>NC_051066.1:34504835-34844835 GCF_004664715.2 Peromyscus leucopus | reverse complement strand
AATGGCAGTGAGTGTTCTTAACCATTGAGCTCTCTCCAACTGACCTCCAACTCACTATACCTTAGTGAACAGTCTTACAAAGTTTTCTTCTAAACATCAACCAATGTTATGGAAGTTCCCCAGCCAAACCCTGAAGGCTTTTGCACAGATCTCTTTTTAAAATCTGCCATTATTTCTCTATGGGTGTGGGTGTGCCCACACCAGCATTTCTGTTTGTGGTAGTGTGCTTAATTCACAGGGCCTGAGGTTTCCTGGGCAGGCTGCCATCCATTCTCACCTTCTCACGCTTGTGGCTACAACAGTTGGCACTCCATTTCCTTGCCTGCTCTTTGTAAACATTTCTTCCATCTGATTAGTAATTTAAAATCTCCCTGCCGTGTTTGTTGATCTCCACCTGTTTGTTGCTTTTCCTGTGTTTAGAGGTTGAAATGCTGTGTTGGTGCAAACTTAATAAAGCTTAACAAGGCACACAACCATTGGAGCTACCCAGATGGCAGGGCGTAGGCTGAGAGTCACATGGCTTAATTTTATCGAGTCCATCTCTGCACTAAGGAATTCCACGTACTAAGTTAGAGTCCTGTTGTCCAAACTGGTTAATAATGATTTCAAAACAATGTCTTTTTATTTGCTGACTGCAACCTCAGTGAATAACTGGTTTCTATCAAGTCTTGATTACTGTTAAGAGGAGCTTTGAAAGAATTTTAAAAGACACTGCATACCAAAGACTTGGGAGGGAAATTACTTGTGGCTCCTGGGTGAACTTGGGCCATGGGGAACCTGCAAGGTTGAGAATCCATACTCTGAACCAAAACACCAGAGATTACGTTTTAGCCTCTTCAATTTACTGAAAAATCACTGGAGAAGTTCATTAGTGCTCAGAACGTGTTGCTAGCATAAAAGAAATGCTGCCCTCAGCATGAAAGTAATCAACCACAAGCAAAAAAAGCCTTTATTGGACAGATATAGACGTTTCAAAGCACAGCTACTTTTGTGTTTGTTTGCTTCTTATCAAAGTTATTTGTCTATTTCACTATTGGATTCCCACAAATGACAATGCCTAGGAGTTACCTCATTGTTTTAGAAGACAGCTTCACACTTTCAGTTCTCAACCTTTCAGTTCATATACCTCTGGTTTCATTAGTTTGTTTAGACTTGGTTTTGGTCAGTTGTGTCCATGGCAATCAATTCTAGACCTTCACCTCAAAGAAAACACAAGTACTTCTAATACCTTAAACGGAAGCATCTCAGCTCTGTCTCTGGCACCTATTGCATCTGCTAGATCAGGATAGGTGGGGGAGATGTGAAAACCGACAAAAAAGGAGACTAGACTAGCCCCAACAGCTACAGATTTCCATAATGGGAGCAGTGAGGACAGTAGTCTCTACAGAGGAGTGGAGACTGTGCGCACACACTTAGGCACAGTGGGGCTGAGGATGTTCCAGGGCTGAAATGGGAACTGCGTTGAGGTAGAAAGTTCAATCTATAGAGCTGTGTCCTGAGTCTCAGGATAGTAAACGCTAGTGATGTTGTTATTAATGTGCTGAGTTTCTTGTCAGGAGTTCCTCAGCTCGGGGCTGCTGACGATGTCCTTATCAATATGCTGACTCTAGTTCTTTAACTTTCCTATGGTTCTTATTTTAGGTCATTAATCTTTCAGTGCCCCCCTTTCATCTTGACTCTGTCCTGATTCCCTTGTCACGTGACTTTACCACTAGCTGTCATTTTGTTAGAGTTCATAAAATCACCCACTTCTTAATTTCAAATAAATATTTCAGTAAATTGAACAAGAAATTCTCTCCTTCCTGGAAATTCTGTGGGTTGTCTGGACTTCTCATTTCTTCCCACACTTAAACTTATTTTTCCCCAGAAATACAGAACTCATTGACCATACTTTATGGTTCAATAAACCAACTTAGTATTTTAAATCCTTATCATTTTGATCTTCAAACGTCTTGAAATGCCCCATTCACTCTTCAGTGCCCCCTAGGCTGAATTTTTCTCCTTAGTCAAATGAAACCCTTCCCCCTAGACCACCAATGACAATTAACAGCAGTTTTATAATGTCAACCTCGACCTATACACTTAATGCAATTGACAACTTTTCCTGTCTTAAATTCTACCTGATGGCCACTTCCACACCGCTCTTCGTCACATCTGTATTTCTTTTCTCCTCGGTCCTCATGTCTTTCCATTGTTCAGTTCCACCTGAGGCTCTTCTTTCCTCTCACTCTACCTAGCCTTAGGTATTTCAGTCTCACATGCTTCCTCGAATGGCATTTCTGTTTACTACTAAGGATTTTTTTCCTTAAAATCATCCATATAAATGCCCAGTGAACATTTAAATATTTGCCCTTTCTCCTTGCTTTGGAGCTTACTATTCTACCTCACTGATTCTCAAGCTATAGATTTTACTAGAATCAGCCTAAACTCAACCTAATTCTTTGAGGGGGGATTAAGTTTATTTATTTATTTTAGATCTCAACCACAGTGTCCCCTCCTTCCTCTCCTTCCAGTCCCTCCTCCCACCTCCCCTGTGTTGCTCCTCCCACTCCATCCCAATCTCTGTTTCTGTTCAGAAAAGTGCAAGCCTCCCATGGGTATCAATAAAACATGGCATATTAAGTTGCAGTAAGACAAAACACTTCCCTTTGTTTTAAGGCTGGGCAAGGCAACCTAATATGAGGAATAGGTTCCCCAAAGTCAGCCAAAGCATTAGGGATAGCTCCTGCTCCCACTGCTACTACAAGTAGACCAAGCTACACAACTGTCACATGTATGTAGAGGGCCTAGGTCTGTCCCATGCAGGTTACCTGGCTGTAGGTTCAGACTCTGTGAGCGCCTATGATCCCAGGCTAGTTGTTTCTTGTGGTGATATTGTGTTCCCCAATATATTGTGCACCCCAATAAACTTATCTGGAGTCAGAGAACCGAACAGCCACTAGATAGACATAGAGGCCAGAAATGGTGGCACACACACCTTTAATCCTATAAGTTGCTTCTTTTGTTTGTTTTGGTTTTTGAAGCGGAGGTTCATGTATTCTAGGCTGGCCTCTAACTCACTATATAGCACCCAGAACAACTTTGAAATTCTGGTCCTCCTGCCTCTACCTCCCAAGGTCTAGGATGGCAGTTGTATACAACCATGCCTAGCATATGTGGTACTGGGGCTCAAACTTGATGTTGTGAGCATGGGAGAATGGTACTATACCAATTGAGGTACTTGCCTAGCTCCTTAAATTCCTCATACACGTTTATTTCTTTTAACCTAAATTCCTGCCAAAATTTCTTCTAATTGTGTCACTGCTGTTGACCTACATTTCAGTCTTCATAATTAAAACTTTCTATGACTGGTTAGATCAAGATGAAGTACATAAAAACAACAATGAAAGACTAAATCTTTGTACTTTCTTCTCCCTTTGGGTCTTGCTGGTCTACCCCACTGGTACCCAATCTATATCAGCTGTGTGGAGCCCCTTGTTTGTGTTGTGTTGGGTCTCCACAATGAAGTTTACCCTTACTCTGCTAGGAAAGCTCCCGCTGATCTTCCCATGTGCTTTCTACATTTTGTTTTTTGAGGGGCTTGTGTTTGCTGCTGCAACTCTGTGTTGTTCTCCTTAGAATAATGCTTATCATGGTAAATATCTCATTTATATGTGGACTGTTAGTTTCTTGGGAATGTGAATTGAAGGTTGTTTGTCAGTCATAGAATTTCAAGTGATGCCAAATGCTCAATTAATATTTGTGGACTATACAGGTGGACAAAATTAGAAATATCAGGTGAGCATTGTGCCACTCATCCCTTTAAATGTCAGCTTTGGAATCATGTAATTCTTAAGGGAATTGTGTCCCTAATACTAAGGAATCACATATTAATAGTTTTCCCTTGCATACCCAGGGCTTATTTATTTTTATGGAATGATGCAATCTTTTCCCAATAACTCCACTGAGAAAATGTACAGAAAAACAACAAGTAAACTCCCACAGAGAACAACAGAATATTTTTAGAAATCAACATAAATTGGAGTTAAAAAAATTAGGACTTTAGAACTTGAAAAGGAAACTGTTTAGCTGAGCAATTTGGTCTAGAGTAGGTTAACATACTACCTCCTTCATCAAAAAACATAAAACCTAAGAAAGAGCAGCTCACAATTCATATAGAGTCAGCTTATATCTCCTAAAGATTGCTCTAATAATGTCTTGGTTTAAAATTATTTTTCCTTCATTCCAGTCAACAGAACTTGCTAATGAAAACTTTAGCAAGTACATTCAAATGTACAAATCATCTACAGTATGGTCTTTAACGATGTTTTCATAGGCATGCGCTAATGGAAGTACAGAAGTTTAGTGTTTTCCCCCCCTGGGGGTGAGTGGAAGTCATAAGCCAAGGCAGGCTACAAACACCCTTCTTGTCCATAGAACGATGCTCCATACAACTGCTCCAGTATATTAATATTTCCATCACAACGTTGTGGGCAGGGGTAAGCTTGCTACTCTCTGGGAACATAGATCTGGGGAGGGGGTGCTGAGAAGAGCACAGGTATTTTATAATTTGTTATTCATATTCCAGCACTTTTGGTGGGAAAAATAGCACCACCCCCAACTTGTGCTAATAAACTAATGACTGCTATCCCTAATGAGTGAGCTTCAAAGGAGATCTTAACTAAGTGAGCCAATTATTACATCGCCATGTATTTTTTTATTCCTTCCTGTTAAATCATGCATTTGGTGTTATATAGAAGCTTTATGCTTATTAAAAAATAACCAGTATGTATGAGCTTATGAAAGGAAACTTCACTCAGATTTTTAAAAAGCAAATGAAAACCTTCAAATCTAACTGGTGCCATATGGTATACTCAGAAACACTTGTGAAAGGAAAGTTAAACCTTGAATATATTAATGATTTTACTGAAAGGGAAAAAAGCCTCTTTTCCATCTTTGCATCTGAAAAGACTTTTGAATCAGGCATTAGGAACACATTTCTGTAGGAAAAACTGAATTCAGTAACATATATCTAATATTATGCTTATAAATAGTACATGGTTTTGAATAACACAAAAGCTTAACATTCTGTCTTAAGACTGCCCTAGAGACTTAAAAATATCTACAGCTTATTTTCTACTTACATTCCTTCATTGTGTCTTACAAATGCTTTCACCTCACCTTTATGCAAAGACAAGAGCCCAAGTAACCAGGGGTACCGTGTCTGTACTAACACGACTCTAGAAGCATGGATTTCTATTGACTTGACACTCATTGGTTTTGCCCCATCATAAAGTCTCTTATACATAATTTATACTAATATGTAAATCATCTACTAAGATCCTGGTTGTTTGTTTTCTTCTTTTTCTTTCTTTTAAATTGCAAATGTGAGCTATTCAGAAAACCGAACAAAAAGCAAGAACACATTGCACTAATGGAGAACGTCTCCTGGTTGGACGGTCAACACAGAGCAGCCTTGTTGTTCACTGAAACCAGAAGTGCTTTCACTTTATGTATTGAAGAGTAAGCTGTGAATCTCTTACATGGATTCCAAATCCATTGGTACATGTACCTTTTTACTTTTTAAAGTAGCAATAAGCACAGCTCACTTACTTAGACAGCATCATGTTGTGATATTAAAGCTAAGGACATTGTTTCTGGCAGGATCTTCTTCTCTGGTCTGTTGTGAGCTATAAGGATATGCTGCTCTACACCTTCATGGTGGGACAGAATGAGACACTCCTTCTTTGGCAGACATCCAGAACTTCCTAGGTGATAAGCCAGGATAGCATTGAGTTATGTATTTAATATGGATGTAAACAAAATTATTGCTTATCAACCAGAAGCAGCAAAGTATTTAATTAATTTAGTTAACACTCAATAATATTCATGAGTCCCAGAATGGGTCTTTATATTTTTAACATATGAATAGTTTAATACACCTGAAAAAAAAGAATAAAGATCAGCAAATGATAGAATATAAAGTGTCAAAGAAATTAATATGGTAACTTTTATAAGTACCAAAAGATTCTTAATAATCATACTAATCATTTTGAATGTACAATTGACATTAAAATTTCATATCTAAACTGAGAATGTGATTTAGACATCTTGGTATAAACTGAAATTGAATATGGTTATAAAAATAAAAATTCCTGAATATTTAGCCACCTGGTTATTCACAGAGTTTTCTCACGGGAGCACAAACAGAGATGCCTGCAGGTGGATATGTTCTCCTGATGAATCTGTAATCCCATTATTTGGAATTATGACTCCACCCCAGTTTATGTTGCAAAAAATACCCAAATAAATACATAGCTATGAAGAAAAGACAACAATAAAAGGAATGCTTAGAGAAAAAATACATTACCAATAGCCAAAAGCTCTGAATTCTGTGGGTAGACAGCAAGTTATAAGTCCCATATGGGCACAGACCATGAGGTATGAGAAGACCAAGGCTGCAGAGCTTGCCTCTCATCAAAGATTCTCCAAAGCATCATCCAGTCTCACTGAATTATCAACCAGCAGAATAAGAACATCCAACAAAAATAAGGATTCTAATACAAAGTAGGGAAAGGCGAGGACTCCTGGGAAAAGAGACTGGTTAAGTCTCAGATGAAGTTAAACAAAGGAATGGGCAAACAAGCAAGCAGGGCCAACTAAGCATGTCATAGTATGACAGAAAGCTATTTGACAGTTTGGAGGGATGGTATCTTTGATTAAAGGGAAGGTGCAGTTCACCATTGCTAAGCACATTCCCCAGGAACATGGAGTACCTACTCCGCTAAAAAAAAAAAAAAAAAAAAAAGTGAGGCTCTTTATATGGCAGCTCATAATGACTTATGTGTGCAGAAATGATGCAGCTGTCTGATTTGAACATACGTTCAAAGTTCTGCTGACTTTCCAGTCCTTCATAGGTGTATTTGGTGGTAAGTTCAAAGTTGGCTAAAACATACCAATGTCTAATCTCTTGCATGCTAATGAATAAGTCTGCCTGCAGAACACTAAGCCCTAAATAGAATATATATACTGCATCTCCTCCTCTCAGGACTCAGGGAGGGTCCGAAGCTTTTAAGAACTGGCATTCTCCCTTTTTCACTTGCTAGAACATCTCAAATATTCCCATGATATCATGTGCTCTTTGTAATCATGGATTTTAATGACTGCACAGCATTACACTTTGTAGCTTTGTTAAAGTTAATGTCATTAAATTGGCTATCTAAGTTGTTTTCTCGCCTTTAAAACAAAAATATTTTTCTGTTATTTTTGTGTATGATACATTTTGGTTTTGCTGTAATAAGAATATAGTCCACTCTAAAGAATAAAGTTTGGAGTCAAAGTTATAACTTGTATCTAGTTTTAATTACTTTTTACAATTTAACAAGCAATATATGGAACTCAGAAAAAGAAGCAATGAAAAAGTATTTAATTAAATGTTACATTTTTCTTTGTTTTCTGTCTCACGTTCTCAGATCTCATTGACCTCCTTCACTTTGTCCATTCTGTTCACACAGCTTCTGTAAATACATATGCACATATAAAGAAATATATTTTTCTATATAAAAACATACTACCTATAGTATTGTTTTATAATATAGTTATATATTTCACAGTAAGTCTTATTTTTTAACTGTAAGTTTTCTTTTTAACTTTTTACCATTTTAAAGTATCTCACATTTCCTCAACTGATCATCTACATATTAGTATTTTAATTTTTATGAAGTAAAATTTTAGACATCTGTGTAGTACCTGCAATTTTCATACCTCCTTTCTACTTCTCTTTTGGAATGCAAGCCATCTTTTATTTAATTATTTACAATTTTAAAATTGCAGTTATTTTTAAAAACTGATTTCCAGCAATACTTTATTACTGGAGTGTAAGTATTTGTCATACAAAGAAATAAATCATAAATCAAATAACATGCTGATTTTTTTCAGAGTAGTTTATTTGGTTGCAAAGGGTGAGATTACTTCCTA
Organism: Peromyscus leucopus; assembly: GCF_004664715.2. Taxonomy (NCBI): domain Eukaryota; kingdom Metazoa; phylum Chordata; class Mammalia; order Rodentia; family Cricetidae; genus Peromyscus; species Peromyscus leucopus. Next base: position 34,836,879 of record NC_051066.1, on the reverse strand, counting down.
CCAATTATGACAACTGGTATTGGATTCTTATTATTAATGGGCTCTATTTGTTGTGTATAGAAACAAGCAACATGGCTTCCAGGAAAATGTTTTGAAAAGAACGGAGAGAGAGTCTGTGCCTGTATGGAAGGGTTATTAATACTGAGACCTGCACAGAGAGAGTAACCCATGCAGGATGCCCCTATGTCTGCCTTCAATTAGATTAGAGGGAAGAAAACAGCTTGGGAGTGTGTTTTCACCAGTGTGAATGGAAAGGACAAAGGGCAAAGGGTAATTAGCTCCTGACCTGAAAGAGCTCGTAAGAGAAGGCAATTCCAGTAAAAGTTTCACTTTGGCTGTTTCAATAGTGTGTGTGTGTGTGGTGGTGTGTGTTCATCAGTAGTAAAAATCTCTTTATGGGAGCACCTCATGGTAGGGTCACAAACTTATGAACACTTAAAAAATAGCTCAGGCTGGTGAGTGTGCAAGAGCATGCACCATCCAAAGGTTTAAGTGTGACTAGAGTTTTTCCATTTGGGGTGATGTTAAAATGTGAGGCAGAGGTTGCTATATCACTTGATATTCTATGAAATCTAGGACTATTCATTTAAAATCTGATATGGTATGTATATTGATAACTATTTCTTTTCTTTTTTCTTTTTTCTTTTTTTGGTTTTTCGAGACAGGGTTTCTCTGTGTAGCTTTGCCCCTTTCCTGGGACTCACTTGGTAGTCCAGGCTGGCCTCGAACTCACAGAGATCCGCCTGGCTCTGCCTCCCGAGTGCTGGGATTAAAGGTGTGCGCCACCACCGCCCGGATAACTATTTCAATATTCAAATCAACAACTATCTATGAAAAGAGTCTAAGTATTTCTAAGTTCTAACCTTCTGCCCAGTTATTTGGACAGCTATACAATTCCAAGATCTTCAAGCATGCTAAAAATGAAACAGGTTAAGTTCAGTGACAGTCCCTCATTCATTCATTCATTCAAGGAGGATTTATTGAGAAAAATATTAGTATATAATGCATGCTCTGTCATAAATGCCAAAATAACAGAGCTTAAGAAGAAGATTATCTTTTCCCAGTAGTAGCCTAAGCACAAGCAGTACATTCCTGAAAAGTTACCTCTGCCTCCTGCAATGTACAGCTTCTACATCATGGCGATCATGGTTGCTCCAGATCGTGCCCTCAAGTAACTATTCTGCTAGGCAATGGGAATAGAGGAAGAGATATCAGGCCTGTCCATCCCTCTTTTCACTCACAGGACCACCCAGAAGCTTGAATTACTTTTCACTTCCATCTGGTTAGTCAAAACAGTCACATAGTCATCTCTAACAACCAGAAAGGTGAACATTCTAGCTCATTATTTTCTGACAGGTAACCACATATCTGCATATAGTTTCCCAAACATTATTATATGCATATTTATATATTTGTATTGATGAAGAAACATTTAACTTATTTCCCAACATAACTCTACTATGCTAGAAGGTGAATGCTCCCTCCCCAACAAATTCACCATAAGTTGTATTTCATGCTTGAAAATAGTTTAAAATACAGTAGCAAATTTACACTAAAGAAGGGATGGTATTCAAGAAAAGGGAATGGTGTGATCAAAAATATGAGGGTTGGAAAATGTGCTTTCAGTGATGCTGGAAGTTTTCCTCAGAACCTGATTGGCCTTCTCACCACAATGAGCCTCTCACCTGGGAGAATGCTGGGGAGAAGAGAGAGCCACTAAAGTTGGCCTCAAATCCTGGAGCCATGCTAATTCCAGGGAATTTGGCCAGACTGAGAAGTTGGGCTTATTCTCTTGGAGCAAATGGCTTCATGAGTAGGGCTCCAGCCTGAGAAAAACAAAGTCTGCCAGCCCATAAAAATGCTGCCTTTTCTACTGAATCATCCAACTAGATCACCCAGTCCCCAACAACAACAACAAAAAAGCACTAGCTCCCATGGTACCCAGCAAAGGCAACACTCAATGAGGACAAGGAACAGATGGAAGGCTACATATCCACCTTGACATCACATTCACAATTCTAAACTTCTAGACTTTAATATCAATCTGCAGAAGATTATTTTTCTTTGTCTTCTCTTCATTTGCCACTCAACATCCCCCCACCCCTTACTGCATAGAAGGTTCAGGTTTTCTCAAAATTTCCTCTTACAGTCTTTCTTCCAAATCTTTCAGGAAATCTAAAAACAACTCCTGTTTGGACTCCAGACTTCAAAGCCATGCTGTTCTCCAGACATGCTGCCCTATTTTTCTTCAGACCCATGTTAATTATCCCCGAGGAAAGAAGAGAAGTGTCGTTGAAACAGAGACCACGAAAGCACCACAGTATCATTGGCAGGAAGTCGCTCAGACAACTTGGGTAGGATGGTAACTGCAGAATGGAAAGGGAGACATCTGAAAATAAGAGAAGATATGTGAGTTAGAGGTCTCCTTCACTGATTGTCTAACTGATGGTGGAGAATAAGCTGAAGAAAGATGATGACAACAGAGTTTTCAGCATGGTAGCTGAAGAAGAAAAATGGTGGCTCATTAAGCAAAACAAACTCAGAAAGACAATTATAAGGCTGAGACATTTAGTTTGTGGTAATGAGGAATTATTTAATAATAAAATGTATATTCTATTTTTCTGTTAATAACTTCATTGTTAGCATGAGAATCATTAGAAATACATTACTAAATTTTTGTTAAGATGAGAAAGTAAACGTTAGGAACTTTTTTCACTTGCAAATAAATTATTATAGATATTTTAGGAATTCTTAAATAATTGTAGTAGCAATAAAACAATAAATTCAGACTTAGACAAGGAAAGGTTTTTATTCAAAAAGAGTATTGGCTGGGTGTGGTGGTACATGCCTTTAATTCCAGCACTCAAGAGGAGGAGGGTGGATCTCTTTGAGTTCAAGGCCAACTTGATCTACAGAGAGAGTTACAAGACAGTTAGGACCTGGACTCTATCTCCTACTTCGCTTATTTCCTTTCCACACATACCCTTAGCAATGAATATGTTACTTCAGATCACACTATTGTAATTGTGTATTGTAATTGGGGTGAGTGCTGGAAGATCAGAGAAGCAGAACAAGCCAGAGCCTCACCTTGCCAATTCCTCAGCTGATCCTGTTTCCTCAGACTGGAAGCCTCTGAGTCCTCATCCAAATGGATCTCAGCTGAACTGTGCTGCTCAAAGCCTAAAAGCTTAACCAGCTCTAAGTGCCTGGTCCTCATGCCTTATATACCTTTTTGCTTTCTGCCATCACTTCCTGGGATTAAAGGCTCACTTCCTGGGATAAAAGACGTGAGTCACCATGCCTGGCTGTTTCCAGTGTGGCTTTAAACTCACAGAAATCCGGATGGATCTCTGCCTCCAGAAGGCTATGATTAAAGGCATGTGTGCCACCATTTTCTGGACTCTATGTCTATCTAGTGGCTGTTTTGTTCTCTGATCTTCCAGATAAGTTTACTAAGGTATACAATATTTTGGGGAACACAATATCACCACACACTATCATTGTTTACTTCCCCCAAAATTATTGGACTTGAATGTGTGATTGTTTTTAATTGATTATTACTGTATTTTCTTATCTATTGATTGGGGTTCCTTTTCTTAGAAAGCACTAGAGATAGAACTTGGTGACATGAATACATGGACTTAGGAATTAGTTACTAAGCTCCATGTGCAGTCCTCACTTGGAATAAACACCTCAATCCTACAACCTAGTCCAACTTAAACACTGCAAAAACTTCCATTGAAAGGATACAACACCAGTAACACCAATAGATGTACAGATACAAGTGGAAACCTCATGGGGCTCCCTTCCTAAACTAAGGACTAAAGTAACTAAGGAATCCAGAAGTAGGAGAAATAGTCTTCTTCAGGATGATCCCTCCCCACTAACTGGTCTCCAACACCAATTGGTCAGTTCTGAAATTGAGCACATAAAAATAAGTTGTATTCAAATACTTTTACACAGATATGTATAGTTTTACAGATGTGTGTATGTATGTATGTAACAATAACAACGAAAAAGAGACCATAAATTTGATAGGGACTAAGGAAAGCCACAGGAGGTGCTGCTGCAAGAAGAAAAGTGAAGTAGGCAATTTCATTTTAATTTCAATTTTTTTAAACAATGAAAAGAAAGAAAAAAATCCAAATAGCAACCTAATCCCAGATGTGTAAGTCCCAACATACAAATACAGGAAGTATAAAAAAATTAAGGAAATAAGACTCCTATGAAAAGTATTAATTCCACAATGAAAGATTCCAATGAGAATGAATTAGATGAAATGCTAAATAAAGAACTCAAAAGGATAGTTAAATAATGTTCAAAAAAAATCAAACAGGTAATGAGTAAACTCTTTCAAAGAGAAAACAAACAGCTAACTTAATTAAAGATGTCAATACAAAATATGAAAAAAACTAAATAAGTAAAAATGTTAAAAATTTGAAAATTTGGAAATAAAAAGCTCAGTAAGTTAAACTTTTAAAAAAAGTCTTTGACAAATCTCATTAGTGAAGTAGATCGGGTGCTAGGCAGACCATTGGGGCTTGAAGACAAGTTAGATAGACTACAACATTAAGATAATGATGAACATGAAATAATAGTACAGTACAAGCAGAACACGAAATTTGTAGCACATCACTACAAGGCAAAAAGGCATGAATTGTGGGTGTAGAAGATGGAAAAATTAAGCTAAAGACATAGAAAACATGTTAAATAAAAATCACCGAAGAAATTTCCCGAAATCCTGGGAAAGAGATGAGTGTGAACATCCAGATATGGGAGTCATTTAGAACACTGAGCAGATAAGACCCCCCCCCCCCGGAAAAAAAGAACATTCTTCCCATATCATATGATCATTAAACACTAAGGATACATAACAAAGAAAGAATACGGAAACTTTCAAGAGAGAAGCTCCAAGTCATATAAAAGGCACCACTCTCAGAATAACAATAAATTTCTTAAGAAAAAATAAAAGCCAGGAGGACATGGAGATGTATTTCCATCACTGAAGGGCATAACTACAAACTGGAAGCACTATATCCAATAAAGCTAAAGCCACCCTTCATGGCTGAAAAAAAAAAAAAAAAACCTTTCCTCAATAAAAAGCAACTTCGAGAATTTCTAATGACTAAGCCAGCACTACAGAACATCCTTGAAGGAATCCCATACATTGAAGGGAAATTGAACATATACATGAAACCATGAGAAAAAAAATTAAACACACTGAAGCAGAATTTAAGCAAAAGATTAGAAAAGTACCAAACACTCTAAAACAACAACAACAAAAACCCCAGAAGATATGAATACATATTTTTTTAAATAATGATGAATGTTACTGGTCTCGATTATGCAACAAAAAGACACAGACTAGCAGATTTAATTACCCTAACAGGATGCATCTGCTTCTTGCCTACAATAAATGTATCTCACTGGCAAAGATAAACACTTTGCTCTGTGAAAGGATAGCAAAATGTATTCCAACCAAATGGGCCAAACAAGCAAGCAGGTGTAGCAACACTAACACTAATGTGACAAGATAAACTTCAAACTAAAATCATTTAGAAGAGATAAAGAAAGCCACTTAATGTTGATAATCCACCAAGAGGGAATTTTAATTCTATGTATGCATGCACTGGGCACCAGCACACTTAATTCTATGAAACAAACACTATGGGATGTAAAGGTATAGACTGACATCAACATTGTAACAGGTGAATTTAATATTCAATTCTAATCAATACATAGGTATTCTAGCAAAAAAAAAAAATCACCAAAGCTAACTAACTTTATAGATCAAGTGGACTTAACAGTCCTCCACAGAATATCCCACCCAAACGTTACAGAATGCACAACACTATTTTTGTATTCCTTTTATTTCTTTATTAAGAAATTTTTATTCATTTTACATACCAACCACAGATCCTTCTCTCTTCCATCCTCCTGCCCTCCCCCAGCATTACCCTTGCAGCACATCCCTGCTTTCTTCCTCCAAAAAGGTAAGGCCTCCCATGGGGAGTCTGCAGAGCCTGGTCTAAGCATCAAGGCTGTGCAAGGTGTCCCATTATAGGTAAGGGCTCCAAAAAGCCTGTTCATGCACCAGGGACGGATCCTGATCCTACTGCTAGGGACCTCCTTAAGTAGATCAAGCTACACAACTGTCTTGCTTATGCAGGGGGCCTAGTCCAGCCCCATGGAGGCTCCACAGCTGTTGGTCTAAAGTTCATGAGTTTTTACTAGCTTGGGTTGGTTGTCTCTTCACTTTTAACTATCTGTGTTAGTTAGGTTTCTATTACTGTATAAATTCAATGACCAAAAGTAGTTTGGGGAGGAAAGGGTTACATTTCCAGGTAACAGTCCATCACTGAGAGAAAATCAGGAACCTGGAGGCACTGGAGCACAGACCACTGAGGAGTGCTGTTTACTAGCTTGCCCTCTATGGATTGCTCAGTTTGAATTCTTAAAGAAAACTATGGTGTACATTTTCTGTACACACCGATATCAACATTTACAGTTGATCCCCTATCCTTTCGACAAATTGCTAAACAGTCTTATTTAAAAAAAAAAAAATGGAGCCAGATATTGGGGTTAAAATCGAGAGAGATCAGAAAAGCAGAAAGAAGCCAGCCACATTCTCACCATTTGGAGATCCTCAGCAAAAGAGACCTACTTTTTGTATACCCACGCCTATATGCCTTTCTGTTCTGCCATCTCATTTTCTCTCTCCACCCAATTATATCACTTCCTCTTCCTGTTCAGCTCTGTCACTTCCTGTCTATCTATACAAACCTTCGGACTTTTATGCTGGGATTAAAGGTATGTACCACTGTGCCTGGCTCTGTTCCCAATGTGGCCTTAAACTCACAGAGATCCAGACGAATCTCTGCCTTCCAAGTGATAGGATTAAAGGTGTGTGCTATCATTGCCTGATCTCTATGTTTACTATAGTGTCTGGATTTTTCCTCTGATCCTCAGATAAACTTTATTGGGGGTACATAGATAAAATATCACCACACTATCCCTCTGAGATTCACTTGGGACTTCACTCACCCCAGGCTTTCTCTGCTCCCTACACAATATTATGTGTGAAGAATGAACATCAATATGAAGGATTATTGCAGTAGGAAAAGGGATATGTTATGATATGAGAAGAGATTATCAATTTTCATATGTTCCACCCAGAAGATATAAAAGTGTCTTAATGATGAGGTTAAAAAGAAATGTCTTTTCTATTATAGGGAGGATACTCGCAGGCTAAATGTTGGCCATGGCTGTTAGATTTCATGGTCAAAGTTCCAATGCTCAAGGTTGAACCCAGGTTCAGAGTCCCGCATAAGGGAAAGGAGCTTTGCTACTATTTGGTCAAAGTCTAGTTAGTAGGTAATTTGCCAAGACTGGTCAGTGGAATGAATCAGTTTCATGGCTGATGAAATAGTGAGTAACAATCTGGAAAGTCCTTGCCTGTCTTTGCCATGTGTGCAAGGGTTCCTTGCGGGTCTGTCAGATAGGGAAGAGTGCTTTTCTGCGGGAAGTCATTTCTTCAGACACAGAAGTACAGTGGCTGTTTCCTGGCTGTCAATTTTCCAAGAGCTCAAAGCATAAAGAAACTCTAACACCGCCAATTCATTGTCAGTCACTTCAACCTGACGTCTCTTTTTAAAGCCGTAACTAGTCTAAAGCTTTAAAATATATATATTTTTAAAAGTCAGCAGTTTGTTTTGGAAAATGAGTATTTCTGCTGAAGAGGCACAAAAGTTTAACTTACTCCATTTAAGTAACAGGAATGCTGAAATGCACTTGATAATGAAAGGAAGCTTGGCTTTCATGTGAGTTCTCTAGAACTTTATATGGACTATCAATACTAGCAGACCTTTTCTCCCCTCTACCTGCCTATTTTGTTGAGCTCCTCTGAGCACACTCTTGCTCTTCCTTCCTTGTATGTTTGTATCTGCTATTGTGATCCTAATATGCCATTTAATAATGCCAAGAGGACCATTTTCCATAGAATATTATCGTAATGTGTTAGGCTGTGAACATATTATTTAGATGGGGGAAGGGAGATTCTCTTGTATATCACACAGAAGTTGGCCTGTGCACTCAATAAAAGCTCATTACGGAAAGATTATAAACGTATAACAATACATTTTAAGTGAGATGCAATGATCCATGAAATTGGTGTGGCTAATTAGCAGATCAAATCTCTGTAAGAACCGGATGTCTTTAATATCCTGCAGTTGCTTAATTCTATAGGTATTTTACTATCCACAAATGCTTAGTAAAATTAAATAATAGTTATAAATGTTCAGTGGGATTAAAGCAACTGTAAAATGAAACCAAACAAAATGAGTTTATTTTGTTAATAGAATAAAGAAAATCCCAGTGTTAATATAACATTACACAGAATCTAGAGCAAACATCCTCTGAATCCCAGCCTCATTTCACATGTAATTAACCTTTCTCAATCAAGCTAAGCATCCTTTACACCTCCTTCCCAACTGCTGCACATCCACATTCCTCCTTCCACGTGGGTAAAAGCCAGGCTTCAACTCAGACTAGTAATATTGCCTCATATGAAACTTCCAGATCAACATAATCCCAAGAGTACTTAGAAAATGAACCAATTCTCCCAGTTACATGAATGCATTACAGTTTGGTTTTTTTTTTTTTAAGGAAGTGGACAGCATTTGATACTAATGGAGAAGGAATTTAAGAAGTTCTCAATTGTATAACATGACATACTGTATTTTGCTCATGTAAGTCATTTGGTCATTGCAAATGCTATTCTAGTGCAAATGCTAACAATTTGGAGGTAGTAAACTGCCTCCTTTGGGAAGGATTTCATACTCTGTCTACAGAGTATAAGCATGCTATGTAGGCTTAGGTCAGTCAGCTCTTCTGATCCCCTTGCCATCAGTAAATAGACACTATGTTCAAGACCCCAACAGGAATGGGAAGAAAGCCAAGAGAGAGATCTACTTGAGAAACATGAACTTGAGAGACTGTCAGGGACAGTTGGCATCACAGGTGAGGCACACCTGGGGGAAAATGTGAAGCACAGCTGGCATGACAGGTTAGAACGAAGCCAACACACGGAAGAGAGTCGAGCCGGGTGGGCAGAAGCAGCAACTTCACAGACTTTGAGCCTGCAAGGCAACATCTCTAAAGCCAGTGTTGCCTTGAGACGTCACAGTTACACCAGTCAAGAAATTCTCTACTTTGAGCCTGCTTTTGGTGAGCATTATATCCACCACAGCTCCAAACAATACAGTATCAGACCTCTATGTTAAAACTAATATCATGGCCGGGCGGTGGTGGCGCACGCCTTTAATCCCAGCACTCGGGAGGCAGAGCCAGGCGGATCTCTGTGAGTTCGAGGCCAGCCTGGGCTACCAAGTGAGTCCCAGGAAAGGCGCAAAGCTACACAGAGAAACCCTGTCTCGAAAAACCAAAAAAAAAAAAAAAAAAAAACTAGTATCATGAAGACCATGGACTGTGGAACTAGAAACGTCAATCTTGATTTCTGTTCAGCTCTTCACTTCTTGAACTTCCTTCAGTAAATAACTTGTGCTAAGGAGAGAAGGTTGCTTTCAGTAGTTAGAAATTCTGTTGCAAGCATTAAATACATTACTAATAAATTGTACATCCAAGACACACTAATAATAAATGAGAGTTATTATTTTGTAACAATTTCTGCCGAGTATTTTTAAAGATGAAATCGAGACAGTTTTATTTCAGCTACACTGAATCTTGTTCAAGGTAGTAAGCTTACCTATATCTAATGTTCTAGTTAATAAATGTGCTGGATTCTACTGTTTAGAGATAGATGTGTGGTAGTCAGAAAGAGGGGGCAGTTCTGCTGTCTGTAGGTCATGAGCTTCAAGCTGGCTTCTCCTTTTCACTAGTGTAAAGAGATGAAATGAAAGAGCAGAGTAGAAAAGAGGTGAAGCAACTCAGCTTGAACAGATTGGTAATTCAAATGGTCTCTTCGAAACACCCAATAGAGGGATATGTTTTTAAGCATAGTTCTACTCAGCTTGTTAATAAATGATAAAATTAGAGATTATAGAAGTTAGCATTGGGATGTGCTTCTTTAAGTTTCAGAAAAGTAGCAAGAATCATAATAGTGCAGGACATTTGGGCTACAGTCCCATGAATGACACAACTTGGCATCTATGGCTCAAAGGGAACTAAAAATGTTTCCTTCCAAAGGAAGTATCAGACTCAGTTTGTAAGGTCAACTGTTATTGCTATATCCCAAAGGGGAATCTATCATATCTTGCTGGGCCTGGAGGCATGAGAGACTGGAGTCACTAATAAATTGAGCAAAGCAGAGCACTGAGTGAATACTGCCTATACTCTATCCCTAGCATTTCATCAGGGCTGCAGTTCCTCATTGTCCCTTCAGCATTAGGTCAGAGGTCAAAGAGATTAAGGGGGAAACTTCAATTTGCTAGGACACATAAATAGAAAGGGAAAATAGAAACAAAATTAGCTCATTTAGTCTTCTATCATAGTGCATCTACAACAAGTGAATTTAAGTTTTGTAACAATCTGAATACCAATTTTGACCATATATACTGAGTTGAGAGTAGTCATCTTCCTCAAGAGGGAGGGAGATGAGTGCAGAATGTGATTTGTACTTCAGATTTTTAAGAGGATTTGCAAGGCAAAGGTGTCTTCTTTTTCTTGTTGTTGTTGTTGTTGTTATTGCTTCAGAATACTGACAGGAAGTTGATATTTGATGGCCATTGAGAGCAAGGAAGATGGAGAAATCATTTTGCAGACTTAGAGAATTTGCAGTGTCATAGACAGACACCAGGGGGAGCAAGTGATTATGGACTACTAAAAATGAAGCCAAAATCTAAAGGATATTATGTACAGGAGTAGAGAAATTTTAAAAGCTCCATGGTGTTAAAGATCCCCAAATCTCTACCCAAATTTATTGATGAGGTTCTTTCACTATATGACACAAGGCCTTATGAGTCCTGACACATCATTATATACATTAAGAAACAAGGAAGTGTGCATAAAGAAATTTTAAAAAATAGAAGAGGGAAAAAAAGGGGGAAAAAGAAGGGATCAATAAAAATATGTTAAAATAATTGAGTAGATAAAAGAGCTGAAAATATAGTAATCCAGCAGAGTGGTTTAAGATCAAGACTGTTCAATCAAGAGGACAACTAGTAAGTTTAAAGATAGATGATTTGGAATTACCTACCTAGAGGGACCAATGGAAAGAGAAGGTGAAAGAATGAAGAAAGACTAAGGAACTTATGAGATAGTGTCAAGAAAACAAATACACGAATTAGAGAATCCAGAGAAGGATAGAGAGACAGGAAGAGAAGGGTTGGGAGGGCTGCAAACTGGTTTGAAGAAACACAATGGTGGGGAATTTCCAAGATGAAGTAGGCATCAAGATTCAAGAAGGCTGATAGACTCCAACCAACGATGCAGCCCAAGAATCAGTGAAGACACATTGCAGTCATACTATCAAAGGTCAAAGAGAAATTTTGAAAGCATAGGAAAAAATGATTAGCTGCATATGAACCAAACTTCTCTCCCAGCTCAACACATTACTTACAGACTTAATAAGATATTTCAAAGCATCAGACAGAAAAACTGAGATGCCAATGAAGAATATCATACTTGGCAACTATCCTTCAAAAATGATGGAGAGAAGCCAGGCGGTGGTGGCGCATGCCTTTAATCCCAGCACTTGGGAGGCAGAGGCAGGCGGATCTCTGTGAGTTCAAGGCCAGCCTGGTCTCCAAAGCGAATTCCAGGAAAGGCGCAAAGCCACACAGAGAAACCCTGTCTCGAAAAAACAAAAACAAAAACAAAAACAACAAAAAAAAAAAAGATGGAGAGAAACAAAGATAAACAAGGGTTAGGGTATCCATCACCACTTAACTTCCCTTACAAGAAATCCTAAAAGAAGAGCCTCAAACTAAAGCAGAAAGGTGTTAAACGACATGCATAAAACATGAAAGCAGGGAGTTGGCTGGCAATGCTAAATATACAACCAAATACCGAATAATGTTATTCTGTAATGGCGGTGCGTACACCACTTTTAATTGTGGTGTAGAAATTAAACAAGTTAAAATACACAGTTCCTATGGCCATGCCTGCTGTTTGTTGCTGTGCCTTCTTATCATGAGGGACTCTCATCCGCCTGGAACTGAAATCAAAAACAAACTCTTTCTTCTGTAAGTTGCCTTGGTCGTATAAGCAACAGCAACAGCAAAACAACCAATACAATTTCTTATAGGTGTTTGGTTTTGTAATTGTCAGTAGTCTTTTTGTTCCTTTAAGTCTATCATTAGTTGATTCTGTTGATGATATTATAAATGGAATCATTTAATTTCTTTTTCAGGTTGCTTAAAATAATATGTAGAAAAGCACTGATCTTTATATCTTGAAACATCACCTTGTTTCTCTATTATTTGTAATAGGTTTAGGTAATAATTTATTTGTTTGTTTATCTATTTACTTAGTGTGTCTATGCGATCATCTGGGTTTTGTTTTCTACTTACAAAGCATTGCCATCTGTCAACATAGATGCTTTTACACTTCTTTCCAACTCACTTGTTTTGTGAACCTATAAAAAATAAATTACTCTGATATCCCACATCAACAGAAGGATACTATAAGGAGAGATTGAAGAAAATCAACTGCATGATGATCTCAACACATTCTGTGATAAACACATTGACCAAAGGAACTTATAGAAGAAGGCATTCATTTTGGCTTGTGGTATCAGAAGGATAAAGGTTCATCAGGGCAGGGCTGCATAGCCACACACCGCAGACATGGTAGCAGGAGAAGGGAGGCAGGAACTCACATCTTCAAATGCAAGCAAAGTGGAAGCAGGCAAGGCTAGGCAATCCCAATGCATTGACTAACTTCTTCCTGCAAGACTGCACCTCCCAAAGTTCCCCAAGCAGCACCACCAACTAGGAACCAACTGTTTAAATACCCAAGCCTATGGTGGACATTTCTTATTCAAACCACCACATCATGGAAAGATAACAATTAATGGAAAGATAGCTAAGGTTCATTGATGAAAAGACAATATTAGAATCTCTACACCACCAGTAGTGATCTCCCAATTCAGTAGCATCCTCATCAAAACTCCAATAAGATTTTCACTAAAATTGAAAATGATATTTAAAAAATTTTAAATTTTAAAACTTATATGGGGAGTTGTTAATGTAGCTCAATGGTAGACCCCTTGCCTAACATGAACAAGGTCTTGAGTTAAATTCTTAGCATGGATATGTATGTGTGTATGTATGTATGTAGGTAGGTAGGTAGGTATGGAATTATAAATGACTTAAAACTCAAAACAATCTTGAGAACAAGCAACAACTGAGGTTTGCAATCTTTGGAAAACACTTTATGTAAAGTTATAGGAATTAAGACAATGTGGTATTGGATGAAAGGTTAAAAATAAACCTATGGAACAGAGACTTTTGAAATAATCCACACAACTATGAACAAAAATATTAATTTCATTGGGGTGGTGGTAGCACATGACTTTAATCCCAGTACTTGGGATGCAGAGGCAGGCAGTCTCCCAGTTTGAAGGCAGCCTGGTCTACAGAGTGAGTTACAGGACAGCTAAAGCTACAAAGGGAAACCCTGTCTCTAAAAAATATAATCAAACAAAAAGCCACACACACACACACACACACACACACACACACACACACACAAACATATACTAATTCCATCTGAAAAGGTAGAAAGTAAATCAGCATCAATATCCACATTTTAAATATTATTTAAAAAAAAAAAAAAAAAACAGGAAAATGAACTCAGTAGCAAAATAAACTCTTACCACACTTATAACGATTAAATGGGTTGAATTGGAAGTTCTATTCAATACAGTGGGCCTAGCACTATCTTTTGACTCTGCTACCTCCAAATTCACCACTATTCTGAAAGGAGAAGGACAACGTAAAAATGTGTAGAAACAAAGAGCGTAAATAATAGTATCAGGGAAAAGTGTGAAAATATTGTTAGTGGAAAGCAAAGGTAGAAATCACTTTAATAAAGCAAGGAGGAATATATCTGTGTCTCACAGTACCCCAGATGATCTCAGAAATGAAAAATTCCCAACACTGCCGTGTGGGAGAATATAAGACTAAAAGGGGGGGTCCTCCAAGGTGAGGTCCCTTAGTACTCATGTGAAACTAGAGGTGGGGTGTAAAGGAAGACTAAGACCATAGGTCTGATGCTGATGCTACTTTGCGGGTGTGGATTCAATCTGGGAACAGAAGTCATGCGGAAGGTAACAGACTCCAGGAAGGACACCTATCCCTGCAATTAACTCTGAGCATCTTGACAGCTTGTCAAAGATATGGGTGGCCCAAAGAAAAGATTTCTACCCTACTCACTCCCAGCAAACCACTGAACCTTGCTTCTCTGGAGGCATCTAAGGAAATGCTGGGCCTCTACCCAGCTATTCATTGTTTGGCTCTTACCATCCTCCTTCAAAGGTATCTGGATGCATGAAGAAAATGTTCAGAAACCATATCTGAGTTCCAGCCTTGTGAGCCACTTCTCCAATCATCATTTCCCTCTCCTTTCGTCCAACAGCCCTAGCATTGGTAGCTCTCTTTGCGGTCATTGTTGCTCTGGTAACTTAGATTTCTTCTTTTGGTTTGGCTAGTTAGTTACCTAGTTAATAAGTATTTACACCTGCTAATATTTTTTAGAATAAATTCTATTTTGTGAATCAATTAGTGTGATTTTTCTGTCTCCTGCCCAGACTATTAAAACATTTATAAAACTGAATTTTAAAAAAATTCAGTGATCATGCACTGGAATAAAAAATATAAAAATACCAGTAGGCAACCCCGTCCTTTGGCTTTTACAATCTTTCTGCATACTCTTCTATGGGTTTTCCCTGAGCCTTGGGTGCAGGGTTTATGTTGTAAATGTGTCAATTGATTCTAGGCATCCTGTGGTCACTTATTCTATGCATTTTGATCAGTTGTGGAGCTATGCAAAGCAGTCTTCACTTGTTGCAAAAGGAAGCTTCCTTGATAATGGGAGAGAGATAGAGTTTGCATGTGGATATAAAGACTAAGCATTTAGAATACAGTTAGAAATTATGTTGGTTTAGGAAAATGGCAGTAGTAGGTTCTCCTCAAGGACCTATGCCCACTGGCCACAGGTTTACAGTATGAGGCATGAATTCCCTCCTACTGGACAGTTCTTGAGTCTGATTAGAGAGCTATTGGTTACCTTCAGGATAGAAGTGTCAATGTTCCATCATTGGCGATATCTGTCAGATCAGTAATTGTTGTGGTTTGTAGGCTTTACAGCTGGCTAAGACTATTGATTTCCTTTTTTCTCTTAGCAGCTTGCATAGCATGCTAAGATACTATGAGAGCCAGTCCTTGGGGAAATTGCTTCCAGGTCAGTTCCAGCTCAATTCCTCCAAGTCTGATTTCCAAAGTATGTGTTGTCTTCAGCAATGGGGTCCCCCTTTCAAGTTCTGGAAGGCAACCAAGAGCAATGGGAAGAGGCTATATTGTTTTGTAAGTCTCTTCAAATTTATAGGTGGCTATTAGGAATGTTTTTCTTTGCTTATTTATCCAATGCAGAACACTTGTTTCAAAGTAGTGCTTACATGAAAATGTGGTATTCAGATGATAAAGTGGAACTTGTCACACACAAATATCATATCTGGTAAATAAACAAATTTCTCCAGACTATGGCCTCTCCTTAGCAACCCTTGGAAAGAAGCTGGTGAAACACTAGCAATAATTACCAGAAATAAGAAATGACAGTTTCCATGTTCCACTTGTATACACAGTAGTGTGGCATTCTTGGGAAGTCATTTGCCAAACACCACTTTTTCTATTTTCTGGCAATAAAATAATGCATAGATGTTCCCAAAGAATTTCAGCCGATTGAAGCTGGATGCCATTCTCATTTGTATTGAAATGGTATATAAAGTGAAAATTCAGAGAAAGCAGCCAGAGAAGAGATGTCAGGTAGATATTTTACAGCAGAGAGATAAAAAAGGGGCCAGGATATAGTCCCCCTTTTAAATGGTCATGAAGTAGGAGTCTTAAGCAATGAAATATTCAAGTTGTTTTCCACCACTTTACACACAATAATTGGACATTGCAAGATCATCCAAACACCTCTTTCTTGTTGTCTGAGCTCAGTCTGGACAGTCAGTAATTGCTCATTCCCCGTGTTTGTCTCAGTTTTCCGGTGCCCACGGATCCATTGATCCTGCCCCACAGGCCACTGAGCTCACTTTGCCGTGAGGAGCATGCTGGGAGCAGGCCTTTGTTTCCTCCACTGACAACACAGGGATGTTTTCCTGGAAAGTCGGGTTTCTGGGTACTTCATGTTTCCTGTGGCAGTCACTAATTATCCAATGAGAAGTTTTATGTTTCTAGAAGAATTGCCTCCAATCCGCAGAGTCCCTGCAATGCTCTTGTGAATCAGACTTGAAAACAAGTTTTGTCACGCAGCAGGGTCTGTCTGAATGTTGGTCAAAAAATAGAAAACCTTTCAAAAGACTAGCCATAACTGGTGAAAGACAAGAAAGTATTAGAATTATTTACAATCTGTTCTTGTCCCTTTAAATTAAGGATGCCCTTACTGTTGAAATCTATTGCAAGCCTTCATTCCCCTAACATTTTAGAACTTACAAGAATAGTCTCGAGTAAAGAAGACTTGTATAGACATAGACAGCTTTCTAAAGCACTAAGCATCGATTGTAATGAAGTCTGTGTCCAGAATGGAACTGAAAAGCAGTAGCTTATCTTTTTGGGGAATTGTGTTCATGATTTAATAGTAATTTTAATCATGTTTAAAGAGTGTCTTATTTTTTATTTTTCTCCTAGTCATGGGTCCTTTTAAAAGACATATCTAACAGAATTTTAAATTGAAAGGGTCTATTCCTGTTTTCACATTTAGCACAACTCATGTTAAGAAATGGGAATTTGTAAGAGGGCTACAGCTAACATTTCCTGGTGTTTTTTTTTTTTTTTTTCTTTCACAAACTCATTTTTTGTTGTTGTTGTTGTTGTTTTTTGAGATAAAGTTTTTCTGTGTAGTTTTGGTGCCTGTCCTGGATCTTGCTCTGTAGACCTGGTTAGCCTCAAACTCACAGAGATCTTCCTGGCTCTGTCTCCCGAGTACTGGGATTAAAGGCATGCAGCACCACTGCCCGGCTTACACAAACTCATTTTAAAAGAAATTGTCCAGTAGCAAATCATTAGAAGTCTCTAGATAACTTATCATCATCTTCTAACTTTTGTGGTAGTTCTGTAAAATGGGAAGACATTGGGAAAAGGAAGCTTGGCTTCCCATTGCTCAGCTTCAAATGCAGTAGTCTCCAGAGGACTTGAAAGCCTTTCTGAGGCAACACTGATGATTTTTCTATCTGGCTAGATGCAGTCTTTGGCATAGAACACTAAAGTTAAAACAGAGATCGTGCAGGTTACAGTGCATGATGTTAGAGGAAGGGTGTCGTATGTAGAAGATGACAGACAGTTCAGAGTCCATATACACTCTGTTTTTATCAGAGTCTTCTTCAAATACTATTGAAAACACATGGTAATTATTTATATTAGCTCAGAGAAAACGTCCCACCATGTGCTGTTTCTATCTTACCTTTGAGTCACAGTAATACTTCCCTCCTAAGAATGCTGAAAATAAGTAGGGAGATGTTTCAAAGAGGGATAGAGAGGTCTGAAATAGATGAGTTAAGTATGTAAATATCAAAACTCTATTTGTGATTATTTAAGAGTAAAAATGTCTTAGTAAAAAGGATGCCAAATAAAATATCCCAATGTCCCCATCACATGAGTTTACCTTTCAGACAACTCTTTTTTAAAATTTATTTTTCTCTTATATGTTACACCCTGACTACACATCCCTCTCCCTCAGATCCACTACTCCTCCTTTATCTTCAGAAAAGATTTCACTCCCAGGGATATCAACAAAACATAATATATCAAGTTATAATAAAAAGTAAACACATTCCCTTATATTAAGGCTCAATGAGGCAACCCAGTAGGAGGAAAAGGGTTCCAAAAGCAGGCAAAAGAGTCAAAGACAGCCACTGTTCCCAATGTTAGTAATATTAGAGAAACTCCCAAGTTACACAACCATAACATATATGCAGAGAACATAGGTCAGACTCATACACTCCCTGATTGTCAGTTCAGTCTTTATGAGCCCCTATGAGCCCTGGTTAGCTGATTCTGTGGGTTTTCTTGTGGTACCTTGATCTCTCTGACTCCTACAATCCTTCCTTACTACTTCTGTAGGATTCTCTAAGCTCTGCCTAATGGTTTACTGTGGGTCTCTGCATCTTCCTCCATCAGTTGCTAGATGAAACCTCTTTGATGAGCATTATGCTAGACACAGGTTTGGTTACAGAAGATGGCTGGTTCAAGTTCCATATCCCCCATTACTAGGAGTCTTCAATAGGGTCACCCTCACGGATTTCTGTGAGTTTCAGACAACTCTTAAATTGATGTACTGTATTTATCTTTATAGATAGAATCATACCAGAATTGAGTCCTATCTATACTTGATAGTCCAAAACAAGCCTTTTTCCTAAAAAAAAAAAAAATTAGAAATTTACATCATTAATTTAGTGACTATAAACTATTCTAGTGATTGACTCATGTGATTTCAGGAGTCTGACATATTTCACTTTTCATTGTCATAAATAAGATGGAGACAATCACACTGCATGTGTACATTAATTTGCTTTCTGTTGTTTCAATGAACACCATGGCCAAAAGCAACTTAAGAAAGGAGTTTATTTCATCTTATTTTCTGGGAAACTGTCCATCCCATTGAAAGAAGTCGGGGTAGGAAATCAAGCAAAAACAAAATTGGGAACCATGAAGAAAAATTGCTTAGTCATTTTTTTCTCCATGGCTTACAAAACTTGTTTTAGTATACCAACCAGGACCATCTGACCAAGAGTTGCACTGCTCACAATGAACTGGGCCCTCCCACAGCAATTATTAAGAAAATGCTGGCCCACCACATGACAACAGACCAGACTAACAAAGGTAATTCTTCAGTTGAGATTTCCTCTTCTCAGATGTCCCTGGTTGCATCATGGACAAAAATAAGCCAGCACAAAATATATTTTGACATATTTGTCATTTTTTCTGCAAGATAAACTCTTGGGTTTGAAATTTACAAGTTTTGAAAGAGATGTACAATTTTAAATATTAAATATTTCTGATTGAAACTTAAATTCTTGAGAGGTGACTATGCTCATAAAGCATTTAAATATCATCAGTTTCCTGTTACATGGGTCTCAACATTATACCATATGTCTCATGGTCACACCTCTAATTATGTGTTTTCACTGACAATGTTAGATAACAATTTGAAATACTTATAATCTGTATCTTACTGATTTCATCTTCCTTTAGAACTGATGCTGAGCTCCATAGTGAAATCATTCTCATTATTCTTATTTTAGTGAGTTTTCTTTGTTTTGTTTTAAAACCAGTAATAGTTGTTATATTGTTATCCATTGTGTTTCTGTTGTATAATCATCAGTATTTTCCCTACTGAGCCTTAATATGATAAATTATTGATTTCTTAATATTGATTCACTCTATATGTCTATCTTAGTAAATACTAGATATCCATTCCCCATTATATTGATAAATTTATCTATAAATACATAGTCTTTTGCTAACTTTGATGAAAGAGAATTATCTGCACTTAATTTTTATTTTCCAGACTAAACTTCTTACACTAAATTGTAATTTATTGACATTATGAGATAACTTCGGAGATTTTTTTGTAACCCATGCATTAAACAGTTAATATTTCTATTCATTAACATATTTTAATGTGTGAAGAACAGTATGAAAAATTAAGAAGACCAGTGACAATATTAGGCCAAGCATTTGAAGGCCATTCTAGCTATTTCTAATAGGTTTTCTTATAATGGAATACTTTAAAAAATTGAATCATCTTTCTCATATCCAATAATAATTATTTATAGATTTACTACAATCAAAAGACTATCATTAGGCAATATTCACATTTGAATCCTATCTTATTTCCCATCTTTTTGTGTCTGATTTCAATACTGAAACCAGTATAACTTGTGAAAAGTGTTTCATCTACCTGCAAATATTGCAATTCTTCACATATTTAAAATAAAATTAAAAGGGATTGAATCAAGCCAACAAGCAAAACATTACATAGGAGATTTACTGATGACATTAGGTGCCAAGATTCTGGGTGGAAATGAAAAGAAAGTACAGATCAAGTAAGAAAGTTCCTAAAGTGAAGATGTATCTAGTCTGAAGCATCAAGGCTGTCTTGTATTCATATTTAAGTAGCAGTTTGGAGACATTGGACCAGGAACTAGAGCACTGTCATGAGATGGTGGACTGAAGGCTCACCATGAAGAATAAATCTATTACATTGGTGATTGCATTGAAGAGATGAATAACTGACTAAATGATGAGCCAAAGAAAATTACTGTTCTCAACTATGAAAGAATCTTGGCTCTAGCCAGACAGGTACCTGTGGTAGTGACCTCACACTCTTGTGTGTACACATCTGTGCCTGATCTGAGCTGGCTCAAAGATGAGGCTCTCCAGCAAAAATTGCTGTGTTCTTCTGTCCTTGTATCCCTAAAATATTGGCTGCAAAATATGTACTTTTAAAGTCATCTTGTATTCTAATGCATAACCAGGTTTTGGAAGGTAGCTAGATAGACCTCTGGGTGGATCTATAAAAAAACAGAGGAAAATCATACCAGTTAAAATGGCTAAGAAATTTTAGTCTATCCCAGCCACCTCCCTTTTGGACCAAAGGTTTTGTTTACTTTGCACTGGACTTGGTGACAGGACAAAGATCTGATCTAATGCCAGGTCTCCTGGTGAGTGATGTCTTCCTCCTACACTGGATTTCCTCGTTGACTTAAGTTACATCAAAACTGATTTTCAAAAGTCATGATATGAAAGTAATATTAAGTTTCTTTCATGCTGCAGAGTTGGAGAGGAGATGCTCTCAGGGGCTCCCAATGACTCATGGCAGGAAACAGAGGAACATCTGAGATGTGACTAAACCTGAAGGCACAGCTCAGTAGTGATGCTATTATCCAGGGAAGTAATGTTATGCAATGGTTAAGAAGGTGGTTTTAGTTTGCCAGCCAGATAAAATTTGACTCTGAGCTTGTCATCTGATACTCAAAAAAAATGTAATGAATAATGTGATTTGATAGAGAGCAGTACCCATCTGTCAAGATTTAATATATCATTTTATATTAGAGCTCATATAGCTAATATGTTTTAGGCAAGAATTCTAATTCAGTGTACACCCTGTTTACATAAAAAGTTGTGTGACTTGGTAATTCATTATTTTATAACTCAGAAAATTTTTAGAATAAAATGAAGGCAATTAATGATTATCCCAGGACAACAGGCTTGTGGCATGTCTTAAAGTTACCCTAACTCTGTATAACCTAAAACACAAAGATCATATCTATTTTGATCACTTATGTTGTCTGTTGCCATCTACCTGATCCTGAATATGTCTTTGTTATTAGCTTTGGTTTGCTGGAATGGTCTTCCTATGCATGATATGGAATGGGCCCACCCCAGCTTCTGGAGAGACTCCATTTCCAATTATTTATATGGTCTTAGCCAACTCACAGACCTTCTCTGAGTCTTAGGTTAAAGAGGCATTGTATCAATTGTCCTTTAAGTAATACTGATTCCACTGTATTTTGTTCATCTCCCTCTGTGTCTTCAGTTTTGTTGGCAATGTTGTTTTCTCAAATCTCATCACAGTCTTCATCTCCTTTGTGGTGATATATTGTGTATCAAATAGAGCTTGCTGAAAGATTCCAGAGACAAAGGATCAAGCCACTAGAGAAACTTCTCAACACTTCCTTGGGCCAAATGGAAGATGAGACCCTATCTCTATGACTCCTCTGACTGAAAGCCTCTGAGTCCTCAGCTGAAAAGCTCTAGTTCCTATCTCCTCAGGCCTTACATGCCTTTCTCCTCCCAGCCTTTTCACTTCCATCCTAGTGCTGGGATTAATGGTGTGTATGCTTCCCAAATACTGGCAGCAAAGGCATGAGATCTCAAGTGCTGGGATTAAAGGCATGTGACTTCCAAGTATGGTTAAAGGTGTGTGCCACCACTGCCTGGCTCTGTTTCTCTCCTAGACTGAATCAATTTCATGTAGTCCAAGGTGGCTTTGAACTCACAGAGATTCAGACAGATCTCTGCCTCCTGAGCACTAGGATTAAAGGTGTGTGCCACCACTGCCTGGTCTCTATGTTCAATCTAGTGGCTGGCTCTGTCCTCTGATCCTCAGGCAAGCTTTATTTGATACACAATATATCACCACACTCCTGATTCACTGACCTTTTCTCAGTTAAACCTCACCATCCTTCTGGTCTTCAGCCTCACCTCCTATGGAAAGTGAGCACTAATGCTCATTTCTCATCTATTAGCTTCTAAGCATGATATTAAATTTTCTTAAAATTTTAATTATTTAAATATTGTATATAGATGGAAATACTTTAATACTTTATTCTTTTCAGTAATCAAGCCAAAGAAACTGCAGCCATCAAACTCTGGTGCAGTCTCCTTTATTGAATATGATAACGTTACTGGGTAGCTCTCAGTGTTCTTGTGGGAATTAATGCATGAAAATGCCATTTTGCATAACAATAATGTCAAAAACATAACTCTGAAAAGATTCATCTTAGTTGTAAAATTCAAGCAGAAGATTGATACATTATCTTTTAAGGATTCCAAAGCACTGTGTGAGTTTGCATTGTTTAATATCTCTGACAAGAGAGGGGAAAGTATTCAGTTGAAGTACACAGGTGTGATCTGATCCCAGAGCACTGCTTCTGAACCCATGCTTGTTTTAGGTAAAGGTCACCAAGCAATGCTCCTTCTGAAACTTCAGATATTAGAAGAAAATATGGCAATATTGGGGTGAGTGACCTTTGTGCTGATCACTGTCAAGAATCCATAAATACGGGCACGTGAGAAGAGACTTCTGTATTCACACATTTCCAGAACAAAATTCAACATTTGGAATTATTGTCAGCTGTTTTTTATTTGACAAATGAAGGCCCCAAGACACCAGTGTTTAAATCCCTTTATTTTACATGGTCTTGATAGTAAATGAAAACACTGCCCTCCCTTCTTTTCAGCCTCAGGTAGATTTGAAAGGCAATGATCCCACATATCAGTCTGGTTACATTCTTACTTGCTCACTCCTCACTACCCTTTATTGTGTGTTGCTGTTTATCAGGAAACGCCATTTGAAAGTTAATAATAACATAATTTAGAGCAATAATTACATTTTTCTCAATAGCTGTGGGAAAACACTGGGTTGAATAATGAGATAAAGATGAGTGTCTCTGTCTTAACAGGACATTAATCAACATATTAACTGTGTGGGCCAACTGATTTGAGGCTGTTATAGTTTAATTTGTCTCAAAATCATTATTTTTAGTGTATTGCATAATGTACTTTAAAATATGTGTTGGACTGATTATAAGTAAGCATTAGATTGCAACAGAATAGATGCTACTCCTTATCATGTCATGACTTATCCCTTTTTTATAGTGCACAGTATAAAATCGATATTCCAGAAACTTTGACATTTCACGACTGTGTTCAGATAAAGTTGAATTAGTTATACAATCTTGCAACCTAAATTCTGTTATAGTAACAGAAACTGTATATTTTCATATTCCTGAGTGCCAATATGTATTTATAACTCATTGTTGTCTTAAAATATTTCACAATGAATGTTTAAATGCCATTGCAATTCCAATAAATAATAATAATTTCCAAACTCATGAGCCTGTGACAAGTTTTAGATGACAGAAATTCAATTCTAAACAGTAGATCCTCACATATCAGAACTTTGGGTGTTTGGACGCTAAAAGCCGTGCAACGCATTCAGCTACACTTCTCAAATAACTTTCAGGAATCACTCTCAACAACACTCCCAACATACACATTTCTTGATCCTTTCCCAGTCTAGGCACAGATACAGGGAAAGGATGTGTGTGTGTGTGTGTGTGTGTGTGTGTGTGTGTGTACATGCTATCTATCTATATATCTATTTATTGTTCATTTACTTATTACATAGAGGTAAACTATCAATATCAAGCCTACCTTTTTGGAGTAGTTTTGATTTAGTAGTGAAGTATATTTCTACACAAGGACAAAATTATCAGTATTTTAAGGAAAATGACATAATGAGGAAGAAAAAGAGCAGACTGACAAAAATGATGAAGGTAAAGAGAGGAGAAAAGAAAAAAGAGAAAGAATAACAGGAAGAAAGAGAATAGAGGAGAAAGAGAATGAAGAGAGATTTTGAGTTTGAGGTTTTATTTGTGGGCAGGTTATGTGAGAAATTGAAAACACTTAGGACCTCAGGCGAACTTAATAGAAGGAAAAGTGTCACTGGGAGAAGTTGAAACACAACAGTAAGTCAGGGCCTGTGGAGCCAATGCAAGTGGAGACTACCTCATAACGGAATGTGTCTATTTTCTTCACTCATTCATCTACTATTTCTTCATTCATCTCAATACTGTTTTTCAAGACTTCTTATTTCCATGTATAATTTTGTTTCTAAAGACTTTTTCCTTTGCATCTTATTTACAGCTATCCTATCTCATTGGATTTTGTTCATATGTCTTCTGGCTCTTTTGCTCCATTCCTTAGCGGTAGATAAAGCATTTAGACACTGCTAGAGGCTATGTTGACATCCATGAGCAGGGTTGCTGCCAGAGAATCCAGTGGTGTCCATGGTTGAGTACTGCTGCCAGAGATCATGCTGATGTCCATTATCCATACTTCCGCTGGAAACCATGTTGAGGTCTGTATTCCCTGCTGCTGCGGGAGCACATATTGAGGTCTGTGATCTTTGCTGCCACTGGACCCATGTGGGCATCCATGATCTGTGCTGCGGCTGGCTGCCATAGGCAGGGAAGCTTCTTTTACAGTGGCGTTGATGACTGCAGGCTCATAACTGAGAATGAGAGACATTGAAGGCTTCTGTGGCAACCTCTCCCAACCCACCCTCCAAAAAAGAAATGGTCCAGATAGGAAGCCATTGAAGAGAGTCCTTAAAAATTGTGATAAAGATGCTGAAGTGTAGCTCTTCACAATTGATGGCTTCTGGCAGGGGTGGGGTGAGGAAGGACTCAGTTTTCTTTAAGGGACCAACCAGCAGGAGTTTGACCATCCTCCAATGGGTATAAATGAGCAACACAAATTAAACTTGGCATACTTTTCTCTTTTTTTGGTGGGGGGCAGGAGGAGGGATGCAAGAGTGGGAAGGTGAACCTGGAAGGAATGGGAAGCAAGTGTGATCAGGATATATTGTAGGAAATTCCAAAATAATTAATAAATGTATTATGTTGTGGGGGGAAAGACACATCTTTGATATATTCTTGTTGCTTAGTACCTGGTCAATATTTACAACTTGACATACTCTCCATGAGTTGCTTTTTCACACTGACATCTCCTCACTGAGCCCAACATGGCAATGGAAGACACACACTTCTTCTTAAAAATTCTTATGGGTAAAATCTAATGTTCAGCCCCTCCTACTACTCTTATCTTTTAGTGTGAAATGAATGAAAACAATGCCACATCCCAGGAATTGCTCTGGGGTTTGGAGATGGAGGAGTGAACAAATCAGAACAGCAGCCTATGAACATTTAAGTGCAAAATTTTAGAAATTAATTTCTAAAGAATAAAAATAAAGTCTTTTGCATTACGAATAAAGGATTTTTAAGCAAGTGAATTTGGACTGTGGATTACGGGAGAAGAAAGATTTAGAGCAAAAGGAAATAGGCAGCGGGAAACAGCCAGGAGGAGACCCAGTGTCATCAAGAGTGTGGTCATATCCAGGAAATAGCAGCAGCTATACTGTGGTAGAAATGAGGTTTGAGCACAAAAGGACATGAAATCATGGAAGATGCTGTATGGATGTTGCTTTCATCCTGAGGAAACTGGGAAACACTTGATCAGGTCTCAGGCTGAGCAGTGATGTGATCTCATTGCTCCAACTGCAAAAAGGGGTCTTTGAAAGATAAGAGTGGTTAAGTGTGTTAAATAAATGCTGCTGGTTGATTAAATAAATGAAGACATGTAAGCAGCCAATAGGTAATCCATTACTTAATAGTAAGTTGGGATGGTGATTTGAATGAAACATCTGCTCTAATTAACTTCCTGCAACTGTGGTAAATGCCACAACCAAAAGCAATGTGAGTTGGGGAAAATAGTTGGCTTACAGCTTACAGTCCATCCTCTTGGGAGAGCCAAGGCAGGAAGCTGGAACAGGAGCTAAAGCAGAGACCACAGGAACTGCTTACTGACTTGTTCCCTCTGACTTGCTCAGCTCTCTTTCATATGCTGTCTAGGCCATCCCATCAGGAATGGCACAGCCTACAGTTGGCTGGGTTTTCCTACATTTGTTAGCAATCATGAAAATAACCCACAAGCCAGTCAGATGGAGGCGATTCCTCAACTGAAGTTTCCTCTTCCCAGGCATGGCTAGGTTTGTGTCAAGTGGATGAAATCTAATGAGCACATTTTAATAGAATGGTTTTAAGCAAAATGAGAAATGGAATAAGTGAATGTGCACACTGATTTGAGAGATTTGCTATTAAGGGGAAAATAAATAGAAATTGATAAAAAAAAAACAGAGTTGGAGTAAAAAGTGTTTATAAGATGAAAGATACAGGGACTTATTTTCTAATAAATAATATCCAAGTAGAAGAAGAAGTAAAAGCATGGAATACAAAGGGAAAATCACAGGGCTGGTACCCTGCAGGCATAGGAAAGCATCCCAACAGTATTAGGAGATTAGCTTGGGATGAGAACACAATAGACAGTCCCTCCAAAGTGGTGGGCATTGGGACAGTGTGGGTAGGTACAGGTGCCACAGGAGAACAACTGAAGCGGTCGTTTTTTTGTTGAAATTGTCTTTGAGTTGCTTAATTTTCCGTGCTCAAATAAAATCAAGTTGTTGAAGTGAAAATAAAGATAAATGAAACAACATAGAAGACCTACGGAGAGAAAAAGAGAGAAGAGGCTTGAAATAATCTTTTAGGAAATTCCACAGAGGAGAGAAATAGAGTACAGTTGCCAGGAAATGTGAAGGAGTAGAGAACTAGATTTAACCAGGGTTACAGTTCTTGGCAAATGACTACGTTAGTGTGAGCATAGATGCTGACTTTATGGTTTCTATCTGTTCTTTAGTAAGTCCTGTCAATCTGAACCATTGACCTTGCCTCAGACTGTAGCTTGAGTGAAAAACTAAACTTTTCGGTTTGTTGAGACTGAGCCAGTGGGGGGCTGTTTGTTAGATTAGCTAATGTTGATTAACAGAATTAAAATTGTACCTATTTTCCTTACTTGGCCTAAACAGCAAGGTGTTTATCTGTGTTTTCCCCAGTGCCTAGTTCCAGCCTCTTTGTACACTTACATGTGTCCCATCTTATAACCTCCACTCTAAACACTGAGCTTTCACAGTGTCTCACACTGTGGCAGTTTCCACCGTAAAGAGTTGTTGAATAAATAAATGATGGGGAATGAGAACATGTTTTGTAAGATTTAGAATTATACTAACTCATTCTATCTTTTATAGTTTCTTTAGAAGTGAATAGTAGATGAGGAAAATGCATTTGTTTTTGTAGTAAAATGTGTGTAGACAGTGAGAGACTCTGATGGGCATGCTTCATACACAATGATATAAAACCATGCTCATTCAGAGTCACATGCTAGGTGTTTTTTGTTTTGTTTTGTTTTGTTTTGTTTTGTTTTGTTTTGTTTTGTTTTGTTTCTTGGCAATCCACAGTGCTGTATTTCTTCAGTTGGCAATGTCTCTAAACAATGCACACCTTTGTTGGAGACCTTTGAGTTGACATTTGCCTTTGCCCAAATATGCCACTGAGAACATGGGGCAATGTTTTCAGAAGAAATTCTATTTTTCACATCTGTAGAAAACATCACAATCAACGGGAATGTGTTGACAATGGAGATGCAGTTAACTAGGATGCCAATCCAGGAGCTCTGGGGTCAGCAAGGAGCCATTCCAGGAAAATAATTTTTTAGCCATGTTAGATGTGCTCTTAGGTAACTGAAGATGGAGAAGTTAGAATTTCAAAGCATGTGATGTTTCTATCCTCCATACTTTCTATAGAATAGCGCAGATAGGGGTCAGAGACACAACTCAGTAGTAGGGCACTTGCCGAGTGTGCGTGATGCCCTAGGTCAAGCCCAGCACTGCAAAGAACAAAAATAAAAATAGTACAATTAGAATTACAAGTTACCAAAGACCGGGAAAGGATATTGCCAGGGTCATTTAGTTTCGACATCCCTTTAATTCCGTACTAAACATTTGCTTCAAATGGTCCCCAGGGTGCTCCAAAATTGTGAGGAATTATGAGTGGTAAAAACACGTGTCCCAGTCCATGCTCATATCTCCCGTGTATAGTTCTCACTGATTTAAACACTTGGTAGTCTAATGCACAGTTTTACTGAGATTTGCAGAGGATCTGATTTTGTGATTCTCCTTACTAACTTGTGTTTTGTTGATGTTGTTTCTCTTCCATTCCAAATCTCTCCATTTTCATGCAAGTGTCCAACTTATCCACTAAATTTTGAGCATGTTAATGTAGATAACTCAGTCTGAGCCTGTTCCGGGTTTGCTTCTAATTTGTTTGTTGAAACGAAGTTAGTTTGACCTTGCTTCTGTGTCCATGTGCTTCTGCTGGTGTCACATTTGATGACAGGTATTATACAAAAGACACTGTTGAAATAAAGGTGAATGATACTTATGCATAGATACATGCGTCTCAATCAGCTTTCAGCTGCCTCGCAGAATGTGTGCCGAACTAGGAGGTTTCTTTAACACATTTCCCACTCCGTAGCACAGCACATTCTGGATTATCCTGATGTTTGGATTCTGATGGGCCAGATAGGGTTGTGTCCCCTCCATGCTACTCGATGTGCCCACCCAGCTTTGTTTGCTCCTTCAAAGAAACAACTGATACAGGTGGGGTGGTCTTTCCAAGCTGTACTGCACCTTCCTAACAGTGTTGCCTCCGTCCTTTCCCTGTAAAGAAGTTTTCAGTTTTCTAGATTTCAGGTATATGGTTGAGAGGGGAAAGACTCTTAAGCAATTTGTACCTGGGGTGAAATTCTTGCTTTTCTACTCACACAAGCTTCAACTGGATTCCAGACTGAAGGGGATCCTTTTTCTTCTCAAGTCCCTCAAATGTCCCTGACTTTCTACCCTGCCTCACCCTGTATGCCAATGAAATGAAAAACACATCAATGAAACCTGAGACATTAACAGAGTGTTACAGAGAGGAGTTCACATTAGACATCCAAGTGTCATTTGAAAAGCTTTAGGATATAAGTGCATATGAGTAACCTGTGCAAACCAGGAGCAATGGAACTATGTGATAAATGGTAGAACCATGAGTAAAATAAAAATGACAGCTAAAGGTCCATGAACATCTCTAGAAACTTCAGTGTATGTGTGATATATCTGTGTGGTAAGATAGGTGATTTCATTGTTTTAGTTATGAAAGATTAAAAATCCTAATAAAGCTCAAAATCGTTGTTATTAAAATTGCGTTCCTTCACTCCCAATCTTTTATGAATATGGTGCAGGCACTATAGTAAAATGTAAGAATGGTTCTTTAAACAATACAATTTTGTAGGTAAAGTCCTAAGAGTTTTTCCAAAAGCAAGTCAGCAAAACTGTCTTCCAAGTGTGTTTTATGTCTAGTAATTCAAAACTTATAGCTAGATAAAATTCTTTGACTTACCTTATTTGAGCAAATATATATAAGTTTTGAAAAAAAAGAGGCTGTTTTCTCCTGCTGAGTGTGAATTGCTTTATAATAATGTAAAAGCTAAAGAGCCTTTAGAGCTTGTATTTCACCACATCTTCAAATATGGGAGCTTTGCATAAGAATAGCACTAAAGGAGAAGAGCAACTCTTGAAACATACCAAAACCCAAGCTGTAAACACTGTATAAGTACCACGCGCTAACCGATTGCACAACTGGAGCATCCACCCAAGCTGTAAACACTGAAATGTACATGCAATATGAAACAGCTGCTCGTCTATAGGAATGTTTCCATTTGACCCACGTGATCGATCCTCGCGAATATCCCTAAAACATTGGATGGTTTTCATTCCCTTTTTTAGTTTATCCTTTGATAATTTCACAAATACATTGTTTAATGTATTTTGAGCCTGAAGACCCCCCAAACCTTTCCATCCCCTGATTCTCTGCCTGATTCTGTCCAATGAGTTCATCTCTTATTTTCCTGTTTCGGTTGTCGCCTACTGAGTTTAATGCCTAAGCATAGGTGAGTGCCATCTCTTTTTTCCTTCTGAATTCTTTGGTTGTTTCCACCATAGTTTTGGATTTACTTTGGGTATTCAAAAGCCCTGTATTTCTAAAAGTAGAAACTACTATGATAAGAAAAACATAATCCATCGTCCATTAGCATGAACAAGTATGGTTAAGTATTAGTAAGGTCAAAATAAATATGAATTTATCATTAAAAATGGCCCCATTATCATCAAAGGATGGACAGGGCACTTAGTTTATTTCTTTTTTCTTTGAAATAAAAAATAAACCTTACAGAAGTTAAGGAAACTAAAAACCAGAAGATTGCACTTCAGATTCCACTATGCTTTATGTCTTCTTCCACATGTAAAGTGACTTATGCTTAGAACAGATTGTCACTAACATCAAGAATTATCCACAGAAAGGTTATTAACAGAGTCTTTTGCTGTCGAGTTTCACACTCCACACTAAGAAAGTAAAACTCCACACAGCTAATTGTGTGTAATTAACTGGTAAGTTAAAAGAAACAGTGATTAGGGGCTCTGAGCTAAGAGAATACAGTACTAGAAACTCACACATAGACAGAAACTGCTGAGTTCTCCCAGTATAGAGGAAGGAGATCTTACTGAGCAGAGGGGATTCAGTAGAGATAGCAGAATTTTCTCAAAATCAGTAATGGAACCAAACCAAATGAGGTTCTCTTAATATCAATGAAAATGTGTCTAGCTTTTATACATGACCATTTGTAGGGACCTATTGACATGTTGGACCTGATTCATAGCTATCCTGGGATGCATACAGAAGGCTGCAGGTTGGATATACCTGAATTAAAGTAATAAGTATGAAAAAATTGAAAGGATATAGCTGTTCCCAAGGAAAATGATTGCCTGACAAAACATATTCTAGCATAACTTAACAAAAACACTACCAAATCTGCTATTCAACAAAGTAATGATAGTGATTTCTGACATCTAGACATATAAGCAAGTAAATGAGTAACCAAAAACAAAGACACACAAAGATGAATATAACTTGGGATGAGAACGTGATGAAATTTTTCAGATATCATGCATCATGAGAAATTAAATTATACAAATAAATACTATATTTGCATAAATATAATATTAAATATTCAAACAGTCAAAGAAGATACAAATGAAATATATACAGAATTAAAGATATGACAAGGAATTCAGTGGAACTTCTAGAGCTGGCAGCTCATATCTGAAATGAAAAGTTCTCCAGATGTGAATACTAGCAAAATAGACACTCAATTCTGGTATGTGTAACTCACAGACTGCAGACCACATCTGACTACCTGCTGAATAGCTGGCCAAGGACTGCCATGAATGTGAAACTTAGCAGGATAAATAACCCCAGGAGCATCAGAATCATAATGCTGCAAGCTAACAAGATAACATTAAAATGAAACTGAAAAATAATGACATGATATATGAAGGAATAAAGTTTTCAGCAGCTGCAGAGAAAAACCAAGAAACAGATAGCCAAAAGGAATATCACTTTCAAATAGCTACAAAGGACAGAAAATACCTGTTCTGAATTCCATATCGACAAAAATATCTTTCAAACATGAAGGAAAATTCAGTGAAGCTGAATTTGTCTCTGTTCAACACTGTCCTATTATTCCTAACCAATGAAAATAGTAAAGAAACCCAATGCCATGTTAGCAAAATGAAGAAACAAGATCAACTGAACACATAGAATATACAAGAGTCTAAATAAAAGCTGATAGAACTAGTAAGTAATGTCAGGAAAGCTGTAGATGCTGAGTCAATATTGAAAGGAAGCTGTCATTCTCTAATACATAAGGGGATATTTGAAAATGAAAAATTTAAAAATCAAGTCACAATAATCAAGATTAATAAAAATCTAATAATTATATATATCAGTTATGCTCTACATTCTAGCAGACACTAACACAGAACTAAATAGGAAGACACATTACATTGAGGAAAATGTGATTAAATATTTTTAATTAAAATATTATTACATCATTTTTATCCCTCCCTTCAATTTCTTCCCTCAATCCTTCCCATGTCCTGACACCTAGTTCCCTCTCAAACTCAATGCCTGTTTTTCTTTTACTTTTATTGTTTTATATACATATATATATATATATAAATGCATGCATATATTAATACAACCTTCTGAATCTATTTAATGTTACTTGTATGTGTGTGATTCAGAGTTGGCCATTGGAATTTGATAACCAACTAGGGGGCTGATAGCTTGGGTTGACTTAGCAGTCCTTAGTCGCCTGTAGTTCTTTGTCTATAGATCAGACCTTTCACAATAGCATGTCTATCGGTACTATAACTGTCCAAGTCTTGCTTAGGCAGCCATATTGTTGATATACCATGAACATGTTTCCTGTCATTTCTAAGAGACACATTCCACGATTTCCTTGTCCTCTAACTCGTACAATTTTCCCACCCCTCTTCCACAATGTTCTCTGAGTCTCAGGTACCGACGTTTTGTTGTAGATATGTCCACTGGGGCTGGGCATGCCATGGACAGTTGTTCTTTGCGTTTTGAGTAAACAAGGACTATGGATAGCACTAGACAGGGTACTAGTAGGATACAGGTGATATTAAGGCAGAAAAATGGGGAATGGTATTAACTGGAGAGTGGAGAGAAAGGTAAAATATAGAAGAAGAGAGATGGAACAGGGGAAAACAACACGGAGGTTGTTTTTATAGGCCATTGGGAATCATTATTTTTATTTATTTAAAATCAATTATAATACATATAATGGCATGTGCATATATGTATGTATGTATGTATGTATGTATGTATTACTTTCCATTGCTGTAGTAAAACATTACGACCAAGGCAAATTATAAAAAAAAAAAAGCCTTTAGTTGGGCTTATGTTTCATGAGGGTTAGAACTGGTGAAGGTATGATGAAGGCATGGTAGCAGAAACAGCTGAGAGCTCACATCTTGAATCATAAGCAGGAGGCAGAGAGCAAGGTCCCATTGCTCCAGTTCCTCATGCCTGTTTTGTCATGATGTGTGTGTTTCTTTAAAAAAACAAGAGCCATAGTAAGCATCTTACCTCTCAAGTCATTTCCATAAGATATTCTGTCACAGATAAAGAAAGTAATTGACACAGCAAGATACCAGGTATTCAGGAAAGCAAATAAGTGCAATATTACTGGGATTAAAAATGCCTGTAAGCTGAGATTTCTTCAACAAATACAAAGATGATTTAATGTTCGAAAACAGTTTTTTCAACAAATGCTTATTGGAAAATCAGTATCTGTTATGAAATATTAGTTTAAGACGTGCTGCATTTGTTTACTCTGTGGAGTATTTATTTAATGATGCCAAGATGTGTTGCATTCTTTTGTGTTGCTTTTGTTTAACTCTGTAAAGCTGTGTTATATTGCCTACCCCA
The DNA here is from genome assembly GCF_004664715.2 of Peromyscus leucopus. NCBI lineage: Eukaryota > Metazoa > Chordata > Mammalia > Rodentia > Cricetidae > Peromyscus > Peromyscus leucopus. The sequence goes on along the minus strand of NC_051066.1, from coordinate 34,803,068 downwards.
AATATCTGATTGGTCTAATAAAGAATTGAACAGCCAATATCTAGGCAGGAAAAAGGATAGGAAGTGCTGGCAGGCAGAGAGAATGAATAGGAGAATTCTAGGGAAGAGCAAGGAGTGAGAAAAAGAGAAGGATAGGAGGATACAAAGGGCCAACCACTCAACCACACAGCCAGCCATGGAGTAAGAAGGAAAGGAAGATACATAGAATATATATTTTTATATTATATATATTATAATAATTTTTATAATAATAAATATCCCAGAGGCAAAATGTACTTAAAGAGAGATGGGATAATTTAAATTAGAAAAGCTGGCTAGAAACCAGTCAAGGTAAGGCTGGGCATTCATAAGTAAGAATGAGTCTCAGTGTATTTATTTGGGAGCTGGGTGGTAGGCCCCCAAAGGGTAAAAAAAAAAACTACAATTATCCATTCACAGGGAAATAAATCTGAAATCATATGTGCATAATACACAAAGTTTAATTAGAAATAATTATAGACTTTTAATATAAAATCTAAAAAATATCAAAACACCTAGACTACAGAAGCAAGGTAATTTCTGTATTGCTTTTGGATTAGGCAAATATTTCTTAGATGGGACTCTAAAAGCACAATTCATCAGCCTGGAATATTGGGCTTCATCAAATTTAAGAATTTGTATTCACTAAAAGGCAGCATATGTACATATACCTCCTTCCTGTGATATTTTTGTCACACACATCTATCATAACAGAAGCAGTATCAGAGGCCAGTAGCTGAGAATAATGAGGGCTAACAAAAATAAAAGTCCAGGGAATTCTAGTGTGATTAAAAAGTATACTATAAAAAAATTAAAATAAATAAATAAAAATTTAAAAGTATGTCATATACTGACTGCAATGTTGCTTTCAAAATGTGTACTGTTTTCCATTCAAATGCACAAATTTAAAAAAAAATCAAAAGGGAAAGCAATACTTATTGAAAATTATAAACTAGAATGCATATCTATAGAAAGTACAGAGATTAAATTAACATACTTGCTGTAAAGAAAAATCCTAAACCTATATGTGATTTCTCTCAAATATTTAAATTATAAAAAATACAAGGCAAATGCAATTAAAAAAAAAAACACCTAGAGAAAAGTTCCAGTATATAAGACCAGCATTACCTTGATACATGAAATTAAAGCTACAATAGTTCAACTCAAATTTAAAATGCTAGAGTTTAATATTAATTGTGACTATATACTTAAATCCACATTAACTATTCATAGACTGTTGTATTTTGAATGCAAAATGCTCCCCTTCTCCTCTGTAGATTTGCGTGTTTGAACACTTGGCTCCAAGATACTAGTATTGTTTGGGAAGAGTGTGAGACCTTTAGGAGGCAGAGCTTCACTGGAGGAAGTGAGACACTGAAGGAGGGCCTTGAAATTTGATAGCCCTGCTGTAATTGCTATTATTTTTCTGTGTCCTGAGTATTAATGCTGTGTGACCAGCCAGTCTCCTCCCCTTGATGCCATCCCTTCCCTGTCTGCTTTCATGTTATTCCTGCCATGATTGACTGTCTTCCCTTGGTCCTGTAAGCGAAAAGAGACCCTATCTCCCTTAGGTTTCTTTTGTCAGGGGATTTTATTACAGCATCAGGAAAGGAAAATTAAGACATACATGAAATTTATCCCAAGAGGAGTATTAATATGGCTAAGGAAATCAATTTCATGATCAATGTTAATAGACTACATTGATAAACATATTGATGTTCTCAATAAAAACAACGAATATAATCTAACATTCATGATTACTGAAAAAAAAAACTCTCAGTAAGAGAAACTAAAGAGGAGTGTCTAAACCCTCTAAAAGCTATCTTCTACCAAGCCAAAGCTGTCTATTCTGTATCTATGTACTATAGTACTTAAAAAAGCAATCCCATTCTTAGTCCTAACAACATGTATAAAATACTTAGATATGACAAAAGAGAAAAGTGCATGTGGAGCCAAACAATTATAACATAATTGTGAGAAAGTAAAGACCTAAATAAAGTGAGACATTATATGTTCATGGGTTGGAACTCAATATTGTTAAAATGACAATTCTCCTTATGCTCATTTAATGAATACTTTATATTAAAAATAAATCTAAGCAAGTCTTTTTTTTCTTTCCCTTTGGAAAAATTAAATCTAATGTATATGAGAATGTAAAAACCTAGAACAGACGTGATGGGTTTTTATGTGTCAATTTCATGGTAATGAAATTCCAGTTATTCACTCAAACATTTGATGCTATTGTGAACATATTTTACAAAACTGATCACAGCCAATAATCACTTGATTGTAAGTAAAGATCATTTGAGTTAATCTGAACAGGCTTGATTCAATCTGTTGTAAGTCCTTAAAAAACAGAATTGAAAAATAGTAGGATACAAAGTCAACATACAAAAATCAGATATCCTGGCTACCTAAAGCATGTTTACCAAGAGTCACCAGGAAACAGGGCCCATTCTCAGAAGTTCCAACAATAACAAATAACTGGGAACAAACCTAACCAGGGAACAAACCTAACCAAGGGAGCAGAAGACAAGGAAACTTTGAAACACTAAACATGTAATTGAAGGCACAAGAAATTGGAAAAACATCTCATGCTCACAGAGTGGCAGAATCAACACTGTTGAAAACGACGATATTACTGTTAGCAATCTCCATGTTTAATCAGTCTTCATAAAAATTCCAGTGGTATTCTTCACAAATCTGGACAAAACAATCCTAAAATATATATATATATATGAAAGCACAAAAGGCCAAAATAATACCAAATAGTCAAAGTTGTAGACAAAATTATCATGATGTTTGTTTTCAAATTATGCAATGGAAGTGTGGCAACAAAAACAGTATGGTACTGGCATAGAAGAAAACACATGTGTGTAAAGGAGAATTGAAGACCCAGAAATAAGTCCAAGCAACTAAAACTTGCTCGGTTAGTCTATGCTTGCTAACAAGTTGAAAAGAATATCAGAATAAACAAAACCTCATCAGAAAGTCCATGGTAAGTCACCTTGACCTACTCCTTATTACAATAAGGAACCCAGGCCCAGGAAGGTAAGTGCTTGGACCTCAGAGATGAAGTGTGCTACAAATGGAAGAGGCCTGAAACAAAGGTGAATCCTTAGGGCATCAATTCATACATAATTTCAACACAAATTTATGTACCATTATACTAATGTTTATTAGCATTTCTGATTACTTTTCAATGTTTCACTTTTTAATACTCAGACAAAAATACTGTAGGGGGTGGAGAAATCCTTCAGTCAATGCATAAAGAGTGGATGATGTCCTGAATGAATTCGTGTTATTGACACAGCAGGGCCATGTCAAGAACCCAATGCCTCATCCATGAGTTTGGCAAAGCCTTCCTCTGGTCCAAGTATGAGTGTTCATAAATGTTTGATCAGTGTGCACATAACCTAGCAAGTGCAGCTTCCTCCTTTCCAATGTTTACAGCCTGAGATGACTCACCTACAGACACCTAAGTAGACTAGCTAACTCTTTCTCCTGTGCTGAGCATAGTAGATCTTCTGAGGCTGTGGGTTTTTGAACAGTTGGTGCCCCTCCACCAGAGTGCACATGTCCCTCCTGATCCCAGCTTTGTGTCTGTTTTTCTTCATTCTCTTGCTGCCCTAGTCAAGTGTTGGGATCCAAACAATGAAGGTCGTAGTAAAAGACATTCCTCTACAGCTCCACTTATTAATTGATAATTCATTAAAACCCTGTCATTGTAACTTTTCAAAAGCTCAAAGACATTATGGTAAGACCTGAAACTCAGACTGCTAGATGGAAAAATAAATGGAGGGAAAATATTTTAAGATCAAGGAATGAGGCTAGGAGTAGTAGTGCCTTTAATCCCAGCCTTCAGGAGGCAAAGGTAGGCAGAACTGTGTGAATTCAAAGCCAGTTTGAAATATATAGTGAGGCCCAGGACAGTTGGGACTACATAGAGAGACCCTCAAAACCCAACCCCCCCACTCCGAAAAAAAAAAATCAAGGAATAAGCATGGATTTTCTGAAAAGGCGACATCACCAGAACTGACAAATGGGATTGCATGAATTTAAAAAGCTTCTACATGGCAAAGGAGACAATAAGAAGGATAAAGATGTAGGTTGCAAGATGTTAGAAGTTTTGCCAACTATATATCTGATAGGAAATGAATATCAAAACTCAATATAAACGTTTGAAAACTAAACACCAGAACAATTGTCCAATCAATTAATGAGCCTCTAAAATAAACAATGGCACCCAAAAGAAGTACAACTGTTCTTTTTTCAATTTTTTTAAAAATGTCCAGCCTCCTTAGCCATCAGAGAAATGCAAATTAAAACTGCTTTGAGATTCCATATCATCCAATACAGAGTGGATGCATTAAAAAAAAAATGTTAGGCAATTTTCTAGGAAAAAAGAGTTCTCAACATTGCTGGCAAACTGCTGGAGATGTAAACTGATGCAACCACACTGCAGTGGTTCCTAAAAATGGAAATTAGAACTACCATATGTCCCAGCTACCTCACTCCTGGATATTGACTTGAAGAAATTTAACTCATCATCACAAAGATACTTGTACACCCATAGTTATTGACCACTAGTCATAATAGTTAAAAATATGAATCAGCTTAAGGATATGTCATTAGATGAATAGTAGTAGCATGCGCCATATATAGACAATACAATTTTATTCCGCTACAAAAAATAATAAAATGATAACATTTGCAAATGAAGTCTTTACAATAAATATCTTACTGTTTATTTCTTCCTGGTCCTGATCATTTTGTTGAACCCTAACTTACACGGAAGTGATAGCAGTTTCACAGAGGTGTGAACCCTGGGAACTACAATAATGAGCAAGCTAGCAATGTATGTCCATTGGTACAATAGTAGCATGAACATAAACAACTGTTTACTGATTTGATCTAAGGCCCTCTCTATAAGAAGAACTCATGCCAATTACTATTAACTGGACTAAGAACTCTTGGCTAAGTCATAGACCTTAGGGAAGAGCCTACTTTTATTATTCTGCTAAATGGATATGATAGTAAACTGCCATTCAAATTCATATCTTTATACTTATAGATTAGTGTAGCTCTCACACCTCATCAGAAAAGTTTTTTTTTCACCTCATCAGAAAAGGTTTTTTTTAGAGTAGATGACTACTAATACAGAGAACCACAACTGGCCAAAATACAGAGAATAAGAGAATATGGAATTCTCAGCCCTAAATGGGACAGCTATGTCATAAAGACACACACACGTGCTAAAGTTCAGGGACTACTAATGAAGGGAGGACAAAAAGAATGTAAGAGCCAGAATTAGTGTGACTACAGTGAAATAGTATTTTCTAGAATGGCAGGACTGTTGTACACATGAAATCACAGTAGCTGCCTAGGCAAGATCCACTCAACATCAAGCTGGTCAAAAATTCAGCATAGATAGTGAAAGGATTCACAATTCATGGTGGCTGGGGGAAGAAGAGTGACTCTTTTCAGAAATAAGATGCCTGGAGGATTAGCTATACTCTGGGAGACAACCTGCACCCACACATATACCAAGTGTACTCAGTTGGTTAATAAAAAGTACATGAAGTTTGGGGGGAAAAGAGGGGATGGAGTTGGGAGGGGTGTCATCAAAACATATAACATATGTGGATGAAAACCCCAATCAATGAGTTTCAATAGTGTTTGTGTTTTATCTTAGTCGGGGTTTCTATTGCTGGGATAAAACACCACAGCCAAGTGGAAGAAAAGGGTTTATTTCTGCTGATAGCTCTTAGGTTCTCACTCCATCATGGAGGGACGTCAGGGCAGGAACTGAAGCAGAGGTCATAGAGGAACACTACTTACTAGCTTGCTTCTCATGGCTTGCTCAGCCTGCTTTCTTACACACCCCAGAGCTACCAGCCCAGAGGCAGCACTACTCACAATGGGCTGGGTGTCCTCCCACATCAATCATCATCAGCCAAGCAACAGGACATTTTTCCAACTGAATTTCCATCTTCTCTGGTCCACAGTTTGTGTCAAGTTGACAAAAAAAACACACACAAATAACGAACAAAAACACCAATCAGTACACACTTCAAAGCCATTTCAAACAAATGAAAAGATTGATAGACGATATTGACAAATAATATGCCTCATAAAGATCTTTTTGTGAAAAAAATTTCTTATACCATCCGATTAATTGGGTGCTGGGGATGTAGCTCAGGGTAGATCACATGTTTGCTGTGTATGTGCAAGGTTCTTTTTCTCTGAGAGAAAAAGGGGAAGGTGTGCAAGTTGTCCTCAAATTTTCACATGTGTGCTGGGGCATGTGTGTCCCTCCAAAAATAAATACATAAAAGTAGTAATTTTCAAAAGTCAAAAGCAAGCAATAAGTAAGCATATAAAGTGCTTATAGAGATATGAAATCCTATTTTAAGTATATATATATATATATATATATATATATATATATATACTGCAAGACTCAGTTCTCTCCTTACACCATATAGGTTTTGGGGCTCCAACTCAGGACATCAGGCTCAATGCAAGAGGTTTTTGAATTAGACATAAAGCAAAGGATAACCAGGCTGCAATACACAACCCCAGAGAAGCTAGGTAACAAGGAGAACCCTAAGAGAGACATGCATGGATCTCTCTAGGAAGGGGAAGTAGATAAGATCTCCTGAGTAAATTTGGAGCATGGGGCAGGTGCAGAAGGTAAGGGTAGGTGGTAAAAGAAAATAAGGGGACTGGGTGGTCGAGTTTGGAGAGGGACTGAGAGGGAGAGCAAGGAAAAAGATATCTTGATAGAGGGATCCATTATGGGATTAGGGAGAAACCTGGTGCTAGGGAAATCCCCAGGAACCCATAAGGATGAACCCAGTTAAGACTCCAAGCAATAGTGGAGAGGGTCCCTGAACTGGCCTTCCTCTGTAATCAGATTGATGACTACCTTTGTCATCATAGAGTCTTCATCCAGTAACTGATGGAAGCAGATGCAGAGATCCACAGCTAAGCACTGGGTGGAGCTTCCAGAGTCCAGTCAAAGAGAGGAAGGAGGGATTATATGGGCAAAGGGGACAAGATCATGATGGGAAAACCCATAGAGAAAGCTGACCCGAGCTAGTTGAACCTAATGGACTGGAGACTGACAACTTGGAGAACCTGCATGGGACCGAACTAGGCCCTCTGAATGTTGATGATATTTGTGTGGCTTAGGCAGTATATGGAGCCACTGGCAGTGGGAAAAAGATTTATCTCTGGTGCATGAACTGGATTTTTGGAGCCCATTTCTGAGGGTTACCTTGCTCAGTCTCTATACAGGGGGTGGGGCTAGGTCCTGCCTCAATTTGATATGCCAAACTTTGTTGAGTCCCCATGGGAAGCCCTACCCTCTCTGAGGAGTGAGTGGAGGGGAGTGGGGGGTGAGCGGGAAGAGGGGAGGGAGAGGGAACTGTGATTAGTATGTAAAATGGAAAAAAAAACCTTTTAAATAAAAAAGGTAAAAAAAAAAAGCCTTTATCTGCAAAGCCATCTTGTCTGCTCTTATTGCTGTATTTTGACTCATTTAACATTTATTTCAAAATAAAACTCTGACTTGGTTTTTTTTCTAACTAGCATTCAAAGTATTATTTATTTATACCTGTCCTTTACTGCTCATATAAATTCGTACATAGCAACTTCGAATTGTAGGTTGAAATACTTAATTATTGGTAATTTCAAAAAGCTCAATCTAATTATACATGAAGACAATCTATTCTGCTGTTTTTATTTCTGATTTTTTTCCCTGTTCATAACATGGCAAAGTGGATATCACTTTTTCTTTCTTTTCTGCTAAGAAGTTAATGGGTATTTTTCTTATGCATTCTATAAAATTTAAAATAACACTCATTTTTAAAACTATTCACCTTTTTAAAGTATAATTGTAGCCTACCCTTACTTAGTAACTTGTAATAAATTGCATGTCTACCTATGCAGAGCATTGCTCTTTATTTTTTTAACATACATTTTTATTGGGTTATTTCCTACTATTTTATAGTGTTTATTCCTGATGTGAAAATGTGGGTCCATTATTAGACATCACAAATCAATCTATATTTTAGAACTACCTTAAAATGGTTGCACGTGCTAATTCCACAGTAGTTCCTTGCCTTTCTAGAAATGTATTTTATTAGCATTTAAACATTAATAGCTGTTAATGGTATAAACACATTCTCCCTTTGGCTCCTGTTATCATCAGCTTGGATGGAGTCTCTATCTCTGTCTTTACCACACATCTGCAGGGCAATCACTACTGATAGAAACTGGGGCACAGGTTGGAGGTAAATAAATTTATCAGGTTTCCCTAGCTAGTAAAAAGAGATTTCAGTGTAAACAGCAAAAGTATGAAACTCATTTTAATAATATTTAAAAATTATATTTATACATATTCATTTGATAGGCTGACATGCACTTCAGACCTTTATATTTTTGTAGTATGTTAGGTTATAGTTTTAACTTCCATAAATACTCCCATTTCTTCACCTACATCTTTCACACATTGGTGTTATCCATTCTCTGTTGAGTAAGAAACATTAAGCTTGTTCTTTCTGGATTGAGTCTCCTTATCTCTGAAGAAGAAAAATTATAAATACTCAAAGTTTAATCCTACTGTGAGTTCTTGGGTCCATTATTAGACAAACATGTAAGTCAATCTATATTTAGATCCACCTAATAAATGAACAATGTTTTATGGCAGAGTGTTCTGTTCTCCCATATAATACTATTTTAGTCTAATAGAGAGAGAGAATATAACAAATTATTGATCAAAACTTACTTAATCACATGTAAAGATCTACCAAAGCCTTTAAATTCACATGGCTAAGGAAGTCCAATTAATAAACTAAGCCTTTGTCAGCTTTATATTTTATAACCCCGTGTGATAATTTATATGTATCTAGTAGTCAAATGAACCTAGAAAACAATCTACATAGAGACATCTGTGCTTGAGACCCTGGTTGCTGTAACACTTTACTAACAGGATAATTTGAGGACTTCTTTTTATACATATTGTGGCATCAAGTCACAATAAATATCTCTATCAAGCAAATTAGAAGTATGAACTCTGCAAGTGATCCTTTAAGCAGCTTAGACAGCAATTGGAAGAGATCCGTCCTGTGTGATTTTGATGTGTGACAAATCCAGGAATTGACAGAAGCGTGTAAATCATGTGTACTATCATGCCTTGTCTGAATGTCTCTACAGCATATTCGAGTTGAAGGATTAAGTGTGAGAATAGCTTTCAGAGCTGAGTTGGAGCTGGGGGCTGTCGACACTGATTAAGATACTGACAGAGTGCACAAAAAAGCCATTTGTTGGCGTGACATATCAGATGGATAAAGAATTGGTCCTTGTCTACTCTGTTCAGCTCTCTTTCAAACTGACTTTGAGATCGGCTGTCGTGTTTCCACAAGCAAACAGCACACTGATTTTTAATATAAGTCTATGCAAAATATGCTGCAGTGAAGTTTTTAGAGGCTTTTCTATAGCATTAGTAAGCACAATGAATCACTGTGCATTAATGGGCACAGTGCCCCACCACCACGACCACTTGGAACAACCACATTTTCAAACAAGCAGCTTCCATTAAAAGGCAAATTCTGTGTCCACCCATGACCAAACTGGGCGGTGAGGTTTGCTTTTGTTTGGCATTGAAAAATAAATGATGGAAAATTGGAGCTAACAATGTATTCTGATTATTCCTACAGTATACAATATTCTCTGAATGTGACAAACCATGTTTATCTCACTGGGGAGAGTGTGGGAGGGAGGGAGAGATTCCCTGTGATTTATTGGCCTGTGCAGTACTGTTAAGTAGCCATTTCATTATTCTGCCTTGACACTTACATACTTTATTTCACTTCTTTGAATTAAGATTTTCATATGCAAAATATTACCTAAATGTACACTGACCCTGAGAAATAAAAGTTATTTGGGGGAAGTAGTAAAGATCAATGAATCCATCAAGAATTATATTCCCCTTGTTACTCTTCTAAATTACGTGTTTTGAAAATTGTGTACATCTCATACACTAGAAATGGTCTGTTTCCCACTTTCTTCATTAAAAAAAAAAAGTGATACCACAGTGTAGATCATGGTCCCATGAAGTCAAATTCTCCAGCAGAAAACAAATGCAGATTATTCACACATATATGTTTATTCCATTATATTCCTAGCATAAAAATGGTGTTAGTAAAGGCAACCCCAGCCATGGTGTGTGGCTATTGCTCTATGGGCAAAGAGACCTTCCCAGGAATCACTGAACTGAGCTGTGCTTGGAAGCAAATTGCTGATGGGAGAAGATAAACTTCCTCAAAGGGTGAAGAAAGTTTGAAGATATTTAACACTTTTTTCCACAGTCACACAAGGTAAAAATAAAACTACAAGATCATACTAAACAGAGGGCTAGAAAGATCACTCACTGGTTAAAAGCACATATTACTCTTGCAAGGGATGAAGTTCAATTCGTAGTGTCCATGTCTGCTGCTCACAATCATCTGGGACTAAGCCCAGGTCTGGAGGATATGATACCTGTGGTCTCCATGATACACACACACACACACACACACACACACACACACACACACACACACACACAACATAATAAAATCAATTTTTATTAAAAGGGTTAGGAGTAAAATGTGTAGCAGAAATGATTAGCTCACTTGGTGTGTGAAACTCAACTCGGCAGGAGGTTGTGCAAAAACAGGAGCACAGCAAATTAATAATTTACCATTTAAGTGTAGGGGAGAAAATTATCTTTAGTTAATATATTTGGCCTTGAGTATTAAGTGTGTATTGTGGAATAAGGAGAAAAGTGTAATTTCATTGGTACCACTGAGGACCGGAGGACATGACAGTATACTAGTGTAAGATGATGGGGTTAAGCAGGAACTCTAGTTTCAGAATTCAGTTACAGGTGACCATGGATACAGAAACCTTTGTTATTTTTAATGTTTTGTTTCACGAGACACTGTCAGTTCCCTGGCTGGCTTCTTAACTTGAGATGATCCTACTGTTTCAACCAAACACTGAATTTAGAGGCAGGAGCACTACATAAAGGTTTTCTTGAGACATTTTTAACTTTTAAATTAATTTTCATTATTTCTTTTCAGTTGTGTATATGTGGGAGGCTAGGGGATAGGTATGTGCACATGAATACAGTTGCCCAAGGAGGCCAGAAGTGGCTGCATCTCTGAAGCTATAGTTACAGGACTTTGTGAGTTTCCCGGTGCAGGTGCTGGGAACTCGAGGCTTCTGCAAGAGCAAGAAGTGCTCTTAACCACAAGCCACTTAGGGTGTTCTTTCAATATTATTTCTCTCAAAATCTACAAGAATTATTATAGAATTTACTTCTTTCTGTATCCTGGGCAGGAGGCATATAGTGAACCTCGGTCATTCCAACATACCAAAGGAGACAGACTCCCAGCACAAAAGGACAACTTGGAGAATGCCTTTAAGATTGTTGTCAATGGTCCTGATTGAAACAGCTTAGCATTTGTAAATGGGGAACACAGTGGATGAAAACGCATGTAAAATATTTAAGTCAGTTAGGTCATAATAATACTAAAACAGCATTGTCTGCTTCCGGAAAACAGTGTACAATAAAATATGAAATCAAATAATTATTATGATTTTTCTGTACAGTGTGAACCTCAGAGTAAATAAATACTTAAAGAGGGAAATTCTCTCTCTCTCTCTCTCTCTCTCTCTCTCTCTCTCTCTCTCTCTCTCTCTCTCTCTCTCTCTCTCTCTCCATTTTTTCTGATGCTGAAGATTAGACCCAGGGCTTCCTCATAATGTTGAGAAAATATTGTATCACATTGCTACATCTCTGGCCCAGAAAGTTCCTTTTTATTTCAATTTATTTAGTATATGTTAACAATTGAGAAGGAATGCAATAGTGAAACATTTTTAACAACAATAAAATAATGTTCATAGTAGATGATAAGGGACTGTAGAGATGGCTCAGCAGTTAAGAGCACTGTATCTTCCTCCAGAGGACCTGGGTATGGTTTCCAGCATCCATATGACAGCTCATAACTCTTTCTAACTCTAGTTTCAGGGAATCTTACACCTTCCTCTGACCTCTACCACCATCAAGAATACATGGTACACAGATACTTTCAGACAAAATATTTATACACATAAAATCAAATAATATAAAAATAAATGAATTAAATAGTCAGATTGTAAGTATTTTTAAGTTTTAAGACTGGTAGGATTTCTGCTACAATGCTTCTGTGGCAAATTAATTTGACTGTTTTCCAAGAAAATTTTATTGACAAAAATAGGCAGAAAGGCTTGGATCATGAGCTTGTTGGTATGTGATAAAGACAATGATCAGCAATGGCTTCTAGCATCACAGAAGATAACAGGATAATATTCCCTCCAGATAGTCTAACAGTACATCGAGTAATTTATGAAGTCTTCCTACTTGTCCTTCTCCCTCTCCCTCCTCCTCTTCATCTTCTTCCCCCATCTTCTCTCTCCCTCATACACATACAATGTGCCTAAATCTGATCAAGTCTCTCTAAGTAAATATCATGGGAAAGAAGTATATTATCCAGTAGGAATAAAATGGCCAATATCTTTGCTGGTCATGAATAAAAATTAATTTTACATATTTATGCATGCATAGGTCTGTATGTATTCATACACACATACACATACACAAAACAGGGAAAGAAACTTAAATATGATTGGTTATAAAATACTAATATGTTGTTTGTGATTTTAACGTAAATTATGGTATTCATATACAATTCTTATGTATGAATATTTGCATGTGAAGTTACATGTCATCTTGGAGCATATCTTTCAAAATGATCTAGAAAAGAAAGGAAAATGACGTGAGTTATTACACTGGGTTCATGATGGTGTTTCACCTATTTCTACACATGTATGAGATTTCCCATGATAAAATGCTTTTAAGACACAACAGAAAGATTATACTTTATTATTTGTATATTTCAGCTTCTTATCTGGAAGGTTTTTTGATAATTTCTGTACTTTATATTTTGCCTGGTGCTATTTTTTTGTATATTTTCCACTACAAATTCATATTCTTTCTCTTTAATTCTTTGTTTTTCATCACATACATTTTATTATATCCAAGGAGAATGGTGTCATCTTAAATTGGAGTTGTTTCCCATAGTTCTTCCACTAACATGTTCATTGACTCAACAGCTACCTCTCACCTCTTCTGTCAAACTAATGTCGAGAACTGAGTTCTGGATTCCAGTCCCATATACTTCATGATGCAAACAGTTACCTCGCTGAGGTTAGGCTGACACTTTATATACACATTGTGTGGTTATTATCTTTGTACTATGAGAATTTCATATTCTTAGAAATGTATACATTTCAACATATTAGGAATGGAATATATTCATTTTACTATGTCTGTTAATTAACACATGGCTTTATGATTTGTAGTCATTGGCAGTGGAAAAGTACCAATAAGAAAATTTTCATCTTAATACATAATGTAGCACACAGAAACTCCCAGAAACGAGGAAGCAACAAAACTACATTTGAGGGTTTATGTAAATGTTAAGACCTTTCAAATTATACTTCATTCCAACATATACTTAGAAACTATGAATGTATAATTGAAAACATATGAATTTTGATATATGAATTATTACTTGATTATTTTACTATTAGTTTCATTTAAATTATTCAAAAAGCATTATAACTCTTTAAAATATAAGTTTCTATAGACTTGTAATTTTTTCCAAATTTCAATGAAATATATACTTAGTTTTTTTCTTTTTTCTTTTCTTTTTTTTTTTTTTTTTTTTTTTTTTTTTTGGTTTTTCGAGATAGGGTTTCTCTGTGTAGCTTTGCGCCTCTCCTGGAACTCACTTGGTAGCCCAGGCTGGCCTTGAACTCACAGAGATCCGCCTGCCTCTGCCTCCCGAGTGCTGGGATTAAAGGCGTGTGCCACCACTGCCCGGCTAGTTTTATAAATAATATATTTGCTACTATAATTACAAGGACTACTCATGTGTGTGTATGTGTGCCTGTGTCTGTTTACGTGTGTGTATGTGCACGTGTGTGTGAATGTCTCGCTCTGTGTGTATGTGCATGTGTGTTCATGTTTCTCTCTGTGTGTGCATGTGTGTGTGTGCATCTCTCTCCTCTCTCTCTCTCTCTCTCTCTCTCTCTCTCTCTCTCTCTCTGTGTGTGTGTGTATGTGTGTGTGTGTGTGTGTGTGTGTGTGTGTGTGTGTGTGTGTAATTGTATTATAAAACAGGGTCTTTCACCGATCTGGAGCCTGCTGATTAGGCTAAGCTGGCTAGCCAATAAGTTCCAGTAATATGCTTGTGCTTGGTTTTGGGGTCCCTCTGGGGCTCAAATTCTGTCCTCATTTATAGACTGAACTTCCTTCCCAGTTGTACAGTGTCAGTTCTACATTGAGTCTTAACCATGTTTCCATTATTTTACAAACATTCAACTTGTTTTTAATATGCAAAGCAATCTTGGAAAACTGAGGACTCACGAGGATTGTTAATATTCTCAGTTTCCAGTCTTGGAAAGAATTAAGTTTCCAGCTTAGATCTGAGCCTCTAAACCTCCTTTTGTTTCAGCACATAACAGTTTGGTGTAAAATATCTAATGTCACATGTTGGAATCATAACTGCTATGGAGAACAACCCTTCCAGATGAATGTCAAATGCATTGCTCTTTAGTCTAAGAAACTATCATCTGCATTTGTATGATGTATCATTAAGGAGACAGAAACAAGGTAAAAAATAGAATGATTCCAACTCTCTGGAATGTACATTCCACTGAAAATGTTAAGATGATATTCTCAGTAAAAAGAGATCAGTTTGAGGTGACCTAGAGTATGATTTCAAAGTACATGAAGGCTAAATTAATCTGACTCCAGAAGCTATAGCATCTGAACAAAATAAAGTCAAGAATGCTATATCATCTAAATATTAGGAATAAACTGATCTGAGTTGATTTTGTTTAGGTGAAGTGAAGAACCTATCTTTGTAACCTGTGTCTGACCATTTCCATAGAGCATGCTGACATATAGAATGGCCCACAGAAAGTCTCTTAAAAAATTGTTTTTAAGATGAAATAGAAATATTCCTCTATGCTTGGTGATATTCTATGAAAGAAAAGATCCTAGTATTTGACATTCTGCTCAAGAATTAATATTTGGATTTCATTCTCTTCTCTGAGAAAATAGTTGTAGTGATTTCTGCCAATTCTGTTGAACATTACAGGTTTTGCATTAGCACACCAGGTAAGTTGGAGCTTCCTGGGCCAAACCTACATACCTCACAGTCATTCATCCTCCAGATTACCACACTGCCTTCCTCGGGGCATCACTGTACATTACTATAACATCTTTTCCAGAGTCCCCTGGGCTGGAATCTCTTTCTTTCCTGGTCTCATGATTTTGCATGCTTTCTCTACCCAGTCCATCTCTACTTGAGCTCATCCCGTGTTCCTGCCCTATACCTCCCATCTCTTGGGACTCTGCTCGGATTCTCCCTCCAGAACACTTTGGTAGACCATTGCATTTGTCCATACCCATAAGAAGATTTCTATTCAAGGTCTCAAACATAGTCTATCTCTTTCCAGCATGGCAAAAGTTGGGGTGACATCTTAAGATTTGGTTCACTCTCTTTCCTTCAGGGAACTGGAGTTAGTTTTCTAATTTCATAAGTTTAATCAAAGAAAATTCCAACCACTTTTCAACAAAACACAAGTTTTCATGGGGAAACTGATTGCAGAAATATGAAATTATACATTAGGAAAACATAGGTTCTTGCATGTGACTTGGTAGATAGGAAAGTTTATTATGAATACTCTATTCCATGACCATTTGTGCCAGGGCAGCAGGGGTGACATCTAATCTCCTTAGTGAAGTTCTTTTCCCAGAGTGTGACACCAGCATTAAAAGTTCCAATCCTAGCTGCTCACTTCATACTTATGGCAGCCCATCTTTCCCTGTTTTCTCCAGGGAAAACCTTATGATGTCCATTCACACATACCTTTATTTTTACCTGCTTAAAGTGGATAATGATAAGGCATATAATTCAATTTCTATATGAATTTCCAGTCATCAAGATGACCAAAGTGAAGTATTTGCCTGACTTCAGAGAACAATAAACATTGCCATTATTACAGCAGCTACAACCCAGGTTAGAACTCCTCTGGGGGTGGGAGCTTCTAAGGCGGGGGGGGGGGGGGAAAGCACATCCGGAATTTGGCAAAGTTGGGAGAAATATGTAAAAAGCTATTGACATTATTTTCTCAAAGAAACTTTCTAAATATAATACAAACTTTAAACAAAAGGAAGAATGGAAGAAGGGAAGGAAGGAAGGAAGGAAGGAAGGAAGGAAGGAAGGAAGGAAGGAAGGAAGGAAGGAAGGGGAAGGCCTGTTTCCTATGGGGAAAATGGCCCCAGGGGCAAACTGGCTTAGATATTGAAAAGAATAAATTCAAGATTCCAGTCTCATGTGCACGTGAAGCATTCAAAACTTGCCCTGAGTCATAGTAAACATACAGAATTGGACGAAACACACCCTTCATATGAGCCCAACCCCTGTGTCCCTAACACTGAACTTTACAAGCTGAGTTGACTTGCTTTTCAACTCTATGTTACAAACTACAAACTTGCCCACTGTTGATGTTGGAGTAGCTGTGACAGCTCACTCCCTGTCAAGTGCATGAGGGTGGTATCAGTTAAACAGAAAAAAAGCTTGTGTGTGTGTGTGTGTGTGTGTGTGTGTGTGTGTGTGTGTGTGTAGATTCTTCCTGGATACTTCAGATACTTTTAGAATTTAAGAAATATATATTGAGGTATCACAATATAACTTAGGCTAAGCAGGAACCTGTAATTATTCAGCCTCAAACTCCAGCATTCTAAAATTAAAAGTGAGTGCCATTATGCCCAGCATGGAGGGGCAAATGGTCATGGAATAGAGTATTCATGACAAATTTTCTATCTACCAAGTCACATTCAAGAATCTGTATTTTCCTAATGTATAATTTCATATTTCTGCATTTATTTTCCCATGAAATCTCAGGAACTCTTCCTTCTTTGCATTTAGTTGAAAAGTACTTGGGATTATCTTTGACAAAACTCATGACATTGTATGATTCTCATGCTAACTGTGAAGTAAAAACACAATTGACACTACTACCCTGTTTATCTATCACCAAAATATACAGGATGAAGAGAGACTGACTCCAAGAAGTTTTTCAGCATACTCAGAAATATACTTCTGCATTATCGAGTGGTTGAAATAGCAACAGATGCTTTCTAATTTAATTTTAAATGAAAAGACAACCTCAAAAGAGAATTCCATACCAGAGATCATAGTCAGAGTGCCCTGGCATCAAGTGTCTCAAGACTAAATCAAGGACAGATTAACGACTCTTCTGAGTCATCACCCAGTGACAAATCCATTGGATGGCATTTTTCTTCCAAGAGCATAGTTGAATAGAACGCTACTGTACAGAGTACAATTTTAGAAGTAGAAGATTGAAAGGTCATTCAGTCCTTCCCAAAATGACCTGACAGTTCCTTCTTTACAATGTCGCATATGGAACTTTTTCCAAGTTTCTTGGTATTAAATGTTTTGTTCAGATTTCTACTGAAACTGGTTTCATTGCCTTTGGCTCCCTGTTTCATTTTAAGGTCAAAAGATTCGATAGTTGGTACCCTATGTGAGCTGTCTCCTCAGCCCCACTGTATCAATAAACCATCTTTCTAATTCTTCCTTTGGTTACCTGTCCAAACTCCAGCTCTTCCTGCTGGCCAGCTCACATCACGGCCTTCAGCCTGGCTTTTCATCTTGAACTCTTCTCATAAATACTAATTGAGACCTATACTCTCTCTTCCTACAAAAATCTCTAGGAGTCCTTCCTTCTCACCTTGCTATCAGAAACTCGCCCCACCAGCCCTGTTTCCACAGTAATTATTTCTGGAAAAGTATATGTAAAAAAAAAAATCACTTTTTTCACATCTGAAATTGCACTATTTTTGTCCTATTCTTGAACAATTATATGGTATTTTGTAGTTATTGTGTTTGTATTTATATTCTGGCAATAATTTTGGCTGGTGAAAAAGCTGTTTTTATGTTTTTGCAGGTAATTTTTTCACCTCTCTGGCAGCTTTTAGGACTCAGTTTATAACAGTATTCTGGAATTTTGTCACATGTGCAAATATGTTTGCATTTATGCCTTACTTGGGGCCATAAATAGTTTTGCCATTTCTCTAAGAGACTCCTGTGGCATGCTCAGCATCTCCTCCTCACCACTGTTTGGTTCTCTTTGGGATTCTATTCTTAGACAGATCTTTAGAGTTCTCAGTTAGTCACCTTCCTTAACTATACTTTTGAGCTGCCCTTTAATCCTTTTAGGCTCTGTCTTTCCATGTCACACTGGATGAAACAAATCTTTGATACCATCTTTTGAATCATGAATTTTCTTTTCACCTCCTATGTCATTTCCCTTATAGGGTTTTTAATCACTCTTTCTAGAATACAACATCAATTCCAATTTGTTCTTTTGTGGACCCCAATTATTACTTTTAAATTTTTATAAAGTAAGTCTTTTTATTATCTAATTGTTGTATGATTGCTTTTATTTTAAAACTTTTAGGACTTGATTATTATTTTAACAGATGTTTAGCCTTTTATTCAAGAGATGCTCAACATATCTGTCTTCCATAGAATATTCCTCAGATTGTTTGATTATTTTCTTTGTGTCTCTATTGAATTCATTTCTCAGTAACCAATTCTGTAGCTGTCTTTGCGGCATTGGTTTTCAATAATCATTTATGTCTTTGACTGCGGGTACTTCCTTCTCTTCCCTCTCAGTGTCTTCTCTAGTGTCTTTCAGTCTCTCCACTCTGGTTTTTCTCTGGAACTGTGAGTTGACCACACACTGCTCCCCAGTGGAGCTTTCTGTTCAGAATAGGATCTGAGTTGGAAGTGAACTAGTCCCATGGTGCATACTAAATATGAATATTTCCAACCCAGATGCTTGAAATAATGGATATCTTGATTGAGACCTTGAGTTTGAGACTGAGTTTTTGGGGGAAACTTCATAGCCATACCACTATGGAGCAATCCTTCAAGACTCAGGCCTTTGAGAGATACTCAATACCTAACATTAGCACTATTCTAGGGGTTAAAATGTGTTTCAGTGAAAGATTATATTAAACACAGGCAAAAACGCATACTGCTTGGCAGCAAGGCAATAAAGGGAGGAAGCCTTGTTAGTAGGTTCTTATCCTGAGCCTCTACCATTTGAGTTCTGGGCATCAGACTACTGCTTGTGTCTCTTTGTGACATTTTTTGAGTCAATGTCAGCACTAGTTTTGACTTGAACTTCACAATAAAGTCACCGAGTAATCTTTGAAAAACTATTGCCATGGCTGTGGAGGAATGGGCTAGGCCTTCTGCATGGCGAGACAGTTGTGTACCTTGGTCTGCTTGAGGGGGGGGGGGGCTGGTGGTAGGGTCAGAATCCATCTCTGGTGCATGAGCGGGCTTTTTAGAGCCCACTGCCTATGATGGGACACCTCAAGAAGGCTTGAGGTAGTGGGGAGGGCTTGGACTTGCCTCTACTGGATGTGCCTCCCCATGAGAGGGAGGCTTTGCCTTCTTGTGGGTGGGAGTGGAAGGTGGGTTGGGAGGGGAGGCTGAGGGGGGCGGGAGGAGGGTAGAGGGGGATCCCTGATTGGTGTATAAAATAAGTGAAAAAAAAATTCTCAGTAAAAAAAGAAAAAAGAAAAAGAAAAACTCTTGCCAAAGATATGTTCCCAGAGATGCTGGCTTAATTCTCCTACTCTAAGGCCTATTCCTGTTCTTTTTAGTTTCAGTTTATTTTTAACTGACATATAAAGAACACAAAGTTGTAGGTATTTATGGAGCCAGTGCACCATGCAATATCTCAATATACATATACATTGTGTAAAGAATATTAAAAATAAGAATAAATATAGGTCTCCTCCCACATTTATTATGTTTAATAGTGAAAGAATTCAAAACTCAAGTTATAATCAGATGAGAGTCACATGTTTCTTCCATTGTTGCGACATCCTTTGGTTTGTGGCCCCTCCTCCTTGTTCAAATTTGCAATGTCGCGTGTATAAACCTCTCCTTCTGACATGCTGACTTCTTTTTTTTTTAATTATTTTAATTAAAATACAATCATATCCTTTCCCCTCTTCCTTTTCGTTCCTTCAACCCCTCCCAAGTCCCCTCCTTCCAATCCTTTCTATGTCTCCTCCCCTCCAGCCCCTTCCATGCCCCACTCATTTCCTTTTAAATTGATGCCCTCTTTTTCTTTATTATAATTTTCTATACATATCCATATGTATGTATGTATGTATGTATGTATGTATGTATGTGTGTGTGTATGTATGTGTATTCTAGTCAATGTAAACTAGTCAATTTAAAAAATCTCCTTTCCAATCTTTGCAAAGTTCTTATATTTTACTTATATATATGAACACAAATATATAAATACAGCCTGTTGACTCCTTACAAGTGAACACTTTCTTCAGTCACATAAGACCTCTGTGCCATACAAGATAATCACCCTCTATATTCTTCTCTACTGGGCACACCTATAAATTCTACATTGTCAGATAATGATAATGATAATGTAAAATGATATAGTTACAGATACTTAGGGTTGAGAAAGAGATATGTTTATGGGATGGAGTACTTTGTTCTGCCTGTCAGAGCTCCATGTGGACACAATTGTAACAGCTTAGTAAGTAGCTCACTCTTACCATCTTGAGTGATATATACCTCACTATTGATCCTTTCTTGGTTTAGCAATGTGGGGTGTGACATTCTCTGGAAATGCTGACCCTAGGCAGCCAGAAGCAGCTCCCACTCAGCTCATAATCATAAAGAAACTGATTCTCTGAGGAACACTGTATTATTTGGCCATTATGCTTGGTAAACAAGGTACATTTATGATATTTCAACTTAAATAGGTTCAATAGGATGGGACTCTATTGTAACTTGAAGAGCATCTGAACTCATTAAGTAGGAACAGTCAATTTAAAAAAAAATATCTCTTTTCCAATCTTTGGAAAGGACTTACACTTTATCTTTGATAATTGCTCTTTTTTTGTTTTTGATATTCTCTTCTTTTTCTGAAAATATATTAATGGAATGAATACTCTCCTAAGTTGCTGGCTCCTTTCTTATTTCCTATAAATGTCTATCTCTTTGCTCTGTAGTTTCTCCAAAAGTACCTTTGGATTTGCCCTCAAGTAATTCACATTTGTAAATAATTGCCCATGTATAAAGACTTTCCGTATTCTTTTATTACCTCTTTCTATAGTGTCTCAGGTTTTGTATTTGTTTCATGGATGACATATTTTCTCAAACCTTTTTAAATTTGTTAGATGCACTATCAAATATTCTAATTAAGGACTTTGCCTCATCGTTCAGACAAGACCACTTCTGCCTCCACGGAAAATGTGTTATAAAATGGAAGGAAGGACTGATAAGGAAAGAAGTTATTGAGTTCAAGAGTTCACTCAATACTGAAGCTGGATCAGATGCTGGCATCTTGCACCAGTAGCCGCTTGTATGGGCACCAGCTGCCAGGCAGGGGAGCTCACATGGAGTAGAATTGCGTTATTTTCCTAACTCTGGCTCGAACACTCCATTTCTTCCTGCATTCATGTTTGCTTGTTTCTCTCTCTCTCTCTCTCTCTCTCTCTCTCTCTCTCTCTCTCTCTCTCTCTCTCTCTCTCCTTATATATTCCTAGTGGTAGTTCAAAAACAAGATTAAAGTAGAATTGTTCTCTCTGAGCCGGGCGGTAGTGGCTCACGCCTTTAATCCCAGTACTCGGGAGGCAGAGGCAGGTGGATCTCTGTGAGTTCGAGGCCAGCCTAGACTACCAAGTGAGTCCCAGGAAAGGCGCAAAGCTACACAGAGAAACCCTGTCTTGAAAAACCAAAAAAAAAAAAAGTCCTCTCTTGAGTGTACCTATGAATAAGAATTCTAAATAGGATCCTGTGGAGTGAAGTGATGAAAACATCTCAGGTAAGGACCTGAATCCTACCAGTCTCTTGAATTCAGGAATAAGAAGAGCTTCCACACTGTATTTGGCCTGAAGACAAACACTGTAAAACATTTGTTTAATGACTTATCTGTTACCTACTTGGAGGTAAACAGTTGCTATATTTGACCTTTTCTAGGGATTTTAACTTATTCCTTGGTTTTCATCCCTGAACATCAAAGAAGCTTTCTCTAATAGGATAAACTCTGAGCCCAGCCTTTCCAGTGATTCCATTGACAGATAACTGGCTTCCAACTTCCTTACAACTCTTGTTTATTCTTTTCTGCAGCTTTCCCATTCCTTTCCCTCATCCATGGGGAAGGAATCTATCCCTTACAGGAGGAAGCCCAGAGGAAAATGCAGAGGAAATGTGCTTCTAGTCAGCCATTGTAAGCTATAAGTGTATCAATATTATTAAAAGCCAATGATGAAAGAAGCCAAAAGTTAAAAACTACCTCAGTGACTCCATTTAATTATGTGTAACTATTTATTGGCTCCCTTATTAACAATAGTTCTAATCTAACAAAATCATTGTCTACTATCTAATTGTTTCCTGGCTGAAGAATGAGTGCAGCTTGAACACGTTCTTACCCTGGACAGGACCAAGTAAAAAAGCTAGATGAAAGAATAATGGGGCTCAAACAACCCAGACATCAGAATGGTAGGAAGGATTTTTTTCAGGAGCAGTAATGACTCTCTGAATATCTGCCTAACCTCTGTTACTTTTCCCCATCTGCGACCAGTGGCATTGATGTTGAGTCATCTTGTAGATCTCTGCAAGGACACAATGACCAGTGACCACAATGACATTATCTATTCTGACTTTGCTCCTCAGTAGAGTATGTTTTCAAGCACATATGACTGTCAAGAGCAAAGTATTTTTGAATCTGGAAAATTTGTGCCTCAATTTATACCAGATACGTATTGCAACCTTAAACAAATGAGGTAGCAGAATCTCTCATAGAATTTGTTTTCTTCACATAGAATGTCTTTCATGGAATTCTAATGAAAAGATGAAATATATGGCAGACTTCAAAATTGTTACATATTTTAATAAGAAATAGTATCAGTGTGTTATGTATAATCAATGGAGGAAAAGGAATGATATGAGGTTGTTCTCTTCTTGTAAATACAGCTATCAACCCTGTTAAGTACATATATTGTTTAAATGAACCATTTCACTGTTAAACATATCCCTTCCACATTCTGTTTACAAAGTCATTTGACTTTCAAATTTTTGAAATATATGTTTTTTTCAAAGTTGATGAAAAGTGAATTCTGAAAGTGGTTGTAGTTGTAGACCCTTTGTAAAAAATGCCTGTGTTCATAAATTCTTTGACTTTATTTCTTTTTTCCCCTATCTTTATATACCCATATCCTTCTACAGAGCAGATAAGCATTATTTCTTATTTATATATGAACATATATGTATATGTTAATAGACTATTTCACAGAATAATGTATAGGAAATTTAGCTAATGGGTTTTTAAAATACAGAGAGATGAACATAGGGAGGCTTTTGTACCTATGAGTCTCCCAGTTTCTTTGCTTATGGAGCACAGCCTCCAACCTTGCAAGTATCTCACCAAATAAGGATGCTTTACTCATCCCACTCTCACAGGACCAGCCTTCCGCTAGCTTTTTGGAGAGAGGTAGTCCTGTTCAGGGATATGTGCCTAAGCCACACTCTGGACTCAGACACACTGCCCTGCATCCACTCTTCAGACAAGCAGCGTCTGCAATTTTTTTTCTTTCCTCTCAAGAAAGCTGTGCGTGGGATGTTTGTTGCTGTTGTTTTCCTTTTGCTATCTCCTGCATGGTTCTCCCAAGATAATCACTTCTCCCTTAGCAATTGCTCCCGTTCGAGAACACACAGAGAAACAATGACCTCAATTATGGTTCATAAGCATTCATGAGACACCTGTAATAAAGAATGAAGTGGGGTCTCAAATTGTGAAGTGAAATTAGACACTATCACCAGCCAGCTCCACGCACCTGAGAGCCCTTGAGTGTGCCCAGGAGTCCCCTTCAGAAGCCCCACAACAGGCTCCACCCACATCCTCATCCTCCTCTAATTAAACCTGCTTTTCTCAAGCACAAGCTTCTTAAAAATAGTCCTTTTCAATTTTATTATTTTTCTCCGGTGTTTGATTACTAGTTTGAAAACAGCCAATAATTTTAATAAATTTTCTCTGAATATGTAAGACAATGTTTCCAATAACATTTTGAGTGGTGGTAGGAGGGGTAAAATTGTCCCAGGTTCTAGCCACCATTACATTGTTGCTGGAGGAAAATGTGTCCAACCTTCCAGAGATGTATCTTAAAAATGACTCACAGAAAGTGATTGTCCACATGCTTCCTTTGAAAACCACCAAGACTCAGTTACATTAGGCATCATAAGAACTAAAGAACTTGCATGAGAACACACAAATTCTTTACCAGCCCAAACAATTTTGCAGTGTGTGCTCTCAAAAGTTCACTTATTTTTATTTACCTGCTGTAATTTTTATCCAAACTGGCCCCTTAGCCCAGAAGAGCAAATTAATACTAATGAAGCTATTGAAAAGAAACAATAACAACTCTAGTAAACCATAAATATGTCCTGGTACAGCAAACATCCAGCTGCTTGTGAAATGTCTGAAAGTATTTCAAAATTCAGGAAGCTGAAACTTTGCAAAGAAATGAGACAGTGTTTCATAGCATACTAATAAGATATTGTGTGACTCTTGTAAGAAACCTGTGACAGCAACCTTTAATAATGTCCTGAGCCCTCTTGTTTTACCTGCCAGAGTCCAAAGGAACAAAAAAAAGAAAGAAAGTGAAAATGCTTTTTAGATTTTTGCCACAAGTATGAGCACTATTTGACCGACTGATTAAATGGTAGCAGTAATGCCCATTTATGTCATTTTTGCATTCATTTTAGTCCAGAAAAAAATAAGTGCAGGAACCATCATTATTTATAACTTGAGTATCATGCTGAAAAATGTCACTTGAATCCTGCTTGAATTATATTTCCTATGTGAAAATGAAATAGCCACACCAGTTGCTCTGCATCCATAGTGCCTGTCTGTCCATGTTGGCACTCACAGAGACCAGGGGGTAAAAATACCTGTCTTTCCATACGTAAAAAAAAAACAGCAACCATACCGATTTTTGTTTTGTTTTGTCCTGGAATAAATTTCTTTCCTTATTCCACACCCCAATTATGCTGCTGGCCTCAAAGGTCAATGAAGACGTTCATGCAGAAAGACATAGGTGACTACAGAGAACCAATTCTTTCTTACTGTAATAAGGGCTTGCATATTTTGGCCAAGAGAAATTTGCACAAGGACATATTCTTCTACAGGTAATAGTAAGCAAATTCCTTGAGTTCAGAGGGGAATTCAGTGAAAATATGCTCTAACAAAATGATGCTGGCTAGCAAGGCTTACCTGGAATGCTGTTTGTGTTTGGTGGCAGACCTATACAATTGCTTTTGCCACCTGCGTGCCCCTCAAATACTGCCACGAGGAGATTAGTTTCCTTCCCCTCAGGTATGAATCCTGCAGAGGCTGAGAGATGCAGTGTGGAGAGAGAGGTGCCCCTGGATGTGGGAGAGATAAATGTCAGTGTGATCATGACGGAACAGGAGGGTTAACGGATAGCTTTATTTGTCACTGTGAAGCAGAGCAGTATTTATTGGAGAAGGAGTTGAGAACACAAAAGAGCTTTTTGTCTTGTGGGATATGATACCATGTGAAATATGCTTCTGTTAAGATTGTGTTGTAGTTTGCCATCACTCTAAAAGGAATGAACAGAAAGGCCCACGTTCAGTTTCAATTTTACAGTGTTTTCTGTGCAACTTAAAGTTCTACATGCTGGTAGGAGGTGTTGCTGGGCTAAAGTTCCATCCCCTATAGTTTGGGGCACTTTTTGAACCAACTTATATGGCCTCAAAAACCAGGAGATGTGAAAAGACATTAAAAAAAAAAAAAAAAAAAACCCACAGTAGACCTATGGCAGGTTTCACTCCACCTGTGCCTTCAACACCCCTGGGCGTTGTGGGGAGTACCACATGAGCACTCTGTCTCCAGCCTCACTGTCTGTCAGTAATTTGACAAGATCTGCCGGGAACTGTAGGACCCTATCTACCTCATCAGGTTTCTGTAAAGGTAAAATAAGGTAACTGATAGGAACATGATGTGGAAGCATTCCTCAGTAAGAGCGTCAGCTAACTGAAGGCAGTCCAAATTGATTGGAAAGGACAGCAACATGGTTTCTCGGAAATTTTATGTAGAACTTGTCACTGCTAGTGTACAGAATCAAACATTTGGTTTTTTGGTTTTGGGTGTTTTGTTTTTTGGAGGTTTTTTTTTGCAAATAAATCTTATAAAGAAATTTTGAGCTAAACGTTAAACTTTGATTCTTTTCATAGCCTACTTTGAAAATGATGCTGACACAATGCTGTGCTGTGGGCTTTCTAAATCATGAGAATGAAAAGAAGATGAAAAACAGCTTACAAATACAAATGTGAGCTACATCTCTCACCTCAAGAATGGAAACCTGCAGAGAAGTTTACTGACCTTTTATTTAGTGAAGATTAAACGAAAAACAATGGGACTCAATGGTCACCCTCCTTTTGTGAAGTAAATGTTATCCCAAACTGTTAAAGAAAGATAATGAACTTACTTTGCCCTGGTACCTAAAAGAACCATGATCATTAAGAGAGGGTACCTTCCTTCAAAAACATTAAGCTTGTAAGATAGTGACGGTCACATGTTTATTAGTAGCCGGGGTGGTGTTTAATATCATGGGGGAGGGAATAACACACCCTCCTAACTGGCTCAGCCCATCTGCCTCTGCACTGGACATCTCCAGATACCCAAAGTATCTTAGAAAACTCCCATAATAATGATTTGGCAGGGGAAGGACTTCAATGTACAAGAGAAAGGGAGATTAGAAACGGAGACAAGGCTGAAATCCGTCTGGTTGAAAGAGTGGTGCGGGCACCTTCAACAAGAATAAAAGTGTTTAGGTTAAGTTTGTGTCTTGTCTTGGCAGGGCTTTCTCCCTTTGTTGATGTAATCAAGCCCCTTTCTGTCGTCGCTGCCCTAAATCACTGCAGAGTCCTCAGAAGGAGAAAGTGCACAAAGTGCGGGTGGGGGCTGACCGGCTCCATTGAGTGACTTCAGCTCTCATTGCAGACCGAATCCCTCCATATTGAAGCACTGGGGGGGGGGGGTTTGCAAAGAATTAGGTCTTGTTTTATTTGGTCACATTCTGAGTCCTCCATGATTCTGATTTGATTAGAGAAGGCTTGAAGCTGTCAAGGATAAATTAAAGAGTAAATAATCCCCACCGTCGCTGAAAAGGGATCACAGAAAGACTGAGTCTAGAGGTTTCTTTGTTAGCACGTCCTGTCGCCTAACTACTGGGGAGATTGTGGTCAGTCTTCTGGACGCAAAAGCATTCACCTCCCCGCTCCATTTCTCTGCTGTGTTCGTTTGTGTCATTTTTCTTGCTGTGGAAAATTCTGTGTCCTGAAGAAATGCTTTCACCTGAGAGTGAGGTAAACACACTGTGCCCTGTTTTACCAAAAGAGGGCAATGTTGCTGTGCAGAACCTGCTAGCTGGGCTCCAACTGGGTCCCCAGAACGGTAAATAATCGCCTCTGTCTGTTCCCTTTCACCGCATAACAAGTTTGCACATGTCTCTGCGCTTTGTAGTTAATCAGGACTTTGTAACTATCTGTCCTACCTATTAACAGCATCCACTCCCAAATTGTTTAAAGGGTAATGCCTTTCACTCCATGCGTGACTGGCACACGCGGGCAAAACGCTGTCTCTGTAATTCTACTCTTTCCCCTTTGCACTGGTGGGCAAGAGGAAAAACAGCCTGCTTTACGAAATGTTGAAAGGCATCTCTACTATTCCCCGATTCCCAAACATTCGGTCAGTATAGCGTCTATTCACGCTCTCCACGGGCAACCAAACGGAAAAGCCAACCTCCGAACAAGGATTTGTTTTCAGGGAACTTCCTTTAAAATCAGCCGTCGTTCTATTAGCGGAGACTAATACCAGGATGCTGATGATAAGTGGGAAACCGGCAGTTGGTTTCTTTTGTGGAGAGTCGGGCTGGTTTTGTTCAACCCACTGTGAATTCGGGCCTTTATGAAAAAACTTGCTTTCTTCAGAGAAATGCTAAATTAGCATTCTACCTTTTCTTTTAAAAGATGGCGCGTTTTAAACCGAGACTGTTTGTGCTTTAATGTTTTAATTCTACCTATTTTGTCATGCCTTTAAAGAACTGTGACCCGATTGTTTCCTGGAAAGTACAATTTAATTCTTCAATGGAAGGTTTGTTTGAAGAGCAGAATTCCTGGGATGTTTTGGTGAAAGCCGAAACAGTCCCTGTAGAGTGCTTTTGCTCTCTGGAGCGTTTGGCAAGTCCCTGGACTGCATTGCCACCGGAGCAACCCGCTTCGGCATTTAGCACATGTCCTGGCTCATTTCCCTACAAATACATGTGTATTCTATCTGCCTGTGTGTGTGTGTATGTTTGTGTTCCCATGTGCGCAGTATGGCGCTATTCTTGCTTTTGTTTTTATTAGGAATGATTCATGGTTAAAGTTTCTTAAAGAGAAAAGGCTGTAGACATTTTTCTTGAGCGTTAAATGACACTGATTTCATTTTTTAGAAAGCTGTAACTAGTCATGTTATCAGAACCAGTCATCTAAAAACGCAAAACTAACAATCATTAAAACTAAAAATGCCGTAGGCAAAAAAAAAAAAAAAAGAAAAGAAAAGAAAAAAAAGAAAAGAAAAAAGAAAAAGAAAAAGAAGTAGGTCCAGAGTGGTAAATTCTTGAAGAAAGAGCAGGTCTTAGAAGAGCCTAATAGTGTTTTTCAGTTTCTAAAGTGCCCCATGTTCTTATATTTAACCGGGCTTCAAAGATTTAAGTAGAATCTACCATCCTTGGGACATCAATAAAACCCAAAGCAAGCCATGGCTGCTGTAGGCGCTTCCAGGAAATCCTTATTTAACATTGACTTAGTTTGCAGTGGCTCGGCTTTTTCATTTCCTCTGAGTTAAAGCCTGCCATCTCATTTCTGCCTCCTCTCCTCCACTGTCAGTGTATGTACATGAGACAGTCTACGTTATTAAAAGAATAATAACCATCTTGCAGGTTTCTGAACCCAAGATTGTATTTTCTTTCTCAAATATTCATTAAAAAATAGAGATTGTATTTTATTGAAAGTGCTCTTTAATGAATAGTATTCCTGTTTGCGTACATGAAGGAGCTTCCCGGGCCATTCCCTGACAGTAATTGTGGTCTGAATTGAGAACATACAGGAACGGAGTGCAGTTAATGGCCACCCTGTGGATTGAGTGCTCTACTTTTGTCCATATCTGCCTACATTTTAAAATGCAGAAATTAAGCCAGGAAAGAGTTAATTATGTTCCTGTATCAGGAAACCCTCAATGAGCATCAGAGAGAGGAAGGCTTTGTCTTTGATGCAAAACAGAAATTTCAAAGACCCTGGCAGATGATAGTGTATAAATAGTAACTGAGCATGGTGTGTGTGTGTGTGTGTGTGTGTGTGTGTGTGTGCTGTAACATGAGAATAGGAAACCCTCCAGTAAGTCAGTGCACAATGTTAAGGAGCACTAAATGAGTCAGGGGCACCTTTTAATTTCCATAGAATTTGAATGAATAAACAGAGCTAAGCATTTTTTTTTCAACCAAACAATATCCTAGTGTTTATCTACTCCAGCTTCATCTTTCCTCACTTGATAATTTACTGGCATATAGAAATGAAGTTGTCACTTAAGTAACATTTCCTTTTGTAAAGATGTTTGGACCCAAAAGGTCCAGACAGAACAGACATGGTCATAAATGGATGGAATAATAAAAGCAAGCTCAGTTTTGCAAAGAACAATTAGACTTTGGTATTTTGTAAGATATGGGAGCATAAAAAGCTATATTGCTAAATCACTTGACTTCTTAGAAATGGAAGAATAATTACAAATACCCATGCAACAATATGCACAGGCATGCATGTACTAACACACACTATCACTCTCTGCAATCTGATAATGTCCAGGTAACAGTGAATTTGCTTAAATAGCAAAAGGCTAACATAAAATAAGAACGAATGCTCAATGTACCCAGGCCTTGCAAAAGAGAGGTTAATATTTTATTTTTAAATGTTTTATTGGAAGTAAATATTTTAAAGGTGGAGAATTTGATTAAAAAATTTTTCAGCTAATTTTTAGAGTTCAACCCACAAGTATATCAAATGATTGGTGCTGCTCTATTACCATGTCCACTCAGTCTAAAGACAGTTACACATAAAGATCTGGTTTCTGACTATGGTCCACATCTTATTTGGTGACCTGGGATTTATGTGTAAGTTGCTGTCATTGCTTTATATAGAACTGTAGTGTCCTGTAGTATATTTTTGAAAAAAATACCAGAAACAAGAACCCTGACAGTGTGACAATGTTTTGTATGTTTAGTTAAAAACTTTAACGCTTGTCCAAATAGTTGTTTGATGATTTCTTCCTTTCAGCTTACTGAATTTTCCTTTGATAACTGACCAGTTAAGTTGGAGCATCAAATTCCTAAGTATTATGCTCAGCTTGGAAAGGGATCTCAATAATGACAAAATTCTCTCTGAGCAGCACAGGCAAACCTCATATCCATGTTTGAATTGACAATATTTTAAAATATGGACTTTTTTATTCAAATAAAAAATATTTCCCCTTAATATTCCCAAGTTTTTCTTCCTACAGCACTAAATATTTTATTTTGGAAATGTGACTTGAGCAATGTAAGCAAGCCGATACTTCTAAACGACACAGCATTCAGTCATTGCAGAATTAATTAGATTATACTCTCATACATCACCTGCATGATGATGTCCAGCTGAATCTTATCCATAGGGTTGAAAGTGCAGGATAAAGAATATCACATTATCATGTTCATGTCAGTCATGCTGAAGAGCTAAAAAGTCTTATTTGGATCTTTCACTGATCAAGTGTCATGCACAAGATATACTGGCACCAGAGGATGGAAGAAAAGGGTCACAGAGATAACCCCACTGATTTGCCATTTAACAATGAAATTACTGCTTTCCAAAGTTACAGCCATGCATAGCACCAAGTGGATTGCAGTACCAGGCACACTTTCTCGGGGCATTGTTATGAGTTGGATGAGAGGTGAATATTAAAAAAAAGAGTTGTGGTTGATTTCATAAACTGTGGAACGCCACGTGTCCATGCTGACATCTCCCTGTTTAACCCATAGTGGAGAGGTTTATGCCTCTTTGTGTGTTAACTAGTGGAAGGCACTAGTCCATTTTTTAAACCAATATAACTTGGAATGTTCAGAATTAAGAGTAAATCACAACCTAAAGATGTGTTTTCTTTAATATGAATGGGAAAGTAAAACTGCACCAGGATGACAAAATCCAAGAGGAGAAGTAGCTATATCTATTTATAGACATGTGTTTGTAAATGGGTACACATACAGAAAATTGTATTTCAGTTTAGCTGTGTTCACTATTAATACTTATGTGTGAAGCCATTCAGACATAGCTTATAATAACTACTATAATAAAAATATAGTAGTGCTTCAAAGTAAGTTAACATAATTATTTCTTTATTAAGAAATTTTTTATTCATTGTACCAACCACATACCACATAGCACATACCAACATGCCAACATATCACATTCCAACCACAGATCCCCCTCTCCTCCCGCCTCCTATCCTCCCCCCCCCAACACACCCCCATTCCCTCCTCCAAAAAGGTAAGGCCTCCCATGGGGAGTCCGCAGAGCCTGTACATTCAGTAGAGGCAGGTCCAAGCCCTTCCCCCTGCATCAAGGCTGTGCAAGGTGTCCCACCATAGGTAGTCCACAAAAGATGATCCC
This sequence comes from Peromyscus leucopus, assembly GCF_004664715.2. Lineage (NCBI taxonomy): Eukaryota > Metazoa > Chordata > Mammalia > Rodentia > Cricetidae > Peromyscus > Peromyscus leucopus. The sequence continues at coordinate 34,771,050 of NC_051066.1, read as the reverse complement.
ATCATAGACTACTAGCAATAGTGGAGAGGGTGCCTGAGCTGACTTATTCTGGTAATCAGATCATTAACATAATTATTTAAAAAATCTATAGAGATTTTTGAATACTGTGTAACTACAAACCCTTTTATTGGTATTCCCAAATCATTATCTAACCCAGTTGGGTTCTCATTCCTGGCTAATACAGGTCAGTGACAGCAGTCTATTCTTGGTTATTACTTTACAGTTTTTATTCTGAATTTTATTAATACATAAAAGTTGAAAGGAAACAGGTTAATTTAAAATTTTATATAAAATATATATTAACAAGTTCTAATTTTGATGAATTTTATATACTCACTTATTACAATAGAGCAAGCATTGTCTATCACTAAAGTATATCTATGCACCATAAAAAATGTGCTTGCTGGCACTAAATAAATATAAATTAATCCCTTGGACAACCATAATTCAGTATTTCTTTTCCTCTTTGGTACACACTTTCTTGTGAATATAAATTTAAAGTTCTCCTGATTAGAATACTTGTGTTTGAACAATAATAACATATTTGCAGCCAGAGTGAGATGCTACTTTCTCAAGTCCTCAGACATCAGCTGCCTTACTTCCACATTCACAGTTACCTAGAGATTCACTTTCCAAGATTCTAAATGTATATCCCAAGGAAACGTGGAGACTCATTGCTAAATTATTGGTCATTAAAAACATTGCTATAAGCCAGAATGACATTTAAGCGTATGAGTTTTCAGAATATGAACATAGCAATACTGGGTGTCACAGAATCATATGATGATAAAAGCATATAAGCCTACCAATTTCTTTAATGTCTGCTTTGCAAAGATGAACGCAGTAGTGTGGCCCCTACTGGCTCTATTTATTAGCTGATGTGGTAGCCTCCTGGCTTACCTCTATCTCAGCTCTAGAACCCAAAAGCTGAAAATTGAGTCCTTAGTTCTTTAGTCATTCAGGTATCAAAGTATAAGTGTAATACCTATAAATGTTTCACAGAAGGTGGAATGGTCACGAAATACTGTACATGCACAAAGATCAAGGTTATGCTCTAACCTTGCCCTCTGACTTAGTGAGTTACTTAGGGTGGCAGTCTCATTCCTGAGACTATAAACAAACCATACATAAAGTTTGTGTGTTGATCATTGTGTCACTTCTAGATGAAGGGTCACAGTAACAACATTTTCAGCTAAGTACAAATAAGCATTAATTATTATAAAAGTATAATAATAATCTAAGGACTATTCCAGATGGAATATAAAACAATTCTTACATTTTTTTTCCTGGATAATGTTTAAATTGCAATCCAAGGCTTCTACAAAGGTTTTAGTTGCCAGTATGCTGAATAGCAGATTGATTGTTAACCATGTAGACTAGGAATACATTTACTGGATGAAGGCTCTAGCTTCTCTGGAGCCTTCATCAAGTAACTGATGGAAGCAGATGCAGAGATCCACAGCCAAGCACCAGACTGAGCTCAGGGAGTCCAGTTGAGGAAAGGGAAGGGGCATTATATGAGCAAGGGAGGGGGGGTCAAGATCATGATGGGGAAATCTCCAGAGACAATTGAACCAAGCTCGCGGAAACTCATGAACTATATAGACTGGTAGCTCTGGAGCCTACATGGGACCAGCCTAGGCCTTCTGCATGTGAGAGACAGTTATGTAACTTGGTCTGTCTGAGGGGCCCCTGGCAGTGGAATCAGGATCTAAACCTAGTGAATGAGCTGGCTTTTTGGAGCCCATTCCCTATGGTGGAATGCTTTGCTCAGCCTTGATACAGGGGCCAGGGGCTTGGTCCTGCCTCAACTGAATGTACCAGGCTTTGTTGACTCCCTAGGGGAGGCCTTACCATTTTGGAGGAGTGGATGGTGGGAATGGGGAGAAGCAAACGGGAGGAGGGATGGGAGGAAGAACTGTGGTTGATATGTAAAATGAAAAATGTTTAAATAAATAAAATGAAGACAATACTCTTAAAAAAAGAATACATTTACATAATACTTTCTACTTTCCCAAATCTCTTCTACCTCAGTCGCTCTCAACCTTCCTAATGCTGCAACCCTTAGTACAGTTTCTCATGTTGTGATGACTCCCAGCCATAAAATTATTTTCGTTGTTACTTCATAGCTGTAATTTCTCTACTGTTATGAATCATAATATAAATATCTGGCAGTCTTAAGCAACCCCTGTGAAAGAGTCCACAGCCCACACGTTGAGAACCACTGTTCTACCTCATCTCAATTGCCACATACTTCAGTATCATACAAATCACCCCTCAAAACTAATCCACAGAAGCAGCAAACATTACCTCTGTTGTTTCCTCAGATTCCAAAACTAGTTTCATCAGCTACAAGTGGAAATCACGTCCTAACTTTGCAGGCTCATGTAGGATATATATATATCCAGTGAGATCAACATCTACAAAAATGTGTTCCCTGCTAATTAGATGGGAAAGAAATCAAGTCAGAATGCAATTACCCCTAGATATAGGCACTACCTAAGATGTTCAGCTGGGCCTGGGTGGCACTAGGCAAGGACGCAGAGAAGGCTCCGTCCTCGTGAGAACAGCTCACAACCAAATGTGCTTCTTTGTTTTACATCTAAATGACATGCCTTTGCCCTTGACTATGTAGACCCAAGGACACCATCTGTAACACTTGGTCTGGTAAAGGAACTCACTCCTTTTCCTTCCATGCTGGTGTCATTGCCCAGTGAATGGTCATTAAAAAAAATTGCTGTATTCTATCCGATAGTCAAAAATGAATAGAGAAACAAGTACTCACAGGAAATACTGTATAAGCTAAGTACACTTTCTATAGTGTCTGTAGGGAGGCTTGATTTTCAGGTTATGTGAATCCTGCTGACCTCTTTCTTCAAGAGTGGTTCCTGAGGATGTTAGGTTTTCAAAAGGAAGGATTGTCCTAGCCAGGTAATGATAACCCAAATGTTTCCTTTTCTTTTCTCATGTTTTCCCATCTGTTATGTGGGCTCTTTAATGTTTCAGTTTTTAATAATATATATATATATGTACATAATTTTATAATGTCAGTACCAACATGATACCATTGCCTGAGGATTAAGCTAACTGATAGGCACAGATGTACAGAACAGTGACCAGCATGTGGTAAATACTACAGAATATCAATAGAGTTGTTACAAAATTTGTTCATTTCTGGTGGCTGCTATAATATAGTAACCTATACTGAATAGCTAAAAGTAACAGTATATTATTATCTCACAGTTCTAAAGTCACAGGGCTAGCAAGGCCTCCCTTGCCTGTTGCTAGACTGATCTTTTGCAGCCATGATCTACATTTCTCAGCCTGTGGATGCCTCGCAGTCATCCTTATCTCCACAGGGTGCTCCCCTTGTGTTCCTGTCCTCATGTAGCCATCTTCTTAGAAGGGCAGCAGTCATACTGGGAGAGGGGCCCATTCTACTCCAGGATAACTTCAGAACCGATCCAGAATCATGGTATCTTCAACAATTTTTGCAGAATAAGGAACACAATTAGTCCTAGAGTGATGTCCCGTATGTAAACCAACCTTCCTTTCTGCTAGTGCTCCAAGCTGATCTTGTTTTCTCCCTGTGATCCCTGTCACAGATCTATGGGAGATCTGTGACCTTCTGTCATAGAGATGAGACTGACTTCCACTCTTATCCCCTTTTCCATTCTCTTGTCAACTATCAAACCCTCTGGGGATTTCTTGCTCATGTCTTCATTCATTCCCATCTCTGCACACGTACTAAGAACACCTTTCCCTTGAGCCATCCAGGCTTACCTTCTGGTCTTTTCAGTCTTCAAGTGTCATCCACTAATCACTCCAGTGACCAAGTGAGGTAGTATCAAGGGTCTGCTTATGATATTTGTTAGCTTTTAATTGCCATTTGGGATCAAATTCCAAATGCATATCCACTCCATCATCTCAGCTCCGCTTGTCATCCTAGCTGGCCCAACTCTTGCTCTAGCCAAATTTTCATCTTTAGAGATAAAGCTTAGAGATCCACTCATCACCACACCTTCCACAGGTAACCTGTCTCCAGTCCTGCCAAGGCCGAATGAGATGTCACTGCTACGGGCTCCATAGCTTTCTACCTGAAATAGCTTCCACATCATACGAACCTGTCTGCTTCCGAGAAGACTGCAAACTTCTGATGAAAGGACTTGTGTATCATACATCATTCTGTCATGACACCCCCAAGGTCAGCACCATTATTCTTTCAAAGAACAAATATACCAAGCTCGCATTTCACCACTAATTCGCCACTGATTTACATATTTAGAATATAATGATAACCAAAAAAAAAAACATTTTCCTGGTACTATAAAACCTATACAGGTGAGGAAACTATGAAATCAAAGGGTAGTTAAAATACAGTCCAATACATCTTGATAAGGGTGATACAGACTTCTCTTGGCTCACAAAGACAGATGTGAGTGATGGGAGAGAGGCTGAAGAATGCGCTAACTGTCCTGGTGAAAAGTATTGGGTGCAGAGAGCTCCATGAAAGACACACAGCGGGTTTGGTCACCTCTGTGAGAAGGACAGCAAAAAAGAAAGAAGGAAGGAGCTAAAAATGAGATGTTTTTAATTTTCAGGAAAAAAAATGAGAAAATATCAAAGGGTGCTCAATATTAGAATGGCTTGTAGATCTATATATCTTAAAGGTCATTGGGGCAATTATCTAGAAAAGTGAATGGAATGGGACAAAATTCTAGCTGGCATTCCAGCTACTGTCCAGGAGAGAGGAAATAGAGGCCTGGCCTCGCACATGACAATATGACAGGGGAGAAGCCTGGCAGCCTGGGTGAATGATTAGGAGGGACAGAGAGAATGTAGTGATTGTGGAAGCGGGGACTTGGAAATGACTTAGAGATTTCTGTACTGAATACATTTTGTTGACATTCATTAAAATAAAGGATTTTCTACAGAGTTTATGTTTTGGACATGGGAAAGGGTGCAGTTGAAAGTCTGACCAGGGCGTCTGTGCAATGCCCAGGAGGAAGTCTGCCGGAGGATAAGTGCAAAGGCAGCTGGCTTGCCTGCCTGGTGCTCCAGGAAATAAATCTTGACTGAAGACCGTGCCATGTCTTCTTATTCATTCTGCTGTACAGGTTCTGATTATGAGCTGCATATTAAAATCACCTAGGGATCATTTAAAAAGAGAAAGAAAGAAAACTATGCCTGATACTCATTCCCAGAGATTCTGGTTTAATTGGTCCTGGGCTTAGTAATTTTTAAAAAGCTCCCCAGGGAATTCCAATATGAAGATCAGATTTAAAAGTACCACTCTCTATGCAAATAAATAAATAAATAAGAATAAACTTCACTATCCTTAGTGTATGCGTGTGGGTTGTGAGGGGAGGATATCTTAATTTAATGCAATGTCCCGTGATCACTAATTTGTACATCAATTTGATGGAGCTAAAAGATGTCCAGACTGTAGGTAAAACATTGCTTCTGTGCTGCCTGAGTGAGAAGAGAATTCAGAAGAAATGAGCATTTGAATTTACACACTGGGCAAAGGTCACACTTGCGTGTGGATGGCCATCACCCAAGCCATAGAAGGCCTGAGTAGAACACAATGGCAGAAGACTGAATCTTCATCTCTTTGACCTTCGGTACCACCATCTCCTGGGCTCAGTCACTGGTGCTCCTTGTTTTCCGAATTTCAGACTCAGACCAGAAATTCCCATCAGCATGTCTGCCTCCATCCATTCTCAGACCTTCCACATCAGACTGGATTATAACATCAGCTATCCTGGGACTACAACATATAGTCTTGGGATTTCTTATCCTCCATAATGCTCTGAGTCAATTCCAATTATATACATACATACACATATATATATATGTTATAGATATGATTTTTTAAATACACATATATTAATTATGCACATTTAAATTAATGCATGTTCACACTGGTCTGTTATTCTGTAGATCTCTAACTAATAATATTTCTGTCTCAGCTTCATCTCCTGCCGTCTCCCACATTCTGCACATCCTTTCCACTGCCATCCTGACCGGCTTCCTTCTTACCCAAGTCAACAAAGCAGTGATGTTCTTCCTTGTGTACTTTCCTTCCTTTTTGCTGAACTCCTCTTCCTGGCCATAGTCAAGGTCCAACTCATACTACCTGCTCTCTGGAACCTTGCCCAACCCCCTTCTAGATGCAGAATTAATCTCTCACACTTATCACATCATTTCATAATTATTTGATTGCATTTTAACTGGATCATTAGAAAGACAGCATTGTGTATTCTTGGAAATGTCAATGAAAGAAGGAAAAATGAAGAGCGTAATTACAAGGTTGTTTTCTTCACTTAAAAAAAAGGCACCTTACATTTGCATAGCATTTTCATAGAGATTTTATTTAATCCTATACCAACCTTGCAGATTTGGCAAGAATGTGTTATTTTTCCATCAATATTAGTGATTTTAAGTATTCTCACCACAAATAAATAAGTGCATGAAGCAATGCAAATGCCAATTAGCTTGATTTATCTATTCTATAATGTATTCATATTTTAAAGTATCATGATCTACACCATAATATATACAATGCCTTTCAGTTTAAAAACAAATACCAGCTTAGTATAAAGAATTTTAAAAAACACCCTTAAATTCTATTTTTCCACTTCAAAACTAATACCTTCCAAATAGGTTTTCCATCCTTATTTTCTGAAACATTTACAATACAAAATTGAAGTAGTTAAGCACAATTTCTAAAGGACTTTTTAACTTGAAAAATATCTGTTTAGATTCCATGTGGTTCCCCTAAATCCTAGATACACTTTTGCAAATAGCCCCTTTACTAAACTTTCTTTAAGCTACCCTAATTTGACTAACTGCTGGAGGGTGAATGACAGAGTCCCGAGTTTATCCAGCGTGAGTCAGGAAATTTGAAAACTGACAGTATTAATTACCTAAAGAAGATGTGATGTCAATATGCCATGCACATTTGCTAATCTTTAATCTTCTGAATTATGGTGGCTCTTGGTAAAAAGTACCATTGAGCACTCACAGGATAGTTTTATGAAATAAATTCATGTAATTAATCAAATGCTTTGACATAAATGTAATGTTTGTGCTTATTTAAACTCCAGTTTGCTTTCAGAGGACTAATCTTTAGCTACACTAGCTATATTATCATATCTTAGTAAAGAAGTATATAACACTTGAAAGAACTTCATCTGGACCTCTCGTAACAAACTCCAAAGTATTAAATAAAGGATATCAATAGACGCTAAAAATTATTTAATGCTCCATTCCAATTTTTTAATATACTAGATGTTATTCCATCAATGGAAAGCATTTATATTACACAGGAAAATAACTTATTAATCGGTAAATGTTCTTTGAATCACCTGCTACACTATAAGAAAATATGGTTGAAAACGAAGGAGACATGGCTTCTGACCTTCCTTATATGGATTAAAATATAAAGCCTGTATACTTGCCAACATCTTTAAACCTTCTGAGTAATTTCATGACATAGAGATGTGTGCGTGTGTGTGTGTGTGTGTGTGTGTGTGTGTGTGTGTGTGTGTGTGTAGTTTTAATGCTATAAATGAGGCTTATCAAGGGGTAAGCAATTGACCTCACAAGTAGTTGCTTCAACCTATGATATCGCCTTTCATATTTACATCAATAAAATATATTTATATAATTTGGGCAAGTGACTGGAAGCAGAACAAGGTTAATAAATGTGGTAAAAACATGTAGATCAGTGGTTAAGTTCACAAGCTTTGGAGTTAGATATATACATTTCTAATCTAAGCTCAATCTAAGATTATAAATAAGATGGTAATCCAGAATCTCAAACCTCTTTTTTCCTTAATAAAAGAAGACTGTTAATACCTCTTACTATGGGATGTATGAAATGTTGTATAAGTTAATTCACATAGAGTACTTAGCCTGGAGAACATGTGTACAACATATATTAACTACTAGTAGTAGTACTTGTACTAAAAAACATCTTTAGTATAACCTTAATAATAGCAGAAGGAAATATACATACTAAACAGATTTTTGCACCAAGATTAATTCTAATGAAATTAGGTTTTATTAAATAAGAAACAAAGGAAAATGTTTCAAAGTTTTGAATTGGTAGCTCTTATTTATTTCTATGTAGTCAATAGACATTGTGAAAATATTTTGAAAGAATATAGCTCCCAAGATTGAAGTTTAAGAAGTGTTTCATGATGAACTCATTTTAGTCACCAACCCTTAACTCACCATTGCTCACTGCTCAGTAAAGGCTACTGACTTGCATATGAAACATATTGAACACTTACGGTAATAACTTATCAGCTAAGACTCCAATAGTTAACTTAATGACTACTAAGAATAAGCTAGATTTGCTCCCAAATGTGTTTGTTCCTAGTTTGCAGTAAAACAATTCTATCATTTTATAAGGTAAGTTAATGAAATCATCACAGAAAGTCAGAGCACTCTGGAGATGGTAGAAGAACTTGATCAGAGTTGTTTTTTAAAATGGCATGTTCTCACTGATATATTAAATTAAAATACAGTTTTAAAATATCATTACAATGCAGAAGGACTCTGCATGTGTCTTGACCCACATGTTCTCCATTCAACTTAAAGAGGCTAGGTAGGATATGTGGCAATCCCTGTGCTACTAGCAACAGTCTCAGAGTAAGTTAGAAAGACAATTAAGAAACTGTCTAAAAAAATTACTGAGAAGATAGTAATTGTTATTTAGTATAAACTACATCATAAACCAGTGGCTCTTAACCTTCCTAATGCCACAACTCTTTAATACAGTTCTTCATGTGGTGACCCCAACCATAAAATTATTTCCATTGATGCTTCACAACTGTAATTTTGCTACTGTTATGAATTGTCATCTAAATATCTGTGTTTTCTGATGGTCTTAGGTGATCCCAGTGAAAGGGTCATTTGACCCCTAAAGGGGTCACTACCCACAAGTCAAGAAACACTGTCATAAACCATCTTCTGCAATAGGCAAAAATATACCTAATAAATCCATCAAATTGTGTGAAAAGATTCTAAGTCAGGATATTCAAAGCTTGGCATCGCCAATGCTAGCCTTACCAAACAAGGTCATATAGAGAGACATAAGCATAGAAAATAACTAGCTTGTTGATATGTAAATCTCATAGGGAATATCCAAAACCCAAGATTTCAGGGTTGAAAAATGTTTCACACCAACATCAAATGTATACTTCCTGCAGTCCCAGGAAGAAGATGAGTATTGACAGTAAAATGCTGAATATGTCTAGAACAAACTAGTAAATGGTATGGTTGTCTGCTTCCTTCAGAAACCTATGTATTGAGGTATTAGGCATTGTTGTTTGGGATGCTATTTTTAAATAAGGTTATTGTCACTCAGACTTCGCTCCACTTTTAGTATGCCAAATCCCATGCTTGTGTCTATGGTAGTGTCTAAAAGTCATGATTCCTTCGTGCTGTTCTGAACAGGTGGAGGCTTTTACTCTAACATTGGAGATGTAGCATTTGAACCTCAACCTTGTCATTTTCCATTTATATCCCTTTCAAAAATGACTTATACTTCTAAATTTTTGCTCCCTTTATCTATGAAAATGGAGAATCTTGTAACCAGTTCATCAAATTGCTGTAAGGGTTGGATAAAATACACAAGGTCAATGTAAATGCTTTTGTGTAAAAATGGCCTTAAATAAGATAAATAACTTCTTTACTGCATTCTATGTGAGGCTTTATATATAAGAATTCTATTGCATATCTTTTACTTACTCACTAGTAAAGAATTTAGATGTAAACTTAGGTCCAAAAACCAATTAGAAGAAAGCAAAGAAAAGCAGTAGAATTCATTGTTGTTTCAGAAAACAAGATTTACAGTTGTTGCAATCGCCTTGGGAGCGGTGTCTTAGGCCTTAGAGTTTCTTGAGCATGGTGCCTAGCTGCTGATTATATTTCTCTCCAGAGCCTGTTTCGTATGCACTTTTGAGTACAAGATCACCATGGCCCCTCCTATCTGCTTTGGATGGGCATTGTTTTTTATACTGGGTGTATCTCTTACAGGAATACTGGGGACCTCAATGCACATGAAGTCTGCAGTCCAGCAAGTAAGCAAGTTTAGAACCTTGTGCACAATCAGGAACAAACAGCCCCCAAACATTCAAACATCAGATTATACCAATCCTAATGCAGCAAAGAAAAACCCAGAGACCATTCCCAAGCAAGTGAGTGGACCAATTTACCATTTGTTTTGTAGCACACATGCTTGGATAGAGTCAGGTAAAGTCTTCCTTCCAAAGGGGGAAGACTTATGGGACCATGAGGCTACATGATTAAAGGCTAGCCAGTTGCTCCAACAGTTGAACAGAAGGATAAGCTGTTGAAAAACAGCAAGCTAAAGAAGTAATGCATTTCATTAATACTCATAGCTAGCTAGGGCTTGGATGTAAGCCATGCCATTGATCAATATTAACTATTGCAGCAGTGAGCTTTGGTGGGTTCTGAGGAGGCATATAAGAAGGTCCATTCCTTCTCTTAAATGACAGCTCCTGGGGACTAGTCTTGTACAACATATCCTATAAGTGTTGTCTAAGTGTTTGGTCATAAAAGAGCCCTCTGAGTCTTCAGTCACCCTACCAGCAACCCTCACAATTTCAACCTACATCTGAGGTCCCTAGTATTCTTATAGGAGATACACCCCTGTGTACACATCATGCACATCCAATAGGACGGGCCGTTGTGATTCTGTACTCAGAAGCATATTCTGAACAGGCTGTGAGGATCAACAAGGCCTGCAACTAGACAGCATGTCTAGGAAACACAAGGCCTAAGATACTGATCCAAAGGCTATTATGACAACTGTAAAGCTTGTTTTCTGAAGCAATGGTGAAGTCTACTACATGGATTCATTAGTTTTAAATGCTAGGACTCATTGTGGATGGATTCATTGGCTAGAACTAGAAGGTATGACTTAATGAAATTTTCCAAAAGTCCAAGAGATACAGGAATAAGAAAGAGCATGGGAGACTAAAATATGGACATCAAATTAAAATGCATATTAAACCATTGCATACTTTACCTGCTTGCAACACATGATAGAGTTACTCATAGGTCACTTTGCATTTTTTAACCAATCATATCTTTCTGCCTCTATCTCTCATTCCTCCTCTCTTCCTTTGTTTCATTTATTTTTCCCTTCCTACCTTCCTGCCTCCACTATAAACAAAAACCATGTTTATATTTGTTCTAAATTAGTCTTGCTTGAGTTAGTTCCCATTTTGATAACCTGCTCCAGTAGAGAATTAAAGTTGCTTATTATATGCACATTCTATTCATCTCCTCTGGCTTACTAATAAAATCTTGACTTATAGCAATGCATTTAGCCAAGAGGTATGTCCCAGGCTCCATTTTAACTGGGGTTGGCCATGTGATTCGAGCAAAGGCGATCTGAAGGTAAATAAGCTGTTAGGGGTTGCTGTATCGACAGCCTTTCCTTCTCTTTGCCACCTGAAATGCAGAAGTGAGTGCTGTGAAGAAACAAAGCATAAAAATTCTTAGTGACATTAAATTAATCACTAAACAAACAAAATACAAAAACCCTAATGCTGTGTTATTTTTGCAGAACTGCTATGTAGCAATCTTGATTGCCACCACTTCTCACATTCATGGGAAAATGATCTATATTTTTCAGCAGTCATAACTACCATAAAATATGATTCCCAGTTGTCCTGTTTGTTCATGATATATAGGCAGAGCTTCATTACCAAATATTTGTTTTGACCCTAAACCACACCCCTATGACTAGTGTTTTATTTGCTAGCTGCTTTCTTCTTCTCTGCTAGAGCTGAGTTTTAGAGTGATTTATGTCCAGCTTTCCTACTTATGTCTCAGTATCACCATCAGAATAGCCATAGTACTTCATTGCCCTTTCCTTACCAGCCTAGCCTACCACTTCCGATTTATGGCCTCAGCATCTTTAAGCTCCATATTCTGCATGGGCGTCTGAACTTCCCTCTGCAATTTGAAGTTAGACCCACATTCCATCTTTCCATGTCTTCTCAGACCTATTATAGCTCTCCAAAAGCCACTCTTCAGACAGACCAAGATATACTGCAAATGGATTTCCAGTATCCACAAGTACAAACACTTTTGATCTGACACACGAGCTCTGGCCTCATCTGAAACTACCATTCAAGTGTTTCTCCAACTGCTACCTTATATAGTCCTTTTACTCAGTCATAACTGTACTATTTCACGCATCTCACACCATCCTTCTGAGTTTCAAATGCCTTTCTCTCTGCCTTCAAGTGTCTCCAAATCCATGCACTTGTCACTGTTTAACTTAGCTTCATGGTCCAGCTATTAGCACCTAGACTGCTACAATATGCTACTGAAATGTCTTATTGCTTCTTTTGCTCTCTCAGTCTATTCATAACACAGCCACCAAAATGTTCTCTGGCAAATGTGATGGTCATGTCACTCAAGTAGCTTTGCAACCCACCCACACACCCCACCCCAACATACACAATACAGCCCAGAGTGTAATGGTAGCTTACAAGTTCTCCAGGTGTGCAGCTGCTGCTCTCTCTCTCTCTCTCTCTCTCTCTCTCTCTCTCTCTCTCTCTCTCTCTCTCTCTCTCTCTCTCTCTCTCTCTCTCTCTGGCTTCATCTCCTTGTCTTCTTTTGCTCATGCACCTTTCTGATTTCATCATTATTCTTCAAACACAGGTAAGTAAGCCTTTAGCCTTGGGTGTTTTCCTCTGTCGAGTTCACTTCCCCCAGATGTTCTCATTGCTTACACCCCCCACATCCACTATGTTTTAACAAATGCCACTGCTCTGTAGAGCATTGCAACAGCTGTTTCAGAAAAAAAAACCCTCTGGCCATTGCATGTTGTTTGAATCACTCTTATTAGTCTTACGGTGGTCATCCTTTGAGGTTTAAGAATGTAACTTTTTACATTCACCACCCCCAACATGCATGAAAACATTGTGATAACAGGGATTTGGAACTTTGTTTTGCTTTGCTTTGACCATTCTTTTCTCAGCACATGACAATGTCTAGCATATAGTTTATACTCACAAGGCTTTGTGATTGAATGAGGACAGTTAACTATCTCTTTATTGTTGAAATATCAATAGTCTCTTGATAGCTTCAATGAGCAGTAAATGCTTATAGTCTATAAATATACAAGTGTGCATTTTGTACTCACACTTCAAAATTTAGCTGGATAACTTGAGGTTATTACTCCATTTCCTCTTGGCCTCTCACTGCTAAGAATTGTACAGCTGATAATTGTCTTTCCGTTAGGAATATTCTCATTCTTTTCTCCATGCATTCATGTAAGTCTTTTCCTTTATTCATGATGTCTTACACATTCAATCAATGCTCCATGGTATTTAAAAATGACCCTTTGATTTTTAGTTGATAGCTTTAATTTTTTTAATTACAGCATATTCTCACTCTGTTTTACTTGTTATTTCTCCTGTTTTACGTATTATTTCTCCATTATTCTCCTATCACCATAGCTCTGGTTTGTAGCTAGAATTTTCCTGCCTGGCCCACAGTCAGGACAAATCTCTCTCACCCACCAGTCCCACAGCCGTTTAGACCCAACCAAGTAAACACAGAGACTTATATTGCTTACAAACCGTATGGCTGTACCAGGCTTCTTGCTAACTGTTCTTATATCTTAAATTAATCCATTTCTATAAATCTATACCTTGCCACATGGCTTGTGGCTTACCAGCATCTTCACATGCTGCTAGTCATGGTGGCGGCTGGCAGTGTCTCTGACTCAGCCTTCCACTTCCCAGAATTCTTCTCCTCCTTGTCCCACCTATACTTCCTCCTCCTGACTACTGGCCAATCAGTGTTTTATTTACTAACCAATCAGAGCAACACATTTGCCATACTGAACATCCTACAGCACTTGTTTTAAATGGTGTTGATATTACTCATATCTTTAACTCTGTCCCTTAATGTTTTATGCTGAACAAGTTTTTCATCTACTTTCTAATTTAGCCCTTTAGATCTTTTTCTTCTTTTCTGCTTTGTTTTTTTTCATATGTGTATCATTTTCTATTACTCTCTACTAGGTTCATTTTCCTAACTTCCTAATTGTACTTACTTTGCTGTGCTTTCAATGTAGTATGGTACCCATTTTCCTTCTGTGAGCTCACTGCTGTTCCCTTTATTCTAATTTGTTCTGGCAATTGGAGTTTTACATATTAATTCAGCACCCTCTGATGATATTTTTTTCAGTTTCTAGTTCACAGATATAATCCTGTTGTTCTTACATCCGTCTCTTTGATATTCTGAAATATTTCATCCATCATGGCTTGATGCTTAATGATATGTATGTATATGTTTATGCATGTGTGATATGTTGGGGTGTGGTACATGTGTCTGGCAATGTACACGATGTATGAATCTGATACATTGTGTGTATGGTGTAGTACACAGTGTGTGTGCATGGTGTAGTGTGGTGTCTGTGTGTAGTGTATGGAATACACGTGGTATATGGTATTGCTCATGTATGGTATATTTGTGTGTGTGGTATGTTTAAGTACATTGTTTTTGTCTTTCACCTTCATGTGTTCTCCCTTTTGTTCTGTGATACACGAAATTCAATTAGTGTTGCCTTCTGGGATGTTAACTGATCTTGTTGTGTTGATCTGTGTGAGCAACAAAAGCTGTGGTGAGTTTATGAGGGCAATGGCTATGCCGTTCCCAGGAACAGTGTCTCATAGCACTCATTCTGTCATTTGGCTCTCACATTTTTTCCTCCCCCTCTTCCACCATGTTTCCTACGCCTTGGAGGGTTGATATAGATGTTTCATTTGGGCCTGAGCACTCAACAGTCCCTCCTCATCACTTCAATGATTTATGAGTCACCATGTTAATGACTGCCACTGTAGAATGAGGCATCGCTACCAAGCTGAGTATTTCCAGTGCATGAACTCATAAACCACCTGCACTGGAAATGTCCTCAGATGTATTTTTACACTCAAGTCAAACCATGGCCCCGTTTCCAATTCTCCTCCTTTTCCTTTATTCCTGTCTCAGTACCCCTGCTGTTGACTTTGCTAAATGGCCCTTCCTTGTTGCAGCATGGTACTCAAATCCTATGACTATTTTTATACTTGGGTCTTTTGTCACTTTTGTCAAGAAACAATTCTTTTTCTAACTAACCAGAAGTAATGACAAGAGCATGAACTCGTTATAGTACCCATGTCTCTGTCATTGAGAACCATTTAAATATTTTGCCCACAAATGTATAGGGTCTTGTTCTGTCTCAATATTGTTTTTTAGTTCTATAAATATTAGAAGTATGATTCATTAATTTACCCAATTTATATGCACAAGTATACTTCTATTAACAAACTCTCTGAAACCAATTAATCTATATCATCTACCTTTTCCTCTCTAATGAATGGCCTTTTGTGCCAGGTTAATACTCACTGTGTGGATGTAAACTGAATAAAAAAATTCATGACTAAATGAAGCAATGTATTCTCAGCCCATTAAATTGTAATTACTTAGTGTAGTCGTGTTTGGGGTACTTACAGTATGAAAAACAGTTTGTCCCATAGACATTTTCAACTAGTATTTGTGGAGGATGATAATGGTGATATTTTGATTTTTACTTTAGCCAACTAAGGTGTGTAGAAACTCATTACAATGTAAAAATGCATTTGAAATCATCATATATAAATATTTCATGTTCAAAATTACAGATTAAAAAGTATTTTCCGCCCGGGCGGTGGTGGTACACGCCTTTAATCCCAGCACTCCGGAGGCAGAGCCAGGCGGATCTCTGTGAGTTCGAGTCCAGCCTGGGCTACCAAGTGAGTTCCAGAAAAGGCACAAAGCTACACAGAGAAACCCTGTCTCGAAAAACCAAAAAAAAAAAAAAAAAAAAGTATTTTCCATCTGTTCTTCTTATCACTGGAGCTACTTCTCCCCTTAACTTCTCTTTATAACTTGTGTTTTTGCAGAACCCCTGATCATTTTAACCAAGCATCCTTTCCCCTATGGTGCTAAATTCTTTCTTATTTCATTTTTCTCTATGAAAATCCCTCCAAAATTCATTTGAACATTCTGTTACTATTTTCTTTCTTCTAATGAGGATTCTCAGTTGCTAAATGAGACAAATTCATGTATTTGCTCTAAATTCTCTTGTTCCAGTCTCATGTTTTCACATAGCCTTCTTCTCCGTGCACTATCTGTAGTGTTAAGTGGAAAGATGAGAGTTAGGTTTTAGTAATATTTGTTCAACCTCCAGATGAACAAAGTTTCAACAGGAGCTGCATTCTTCCCAAGATATCTAAGTTACTTTATTTCTCTTACTAGTAACTTTTTTAGGAACATACTTTATACTTCAGTGTAATTGTTTTTTTTAACACTATCTGCTCTCAAAAATCATAACAATACAGCAACACAAAAAAGCACTAGGAACCCTCAGGTTTAAGGCTACAGATTCAATATATTCAGTGGACAGGGTATGATCAGGTCAGGAGAAGATCTGACTAAGATAACTGAATACAGTTACTTTAATCTTTAAAACATTCTGCCTTAAGCTTCATCGTCATTTCTTCTTGCAGCTTGCTGAGACCAAAACACTTACCATTTGTTCAGTCAAAATTTAATAAAAGGAGAAAACGTCTATGTTATTTCCCCAAATGTTTACTGTGTGCATTTTTCATTTGCTTGTTTTGATTGGCAGCTCTATATGACCCTGAATTTTAATTTTATGTGAAATTTGGTGGGAAGTACATTTTAGAAATCATAATCAAGAGTGACTGTAGGTCCTTTGTGTCTTTTTCTGGCAACGTTTGGTTCCCCCGAGTTGTATTTCATGTTTTAGTGGCAGAGTGAATACATCCATCAGCACTATGTACATGTTACTCCTACTTGTAGCAATTAAGAGTCCCAAGTCCCTTTATGACGTGATCTTAAAGGCTAGAGAGATGGTACTTGCTACTCTTGTAGAAGACTTGAGTTAAGTTCTAGGCACCCACAATGGAAGGCTCATAACCTGTTGTAACTCCAGGTCCAAGAGATTCAGCACCCTCTTCTGGCCTTGGCTGGTACCTGCACACAGATACACTCATAACTCATAAATAAAAATTAAGTTAAAGAAGAATGACTTTAGTGGAAATAATTTGTTATATTTGTTTGTATCTTTCCATACGTTTCTTCAGCATCTCTTTAAAGGCCTTCCCTTTGGATGGTTTCATTGTCCTTTTGCATCTGATTACGATCTTTTGACTTAGACAGGTTTTAGCATCATAGCAGAAATGTTCAAATGCTAAATAAGTTATTTTCATCATTAGCTTTTGATTGCCATCCTCAATTTTTTTCTGTTCTATGGTCTCTATGCCCTGCCTACTCCAAGTGGAACACCACCACTTGTCAAAAATTTTACACATCTCAGTCTATACACACCCACAGAGAAAAAAAATACCTATTTTAACAACAACAAAAATGTCAAATAACTCATTGCCCCTCTGTTTCAGTGCTAGTCTCTGCAAATCTGATACATGTCCCCAGAACATTCCACATTCATTTATCTTCTTATTTAAATGCTTTTAATGCCTCAGACTTAGCTCCCTGTGTCCTGGAGTTCATTTAGCTGTTCTTCTAACATAATAGGAGGGAATACATGAGAACAGCACGATGTGGAAGAGAAGTATGTCTTGAAGAAGTTTGTGCTCTGTAGGAGTCCATTGTGATTGTAAGCTTGGTCTTCAGAACAGTATTGTTGGACAATGGTAGAACCTCTGAGAAGTTAATTTGATAAAAAAAGGTTTTCATTGTGGGGCATGGGGTAGTTTGTGTGGGACCCATCAGTCCTCTGGAGAGGATTATTAAGTCTGGCCCTCTGTGGCATCTCTACAGCACTTACTCTGTCACTGTATTCACCTGTCACTACCTGCTGTCCTCCATAAGGTATTCCCCCAGACTAAGTCAATATAGGCACCATGTTCCCAAACTCCAGAATTAGGAGCTGTGCCTCAGGACAAGGTAGCTGTCTCAAAATCACAGGAATTGGGTGACAGTGACAAAGGGCGGGTTAATGTAAAGCTGCACCTTCTGTCATGGACAAGTATCACTTCACGCAACTTTGCTTCTTTTTTTCTTTTTTTCTTTTTTTTTTTTTTTTTTGGTTTTTCGAGACAGGGTTTCTCTGTGTAGCTTTGCGCCTTTCCTGGAACTCACTTTGGAGACCAGGCTGGCCTCGAACTCAGAGAGATCCGCCTGCCTCTGCCTCCCAAGTGCTGGGATTAAAGGCGTGCGCCACCAACGCCCAGCTGCAACTTTGCTTCTTTATTGTAACTATTTGGACTGGAAATTTCCCCAAATCTATCACATATTTCCTAAGCTTTGAAAATAATGTGTATCTAATATAATTTAATCTTTCCTGGTCATTAAAATGAATTTCGAGGATAACACCCCCTGGAAACAAAATTTTACTTGGATTTGTAAGTTATTCACACTCTAATACACCTTGTGTGTGTTTCACAAGCTATTGTTGCATTTTTATTCATTGTCTTAATCATTTTCTTTCCTTCTGACTTCTGTCAGTTTCTCCTTAGGTTCCCACACTCTCAATAGAATTCCCTCTCATTCCTGTTCCTGCTTTTGCTATAGAATATTTCTGCTTCCCACATTCCTTCCTGGTTATGTTGAAGCAAGTTACTATTAATTCTTTGTTTGTGTGTACATGTGCCTGTATTTCCTGTGTACATCTGTGTGTGTGTGTGTTTGTGTGTTTGTGTGTGTGTGTGTGTGTGTGTGTGTGTGTGTGTGTGTTAAGGCAAGATCTCACTATTGCCCAGGCAAGTCTTGAACTCATAACTCTCTTGTTTCAGCCTCTTCATTACCATGTGTTGCATGACTTGCCACCACACTTGACATTCGTTATTTATTTTGTTATTTCTAATATTTTCACTTCATGATTTTTGTTTTTATTCTTTTCTACCAATTATTATCCCACTTGATAATTTTAGTTTTTTTTAAACCCAATATTTAGTTAATTTATAGTCAAAGTAAATAGCAATGTATTGGATTTGATCTTATTTTTCATCAATTTTCCACTGAACTGCTAGGTTTATACATTCTTTTTCCATCCTTTTCATTTTTTGCTTTGTTATTCTATTTTCCTCCATTTATGACATAATATTGTTGATAATCTAGCATTCTATCAATGGCCACCTTACATCATATATTTGACATAGTAAAGTTTCAGGAGAATTGATAAAATTGTTATGTTTCCAATAATGCTAAAACTTCAACATTTTTACTTATTTTTTAAATGTTTATGTTATTGGCATGTATTTTAATTCTCCATATACTAGACTGCTGGAGAATTATCATTATTGATCTGCACAATGAATAACCTCTTCACTTTACCCACAATGACCCTGTCACTGCTCTGCACTTTTCCTTATACTGTCCTGATCTTGTTATCTTGATATCTTGTTGGCTGTGCATGTCCAGCGGGCTTGCTCTCCAAGCTGCCTCCTTGTCTTTACTTCTTTCATTTCTGTTCATCAACTGCCCTTCTCATTGCTGCTCCATTCAAAAGAATGTATAAAAATACATCTTCACTGGCTGCTGTTAATATTTTGTCTTTAGTTTTCAGCTGTCTTACTCTGTGTGTCTCAGTGAAATTTTCCTATGTATTTGTTTTACTTGCTTGGATTTTTGGGATTTCTTTAATTTATGGAAAAATCCTCACTTCCCCAGGCCATCCAGCTCCCACCACAGGCTGGTAATACTCCGTTCACTCTGACTCCTCAGCCCGTCATTGCTTCTCCTCCATCCAGCCCCTGTGGTAAGCAATTCCCCAAACATCAATCTCAGGCCAACACTCCTGTTTAACCCACTAACTCTATAGCTACAAATCCCAATGTAAAAACAAAACTGTGAAAATCTAATTTTTGTCTTCTCAAAAACTTACTTATCCCATGATAATGGAGTCTGACCTCAAGGACTTATAGAAAAAATAATTATAACTGTATTTAAACATCTTTTTAAAAAAAGATAAAAAAGAGAGTTGACTAAAACAAGAAACTCAATATGAGATGTGTAAACAAGAATTTACAAGAGAAACCAAGTTACTTTTAAAAGGCCAAACTTAAATGATGTTGGGAATGAAAACTCCATTAGCCAAATAAAACCTCAGTGAAAAGCCTCACCAGTAGAATGGATCATGTGTAAAACAGTATTAGGGCTGAAGGACAAAGCAGAAGAATTAGATCATTTAATACACATCAGTGATAAAGTAATAATGATCAATAACAAGACATAAGAGAGCTTTGGAACACCAGGAAAATAATTAACCTTTGGCTTATGGGCAAAGAACAAGAGGAGGAAGAGGAGGAGGAAGAGTGGGGAGACAATAGCAAGGCTATAGAACATATTTTCTGTAAAATCATAGAAGAAAATTTTCTACGCCATTTAATTTTTTAAGAAAGCATTTCCACCTCATTCTTTCTGTACACTATTTCTAGGGCTCCAAGGGCGTGGATCTAAAACACTTCATTCTGTCCTACAAAAGGAATGATGTTACTCCCTGATTAGTGACAATCCATAGCAAAGAAGAATTAAGAAAACAATATAAGTCAGAGCCCATGGAGTTAAGTTAAGGCTCTCTTCCTGAGAGCCCATGAAATTCATACACTAATATGAAAACACAGACTTTCAGAAAATGAGATGACATTTATAACAACTTTTTATACAATGTATTCATATGCTTTGTGAAGACAATAAGCTGAAAATCCAGGGTTAAAAGTTTCTACCATTCACATGTGTAGCTTGTTCAATCAAAGAAAAGATATTTTGTTAGAGGCATAGTAAGATTTCAAAACGGTCTTATTTCTTTTAATGTATAATATAATTTAAAAAACATCATTTAAAAAAAACTTAACCAAATCCACATTTGGATTCTGGTTCCCTTATTAAGGAGTATATGTCCTAGAATGCATTAAATGACTTCTCTGTAAATGTTTATACCCAATTAAAAGACAAATAATAATAGCATTAATACTTTTCTAATGAGTTGTTTTTTATTTTAAATTGTGTGTGTGTGTGTGTGTGTGTGTGTGTGTGTGTGTGTGTGTGTACCTGCCTATCTGTCTGTCTGTCTGTCTGTCCCTGTGTGAGTATGAGCTTGTGAATACAGGTACCCACAGAGGCAAGAAGAAATTGTCAAATACCCCGGAGCTAGAGTTACAGGCCAACTGACTTGAATGCTAGGAACCAAACTGGTATCCTCTGCAGGAGTAGTATGCTCTCTTAACTTCCCAACCATTTCTCCAGCACAGCACCAAATAACTTGGATTACAGCAATGTTTAGTGATAAACGAAATAAATGTGTTTGGCACAAAATAGGCATTTGAAATGGCAACTCTTCTTGGAGAAGAACAAATTATCATTGTTACCCTTTAAATAATTGATTAATTAAGGGTAGGTACTTTAGAAAAGAATATAATTTGGTATAAAACCACAAACCTCTCACTGAAACCATATAGCAATGACATGGTGTGAACTTCAAGACCAGAACGACATCACCCATTTCTGTATGAAACTCGTTAGCTCTCTGAGCTCATTTTATAGATGAGAAACCTAAGACAGGTATTTCAAATATTTTTTTCTAGTATTTTATAATCATGAAGTAGCTGAGCCCAAACAACCTTGGTAATTTAGCTCTTATTTAATTTGTATAATAACTGACAATTGCTATGTCTGTCACCTTAGAATTTCCAATCTCAGCTGAACAGATCCTTTATTTGTTAAAGAAAGGGACAAGAAATGTATGGGAGTTGGTTCTGTTCCAACTGAACCTAAAAACATTATTTTTTATATACTGAATTTATTAAAATTCCTTGGGAAATTCATGCTATCACAGTAAGGAAACATTGTAACTAATCCCAAAGTTAGATAAAGACACCAGCTTCCAAATGTGCATTAAGCATTCACTGGTGTTACCCTTTAAATAATTGATTAATTAAGGGTAGGTACTTTAGAAAAGAATATAATTTGGTGATACTTTATGATCAAAATATATCACATGAAAAAATTTTAATCAAAAACTAAAAACTGTCTTTCAAAATTTAAAGCTTATAGTATATTAATTCCACATTTGATAGTCTTCTGCTCCAATTATGAAATGCTTGCCTGTACCACTTTCTTTCAGAGCCAATGAAGAGCACTGGTATTATAAGACTATTGTGTAGAACACCACAGTTCTGCCACTGACATTAAGTCACACTTTATCATGTTATTTGTGGGGAACTCTCCCTTGCATTATGATATATCTGTTGTTTCTTTGAATGAATAATCTAATGGTCATATTCTAAAAAGGATTGACATTGTATTTGTATATATAAAACATATAAATATATTTATTTATATTAAATAAAATTTATATTCATATCAAATAAAATATTTAAGATATTAAGTATATTTATATTAAACATATGGAAAAATCAGAATTATGAAATCAGACCTAGCCCACAGCAAACAGAAACTGTCAACAAATATTGTGGGCATGTGACTGTATACGTAGTCATCTATTCATTCTTCTTCACTTCTAACCCGTCACTTTTCACCTTAGCCTCCAGTGGAAAAGGTAGCAAAATCTCGGAAAAGCTGCTTGAAATCCAGACCAGCTCACAGTTTCAAGGTCTTTTTGTATACACAGGTTAAAAATGCAATTGTCGCTTCTCTGCTGAGCCTTTCTTCCCACTGTGAGATGTGCTGCATGTAAGTTGCTGACTCTTTCAAGGAGTGTACAGATGATCCAACAGTCATTTCTCTATGCCTCCATTACATTTGTAGCATTCTACGTTAACTCAAAGTGCCTTTTCACAAATCCTCTCTTCCATCACTTGCACACTCGGGCAGCAGCCATTGCCACACCCTGGCTTCGGGAAACTCAGATATGCACAGTGAAAAGAGAACAGGGCCTGGCCACCTTTCTGGGCTCAGATTTTGTGCATATGGACTTGGTCCTGATCTTCTTAGGGTTCCCCTCCTTCTTCCAGCCACCATTTCTAATTAGCTTTCCCATTGGAGAAAGAAGATGGATTATATTTTAATATCCAGAGACTAAAATTAGTTTATATTTTAGCAAGTTAGCACTTCTAAGCAGCTGATTTACTCTTGAAGCTGCAAAATCTGTGAGCTCGCAATTAATCATACGTTGGTCATTTTCTTTCAAAAATGTTCAGTTTGGCTGTCTGTATCATAATAGGAGAAAACATGTAATTTATGCAGTTTAGAAATTATAGCCTTGTGTTTAACTGTGTTGTAATATATTTTCTCACACGCTCATTGTTCTTAACACTATAAAAGAATGTCATCTCCCTGGGATTTATTTAAGCAAAACCTTTAGAGTGAGACCTCAAGCAAAACAGCAACCCCTTGGAATTTTGCTTTTCTGATTTTTTTTTCTCTCTCTCTCTCTTTAAATGGTGCATTTAAGATTTGTTTTGACCACATTTAATTTTCACGGCAACTTTTAAGAATTAATTTTTAAATAGAGGCATACACTCTTTGCTTTGTTCTTACAATATGAATGCTTCATCTTTGATATTCTCATGTGCATCACACATGTAAAGGCATTCTGTTAATATTCACAGAATACACAAAGCAACTCCCCCGCGGCAATGTGATAATTTAAAGACACTATAAATTCAAGGGAATGGATGTATCTTAATTCATTGACTTTTTTTAAAAAAAAAGCGCATATTTGAAAATCCAAAACAGTACATATTTTAAGCAGTTTGCCCAACTAACCTTTGCCAGAAAATTAACCCCCAAATTGTTTGACATCCTTGAATAGTATATCACAATGCTGCCAGCATACTGATCACTCACTGTGTCTGAGACAAATCAATTAGCCTGCCAATTGTATTCATTAGAATTCATTCATATCTCTATAAAAAGTTAATTAAAAGTAAGAGTGAAGAGGAAATCATGTCTAACATTCTTATTAAATCCAAACCACCAAAGTAATTTCAAATTTAAATCAACAATTATTACTTAGACTCTTCCTCCCCAAAAAAGCACAGTATACCTGAGAATCAGATAAAGCTGGCGCCAACCAAGGACTCTTTGATAAAGAATTCCAAATTATGGTGTATGTTCTATCAATACTGTTATTATTTTGTTATTATTTTTAATGATTATCCTATTCTCTTGCTGAGTACACTTCCCTGGCAGAGATCTAAACATCTATTCACCCATCAGCATAGGCTCCTCCTTTCTTAAGAACTGAGTATCACATAGCTTCTAAAGATGAATGAAAGCACAGAGGAACTAGAGGAACGTCACCGTCAAAGACAACTGAAATCATCTCCATTAAGGAACATTGCTTAGAGAAACCAGGTGCCAAAACAGAACCCAGACAACAAGCTGAGGTTTTCCTACTCCTGCAAGAGTCTCTGTTCTGAGCATACTATCTGAGTGCCTCTGGTACTCAGCGTGTTTGAACACAGAACACTCTGTAATATGAAGCTCTCACTCAGCCTCTCAATTTCACCCATGTTGGACAAGATATCTGATCCTTTTGTTTCCAGAATACCAAAGAGAGAGCCTCTGTGAAGGCAGAAGAATCTTCCTGACAAGCCACAGGAAAGCCTTAGACTCATTTCCTATTCAGTTCTTGGCACTGAGGTCTGGGTGGAGGTGGGCAGGTCCACCCTGCCTTTCAGTCTCATTAATCATTTGGCTTTCCCTGGCTGCTCACTGCATCTTCTGGAGGAACCCTTCTCTTTATTCATTCAGACAACCCTTTGGATTAAACAGAGCCAGCTAAATGTCAAAGCAAATCTGAGTCTTGATGCAGATAATCATTTCAATAATATTTCTCCATTTGTGCCCAAACACCAGGGGAATAAAGCTTTTCTGCTGTCAGGTACGGTAAGACTGCAGTTGGTGTAAATGCTTGACACTGAGCCAGATGGCTTAGCCGTGTCTCAAACATATGTTCAACAAGCAGGCTTGCACACATTGGAATTTTATTATTTTGAACTGGTGAGGCTTGCATATTTATTTACTTGACCCCCGTTGGTGTCACTTTGGTATTAAAACAATCAGTTGTAAAGCTTCTCCAAGCAATAGGGTAGGGCGAGCTTATAAACTACTTGTCAGTTTCACATCACCACCCGCAGTGAAGTATTCCTTGTCTCACAGTCTCCCCTTGATAATTTAAAGAAAAGGGTGGCAAGGTGTGTGTGGCCGAGGAAAGAGGGAAATGGGAATTGAAGGAGAGAGTACTGGCCTACCCTATAGATGAAGATGAATGTGCCCTTTTCTAGCCAACTCTTTACATGACCCGAGGACAAGTAATTTTCTCAATTATTACCATGTATATTTCACTCAGAAAATCTTGTCTGGGTGTTAACAAAATCAACCATTAAAATATACAACTTCATGTGCCCTTCAAAATATCACAGGTAAATCTATCTACCTCCCCATCTATTTTTCCATCTCGATAGCTAAATATATATGTATGCATTTGGGTGTATGTCTATGCAGTACATGTCAATAAATGTATATATTATTATTCTACATTTCATACCTATGTATTTAACATATTATGTATATACAGTGTATGTGATTATATGTTCTGATATGTGTTTCCATTAACATATGCATGTGTGTACATGCATGATTATGTGTGAGTTAAAAAGGAAAACCTGTGCCACTAGCTTTATCAAGAAGCATTTGTGGTTGTTAAGAATATTAACCATGCCACTAATAAATTCCTCAAAATTTAACTTAAGCAAATTTACTACTCAGTGGAAATCATGTTTGTATAACAGCTAATTACATATTAGTTAATATGTTCCAATTTGGTGTTTTAAAATGGTCAGAGAAAGCTAGCAAGATGGTTCAATGGGTAAAAGCAACTGCAACAGAAACCTGATGATCTGAAGTCCATTCTTGGAACTCACAATAGAAGGTGATAACTGATTCCCAGGGGTTGTGTTAGAAGTGCCATTTGTGTACCATGACACACAAGCACCCACACTTATAAGCACACAATAATACATAAAAATTAATTAAAAATAAGGGCTGGAGCCAGCCGGTGGTGGCGCACGCCTTTAATCCCAGCACTCAGGAGGCAGAGGCAGGGAAAAGTGAGGTAGGGAGGAGGAGGAGGAGAGGACGAAGGGAAGGCCTTGGTCAAGATGTAATGTATAAAAGAACATTTTAAAAAAATCAAAGCAACAACAGCAAAACTAAATAATAAATAAATAAATGAAAAATAATAATAGTAATAAAAGAACTAAAGGAAAAAATAGACAATTACTGAATATAACGGAAAAATTTCAACACAATTCTCTCAGTTAAAATATGTACAATTTGAGGTCAGGCAGTGGTGGCGCACGCCTTCAATCCCAGCACTCAGGAGGCAGAGGCAGGCGGATCTCTGTGAGTTCGAGGCCAGCCTGGGCTACCAAGTGAGTCCCAGGAAAGGCACAAAGCTACACAGAGAAACCCTGTCTCGAAAAATCAAAAAAAAAAAAAAAAAAAAAAAAAAGGGCTGGAGGACAGATATCAAAGGCTAAGAGCAATGCAAATATGATGAACGGTTTCTGCACACAATTTGTACCTGATAGAAATGAATTTTCACCCAGGAGGGCACAGTGTTTTACAGTCCAGTAAGTACACTATAGTTAGAAGAAAGAAATTAGTAAAAAGAGAAACCTTACACAATTAATCAAACATCAAATGAGGTGTAGCCAGAGTAACCACTTGTATCTGTGTTACATGCATTGCCTTTATACCAAAGTAAACCTTTGCTACAAAGTTGGCTATATCAGAAGTGAATGCTGGGAGATTTAAGTCTACCAGACCTATAATGCTGATAATACTGTGGTTTTCAACATTGTTAGACTCAAATGTTTTCATTTCAAAATGAATGTCTTGACCCCATTGTTGCCCTGAACTAAAACTCACACAAAATTAAACTTATCTATACATATATTTTTTACTTAAATTTTTTCACACAATATATTTTGATCATATTCTTTCCCCTTCCCAAGCACCTCCCATATCCTCCCACCTCCTCACCCACTCAACTCCATGTTCTTTTTAATCTCTCAAAAATTTCTCAAAACAGACAAACTTAAAAAAAAATCAATAAGCCAAAATACCAAAAGAAAACTAAACACACACACAAAATATGGAGTCTGCTTTTGTTGTTGTTGTTGTTGTTGTTGTTGTTGGACTTCTGGGTGTGGTACTTGCCCTGGAATGTGGTAGATATACCCAGTGACACTCCATTGGAGAAAACTGGTTTTCTGTTTCCCAGCAGGTGTCAATTATAAGGATTCTTGGTTACGAATGGGACTTTGTCTACTTTTTCTTCTTAGTGCTAGAATTTTGTCTGGTTTGAATTTGTGCAGGTATTGTGCATGTGTAACTGTAGCTGAAGTTTTCTCCAGTACTGCCTGGCCCTTGGTCAGGACAAATCACTCTCACCCACCAGTCCCACAGCTGCTCAGACCCAACTGAGTCAACACACAGAGACTTATGTTGCTTACAAACTGTATGGCTGTGGCAGGCTTCTTGTTATCTAGTTCTTCTATCTTAAATTAACCCATTTCTATAAATCTATACCTTGCCACATGGCTTGTGGCTTACAAGTATCTTCCATGTTGGCACTCATGGCAGCAGCTGGCATCCTCTCCTTGACTCAGCCTTCCTGTTCCCAGAATTCTCTTCTATGCTCGTCCCGCCTATACTTCCTGCCTGGCCAATCAGCACTTTATTTATTAACCATTCAGAACAACATATTCACAGCATAGAGAGCTTCCCACAGAATATAACAGTCTCTGTGAATTCATATGTGTATCAATGATTCTTCTGGAAGACACTCCTGTTTCCTTGGAGTCATCCACCATCTCTGGCTCTTACAATCTTTCCACCTCCTTTTCTACAGAGATCCCTGAGCCTTGAGGGGAGGGATTTGATGATGACATCCCATTTAGAGTTAAAGGCTCCAAAATTTCTCACTCTCTGCACATTATCTCGTTGTAGGAAAAGCAAAGCAAGCAAATGAAAAATAACAACAAAAAGAAAATCTCTGGTGA
The DNA here is from genome assembly GCF_004664715.2 of Peromyscus leucopus. Taxonomy (NCBI): domain Eukaryota; kingdom Metazoa; phylum Chordata; class Mammalia; order Rodentia; family Cricetidae; genus Peromyscus; species Peromyscus leucopus. The sequence continues at coordinate 34,742,947 of NC_051066.1, read as the reverse complement.
GGACTGAATGATGCTTAGTGATATGTCATTAAGAGTCATTTTATTGCTATCTTCCTTTAGCAGAATTATAGTAGCAGATTTACCTCTTGCCCTACTTTAGCAGTGCTAGGTATGGCTTCCATCACATGGAGTGGGTCTCAAGTCCAATTAAAAATAAAGTTATTGGTTACCCCCATAATATTTGTGCCATGATTGCACCAGAGTATCTCACAGGTAGGTCTCTTCTATAGATCACAGGGTTTGTAGCTTGGTGAAATTGATGATTACTTTTCTCCTCTAACAGTCTTTAAAATACCTTCCAGCACCATGGGTACTAGTCAATAGAGGTGAAGCTTCTAGTTGAGCACCAGCTCTGTTTCTCTGTGTTCAATGATGTAAGTAAATTGTGTTTTCAACATGCTGGCCTTCCCAATAGGTTATGGAAGGTAGTCTTGGCAATAGCCTGATTTGGTGTGGGCAGCAACTATGGAACACCTTTGGCCAATGACTCAACAAGATGTAACCCATTCCTGTCACTGAAAGTTTTATTAGGTGACATGAGATGTCTAGTTGGAACTTTTTCTACCCCATTACATGGAGCCTCCATTTCAATTCCTTTCACATATGTTTATATTTTAAGAAACTTCTACAGGAATAGGTTTCCATATGACTTTTCAAAACACCTTTACTCTTAGTTGTCCCTCCCTATACTCCCTCCTTTACCTTCCCTACCATCCCCCTCCCCATTTAATCTTCCTATTATGTTTTCACCTTTATCTCTTTATAACATTATACTCTTTTTCCATTTCTCTGAAAGACTGTCTCCTCACTTCTGGTCCCTTACTAACTACCTAACCTTTGCAGTTATTCAAGTTGAAACACACATGTCTACAGCTTAAATGCTAACATCCACATATAAAGGAAAACATGCAATGTTTGTCTTTGTAGACCCAAGTTACTTCCCTCAGGGTGATTGTTCATAGTTTCATCCATTTACCTGAAAGTTTCATAATTTCATTTTTCTTAAGAGCTGAATAGTATTCCATTGTATAAATATACTACATTTTCATTATTCATTCACTTGTTGATGGATATTTCAGTTGTTTGCAATTTCTAGCTAATATGAATAGAGAAGAAATGAACATGGATGAGCAAGTATCTCTGTAGTAAGATGTAGAATCCTTTGGGTATAAGTGGTATAGCCATATCTTATATCAACTTTCAGCTTTTTGAGAGACATTCACACTGATTTCTAGACTGATTGTACCAGTTTCTAGTCCCACTAGCTATGAGTAAGTCTACTTTCTGTTCATCTTCACCAGAATGTGCTGTTGTTCATTTTGTTGATCTTGGCCATTCTGACTGGGACAAGATGAAATCTCAAAGTAGTTCTGATTTGCATTTCCCATTTATTAATTTTTAGTTTTAATGCTTGTGCTATTGGTTCCTTGTATAGAACGTCTTTTCCTGTTCCAATAAGTCCAAACCTACTCCTTACTTTCTCTTGTCAGGCTCAGGGTATCTGGTCATATTTATGTTGAGGTCCTTGATCCATTTAAAGATCTGTTTGCATTCTTCAACATGCAGCTATCCAGTCTGACCTGCATCATTTGTTGAAGATTATGCATGCTCCTACATATATAATTTTCAAACATCAATGCAATGCACTGATTATGACAAAAAAAGATATATAAAATGAAAACAATTCATGGAGTTCTTGTGTATGCATGCATATGCATTCCAGTATTTTAAAGACTTGGAAATAACTGTTTAGGTGAGATGGTGAACTAGATAGATGCTTGCCTTCTTAAGAAAAATCAACATGAACACATAATTAAACAACATACTATGTGTCCATGACTCAGAGACAATTAAGCACGTTGCTAATGAGTTACAGAGCTTTCCAAAATGATGCCCAAGTTCCATGCACTGATTTTTTATGATGTGGATATTTAAACAATTTTAGAAATTTTAGAAATAACAAAATGATCCTAATATACTTTGTTGTAATGTGGAAAAGGAAGGAGATACTAGATTTATGATATTATCAAGATTTACATCTCCTTCCACTACTGACAGTGATATTTAAAGGCCCTGCAGCATTTAAGAAAGCCCTCCATTTAGGAACTGCCCTTTACAGTATAGGATGCCTAACATTCTGTCTCCTGCCCAATAAATACTTGGTTCTCCTCAAGAATTTCATCAACTCACAATGTTTCTGCTTACGTTTCTTTTCTTCCTTTTTTTTAAAAAAAAAAAATCTATGTAGTTCTTGGCTGGCCTACTACTTCAGTATAGTCCAAGTTGACCATGAAGTTTAAGCAGTTCTCCCCCTCAGACTCCTCAATGCTAAGACTAGTGGACTCATCTCCCACCTGACTTTTCAGTAGTCTTTATAATGTTCTAGACTAGAACTATTATTAAAGAATATTATACATGGGATTTTCTTCAGCATGAGACCAAAGGGAAAATGGCAATCAATATCAAAGCACAAAACTAGTCACAAATGAAGATGTACTTTAAAATAAATTCTTAACTTTACATATTACACATCTTGGAATTTATATTCTTCATACACCTACAGAGAATAATTTAATTTTAAAATGATAAGCTTTAGATTCTGTCTTTGCAAACAGGTAACAACATAATTTCAAAATCATAAATCCTAAACTAACATCAATATAAAAGATAGCTTAATTTAAAATGTAATTCATGTTATATTTCATATTGGTTTAATTATATTTTATAATAACCCACTACTTCAAAACAACATTAAAAAATTTTTTGCATAAGAAACATGTTCTTCTTATGTAGATATAGGTATTAAGTAAATGCTATTTACTCATAATATTGAGTTTACATGAGGTTTTTTGTGTCAGCCTAGGGAAACAGTACAACTGCCTTTGAAAATGAAATATAAAACCTACACAATTACATCTTTATGGTGGTCTGTGACTTGCTGCAATGAGATTAAATCATTCTACACTTTCTAAATTCTTCATTACAGCTATGCTGAGATTTTCCATTATATATGATCTACTCCTATCAGAGACTTTTAAATAGATTAATTCATCTTTGTGCCAGTAACCTTGTCTTACAATTTATCAGAGAATACCTTATTAGATAGATACCTCTGATAAATCATAATAGTACAATATAACATGTATATGTAAACACACATATGCATATATGCATTTTACATGTTTTATTCACTCTGTTTCTTAGACTGCCTAAATTTCAGCTGAAGTCTCCTTTCCACAGATAGCACAAAGACATTATCTGCCTCTTTACCTCTTCACTCCTACACATTTACTGTCTGAGAAAGTTCTCTGATGTATGTGAGACACAGGCACAGATGCTGAACAATAGCCCATTCCTCTGTCCTGATGTCTCTGTACTGGACTAATGTGTCTTTCTCTTCTGAAAATTGTATCGTGTCATTTGCTCAGTTTGAAGACTCCAACACATGATAAAAGCATACATAAGAACAAAGCATTTACAATACAGTGTTATACCAAAGCTTCAGCAAGCAGCTTCCTAACCAAATTAACAATAAAGTAGCTCTGATTTGGAAACAAATCACAGTAACATCTTAAATTTCCAAAGGCACTGTGGTGTAGATGACTCTTTTTCAGAGAATCTTCTGCCAACCGTATGCTCAGTCCTACAAAGGAAACTTGATAATCTCAGCTGAAATGTCTGACTGCACATCAACACACATTTGTGGTGGGAGAAAGTGAAGAGTCCAGTATCCCCGGGTTTGTTGCTGGGACAGCAGTACTTTAACATCAACTACCTACATTACCAAAGATGGCACATTCTTTCTGTGATTTGCATGTAGGTGGAAGGAAATGATTTACAAAGATGGGGATTGAAATGGCAGCGATAAGTATCTAGTGATACTAGGTGGCTTTCTAACCATTATCTCCTTCTGCATATTCAAAAACAAAAAAAAATGAGTTCACACTGAAGACCCAGATAACTAACAGTTTTTAATAATCTCTAAAGAGGGATCATTGCCAAGTTGATGAGAATTGTCTCCATTTGCAATATTTAATGTTGAGTATCTAAGACAATAACCTAGTCATCTATTGCATTTAGTTAAATATTTTATCCTCCAATGACATCTTTTGAAGATCTGAGATTAAGGAATCCTTCAGTGAATCCTAAATAATATTAGGGTCTGCTGGCTGACTTTAAACATTGCATTTGCCTACTGGATTGAGTAGAATGCTTTTCACATGGATCTCAGCCATTACTCAGATAACAGACACAAAGGTTACCATCAAGGCTTTCCTGCTGGAGAGCACTTGTAGCAAATCATGTCCTGTACAAGTGGGAATGTGATCTTGGACAATCAGGAACCATCCAAGTTATAGCACCACAATGACCTCTTAATGCCCTGAAATTTGTGTCCAGCTCTTATGGTATTATGATATTGTTTTGAAAGTATTCATCAGTGGTTATTTCAATCCTAAATCTCTGGGCTATAAAATATTGTTGTGCAATAATAATTTCCAAATGAAACAATACAATGGAAAGTTACTCTATGACAAATCAGCACTGCCTCTGAACTGGTCAATTATTGTTATTTTAATACAGAAGCAGATTTCTTACATTCATTGATAAATACATCCATTTATTTTAAAAGTCTGTTATCTGATTATAAATCCTCTAGTATCTGAAGTGGACACTAATACTGTGGGGCATACAGGATGACATGGACATGAAGTACAAAGATGGTGCTGAGAGGAAGTTAGCCCAAGTTGTTTATGCTGAATTTTGACCTGCAGTCCTTTTTCCAGTGATATCTCTTCCTACACCTAAAACCTAAAGCCTTTTGTTGGCAGGCGGGAGGCTGTTACAGAGGACACTCTTGCTTAAAATGCCTCTCCTGCCCACATCTAAAGCAGGCCCCCATGGGTAACAGGCTTTACAGTCCCCTAACGCTGGGTTGCCAGGGCCCGTGAGAAAGCCTCAGTCAGGGCAGCCATCTGGGATCACATTGCCAAGGCCAGTGTCTGGGTCTGGTGATGTTGGGTGCCCAGATCCTGGGTGGCACACACCCATCGTCCCATGGAAGCCTCTTTCAGCCCTGCGCAGGCAACACTGTGCTCTGAATTCATTCCATTTCAGACCAGAATCTTTAGTATCTTTATAAATTGGTCCCGGAGGGGTCCAGTCAGTAGTTTCCAATTAATGCTCTGTTGGACCTGGTCTATGGTAGGGTCTCATTGGTCTTCTGCCTGACTCCAGTTATGGGGGATTCTGTAGGTCCCGCCTGTCGCACCTGGTCTCGGTATGGTGCCAGGATAGCAGCCTGCTGGACCCCAGGAGAGTACCAGTCAGAATTTCTTGCCAACATGCCTAAAGTAATCAGGATCATGGGCTGAGCAGCTTGATTGTCCTCTGCTTGGACTCTACATTCCTCCTTATAGTGGGTGTACCATTTGATATATTGAGTGCTTGAAAGGACAGCTTTAGCCAGGTCCAGCCAATCCTTGGGGACACAGGGATTATATGCAATATCCTGCAGTAGGGTCTGGGACCTAGGGGCATTCAGACCATCCTTTGCCACTGCCTTGCGGAGTTCCTTAAGGTCTTTGGCCTCCCACAGATACCATTCTTGTGGCCTATTAGGGCCGGGGGCCAGATTAACAGGAAAGGCCTAGGGGGTCTGCTCTTGGGGGCCCCTGTGCCTTGCCTCCCTTGGGGCCCTATCTGGGTAATATAGGCCTCTGTATAAGTTAGTTCATTGGCTCCCCAATCCCCAGCTGATGGCTGGTCACAGGTACCCCAGTCATATAGGTCCCTTCTAAAGGTAGTATATGGCAAGGAACATTCCCCTGTTTCAGGGATGTGAGGCAAGGGGGGCTGCTTCTTTTGGGGTATATGGCTCACAAGGTACAGAGGGGGTGACTTCAAACTTGGTCTCTTCACCCTCCTATTCCTCTTTGCCTTCTTTGGCCTCCCCTGGCTCTTGGGGATCTTTTGGAAAAATTGCATTACCCATACTGAGGGTTTCACTTACCCTGGAAGACCACTTGGCCTCAGTCAAACATACTTTTGAACCCCACATTTGACGCCAGCTGTGAGGTCTTGCCCAACAGGGGACTTAGGTCACCTCTGCAGAGGTAGCCTGGAAGCGAGGAAAGGTTAAGTGTACTGCTTACCCGTTTCCCAGCCTTCCTCTTACCCAGAGACTATCAGATGCAGCGGGGAGTCAAGTCAAGCAAGAACTCATTTATTATTAGGCAGTAAGCCTCTTGTATAGCAGAAAACCTCAGAATACTAGAAAGGGGTAGAAGGAACCAACTGATTGTTTTAAAGGTCACCCTATACTCATCTCTTTGTTTATGAGCTGTCTATGCACTGACATCATCTCCTGATCTTTGCATTTAATCTCGGAGTAAAATACTTGGGCTAACTTCCTCTCAGCATTGTCTTTGTAGCTCATGTCATCCTGTATGCCCCACATAATACATGATATGTGGAAATGTGTTATTGGAGAAGGAAAAAAATTTAAATTAAAAATATATTGCTAAATATTATAAATAAAAACTCCTGTAACATGTATGTTTTCTTATAGCTTTTCAATGTATTCAATCATTTACACTTCATGTGACTGTAGTGTAAATATGTTGTTCTTCCCATCCAGCCACCTATTGCCTATATAGTGCTCAGGAAAAAGATAAAATGAGTGGGAAAAACTGAATAAAAGACCAGGAACCTGTTTCTGAGACTGAGTTAAGCCTTCCTTCTGAAATGCAATAGTCCAAACTGTCTCATTGACTCTCATGGCTCCAGACAAATCCAGAAGATGATTCATCTTCCCCATAGCTTTCTCTCAGCTTCTTTACTTCTTCACTAGGATTTAGAGCCCATTTAACTTCCTCTGAAATATGCCCTTTCCACCTGAGTGTCCTCTCTACCTCTTTCTTCCTCTCTCTCACTGTCTATGTTTCTCCACCACACATTTTCTTCCTTTTGTGTCCACATGGACACACACATATCTGTACCTATCATTCCATGAACAAATACACACTATGGGCAACATGTCTACCTTTATTTTTGTTTGGCAGCTCCCATGAATTTTATTTAATAGCTGAAACATGAAGGATTAAACAATAAGTAGTTGTAGTTTTTTGAAGCATGTGTGTGTGTGTGTGTGTGTGTATTTGCTTGTTTTTAATTGCTCTAGTCATAGTACTGTCAAGATCTTTTTAAAACAAGCATTTGTAGCTACAAAAAAGGCTAAAAAAAACTTTCAGCCAACACATATGAACTCACAGTGATTATGACAGTATGTACAAAACCTATGCAAGCCCAAGCCACACAAAATCCCAGCATGGAAGAGAGGATGTGTGAACAAAACCAGTCTGACCCCTAGCTGAGGAACTATTGACATTTGTTTGCTGCTGGGAGACGAAAGGTCAGTTTTTTTTAATGGTGTGTCATCTGGTATATCTACAACATTGGAGGGCAGGTACTACATACTAGACTGGATGGATGAGAGAGAGAGAGAGAAAGAGAGAGAGAGAGAGAGAGAGAGAGAGAGAGAGAGAGAGAGAGAGAGAGAACAAAGTTGAGTGTCTAGAAAGCAGGGGAGGATCTGGTAGGAGTTGGGAATCTGGTAAGAGTTGGGAAAGGGGTAAACACAATCAAAATATATTTTATGAAATTCTCAAAAAAAATAGAATTTTAAGACAAGGAAAATGCACAAAACCCCTCAGCCCGCAAAAAGGATTGTTATTCTGTGTAAAACATACAATTAACAAAAGCATAGAGATTCACTCTTGTAACTTAGGCTGGATCTAGATCTCTGGGCTAGCATTCTACAGACAATGAAACATCTCACCCCAAAACAGCCTGTGGGTAATCTGTAGCAAGTAAGTCTTAGCAGGTTACACCATAGTTGTTTCTATCATTTGAACATCACCAAAGCTTTAGATTCTGAGATACCAAGCCTCAATACACTGAGTCATTGCCACACAGTAGGCAGCGAGCAGTGATGAGAGGCATTGTGGTCTTTGGTGTAGAATCCAAAAAGAAGACTCATGCCTGTTAAGGATGCTGTTCTTGGTTTAAGATACTTCTTAGGGGTATTAGTCAGCTATCCATCACTATAACAAATAACCCGAGATCACCAACTAGTAAAAATAGAAGGTATTTTGGAGGTTCTAGTCCACAACCAGTTGGCCCTCTGCCTTTGGGGCTCAAGTCAAGATAGCTGAATGTAACAAGGCAAACCTCGTGACCAGAAAGTGAATAAGAATAAGAGGAACAAGGTTCTCACAGTCCATGTCAGGCAATAGAAGAATCTGAGTTCTGGTGTTGGTGAAGGATGAGAATAGTAGCCATCATAGGGTGGATGAGCTCACAAAGTAGATGAACTCACCAACAAGACATAAAGGCAAACAGGAAAAAGTGTAGAAGCTCTTCCCTTGGACTTCTGTATGTCTGGGTCACCAACAGATGGGGATGCAGCTAGAATGAGTCTTTCCACTACAGTTAACCTATTAAGAAAATCCCTCCAAGGTCTACCCAGAAGCTGGTCTCTCAGTTGATCCAAATTCAGTGAAGCTGACAGACAAGATTAACCATGAGTGTATGTTTCAAATTCTCTCTCCAAGTCATCTCTTCCCCTTTACAGTGACGATAGGCCAACTTTCTTTTTATTCCTTCTGTAAACACTGTTCAGCTCCTTTACTACTGTTCCTTCTCTATTTGGTAGAATCTTACACTTTCTTCTGCAAAGCTATTTGTTAATGTTGTTACCTGGAATATTCATTGATTGTTTTCCGTTGAAATATTTTATTTAAATGTATTTAAATCTTGAAGATAAGGATAGTCAGCCCCAAACACCAGCAGACTTTCCTTGGCAACCCACCAACCACTCTCCATGCCAGGAAGCAGGCAGCCTTATTTGAATCCTCACCCCTCCCTCCTCTGCTTTAAATCCACTGCTTCAGTCTCACCCCAACTCTGTAGCAGACCACCTAGTTCAGCCTCACCTGCCTCTCTGTTGCCATCTCCAGAAGATCGCCAAAGGTTACACAATTTCTCCTCCAACCTTCCCTACTACTCATCCTGTTATCCCAACTCCCAATATCAGAAGGCATTCCCAGAAAACCTTCAGCAAACGTGAACAAGTGAATGAGCTTCATATCTTCACTCTCCCTCCTTTCCTCCAATATAAATCTCCCAGTCTCATCCCCGGCTCCATAGCCTCTTGTGACCTCTCCTCACTCTCTGCCCCCATTCCCAGGAATCTAAGCACATCCTGGTAGAACACATTGCTTTCCTCACTCCTGTGGGCCCTCTAAGCCCTCCTAGCCCATACACATTACTAAGTACCAGTTTCTAATAAAAAGAAGATATTTTACCTGGAACCCTTGATGGCTGCTTTTAGCAGGATCCCAGAGGAATTCCCTACCAGGCAAAAAACAGCCACCCCAAGCCTCTAAGAACCAGAGAGAATGACAGAAACTAAGGAATAAAACATCCACTCAACAAAGACAAGACCAGAATTACACCTAGAATTATGAACATCCAAAACCCAGATGCCTAGATGCTACATGTAAAAACACAATCAATAACAGTTAGAACAATATGTCTCCACTAGAGTCCAACAACCTTACCACAATAGGCCCTGAGAACTGCAGGAAACCATAAAACAAGGATCTTAAAATAGCCTTTAAGAATATAATAGAGGGGTCAGGTAGTGGTGGTACACGCCTTTAATCTCAGCACTTGGGAGGGAGAGCCAGGCAAATCTCTATGTGTTCGAGGCCAGCCTGGTCTACAGAGCAAGATCCAGGACAGGCACCAAAACTACACAGAGAAACCCTATCTCAAAAAAAATTCAATGTGTGTGTGGGGGGGTGGGGGTGTGTGTGTATATAATAGAGGTTCCTAAACAGGAAATGAATAAATTCATTTTAAAAATGTATGGAGAAGGGAAAAAACAGTAGAAGGAAATGAACAAAACAATCCAAGACCTGAAAGTAGGAACAGAATCAATAAAGAAAACCCAAACTGAGGGAAATCTGAAAATGAAAGATTTAGGCACTCAGACAGGAAATTCAGAGGCAAGTCTCACCAACAGAATACAAGAGATGGAAGAGAGAATCTCTGGCATTGAAGACAAAGATAGAAGAAATGGATACCTCAGTCAAAGAAAATGTTAAATCTAAAAACTGCCTGACACAAAACATCCAAGAAATCTGTGACACTATAAAAATTCCAAACTTACAAATAATAGGAATTGAGAAAGGAGAAGAATCCCAGCTCAAATGCATAGAAAATATTTTTAGCAAAATCATACAAGAAAATTTCCCTAACCAAAAGAAAAAAAATACAGAACACCAAATAGACTAGACCAGAAGAGATAGTCCCTTCAGCACATAATAATCAAAATTTTGATTTTGTACCACAAAATGTACAGGACAAAGAAAGAATATTAAAAGCTGCATGAAGAAAAAAGACCAAGGAACATACAAAAGCAGACCTATTAGAATAACACCTGACTTCTCATTGGAGACTCAAAGCCAATGGGGCCTGGACCCAGAAGTTCTACAGACTAACAGACTACAGATGCCAGCCCAGACTATGATAACCAGCAAAACTTTCAATCACAATAAATGGAGAAAATAAGACATTCCAAGATAAAAACCAAATTTAATTAGTAGCTATCTACAAATCTAGCCCTAATGAAGATGTGAGAAAGAAAATTCCAACCTAAAAAAGTTAACCACATCCAAGAAAAGACAAGGAATAAATAATCTCAGACCAGAAAAAAACAAAAGAAGGGAAACATACATACATACCACCACCAACAACAACAACAACAGACAGACAGACAGACAGATTAGGAAGAATATTACATACTCATCAAAGGAAATATCTACCAAGAGGACATTGCAGTTCTTTACATATATGCACCAAACAAAAGGATCTTAAAAAGAAACATTACTAAAGCTTAAATCACATATTGACCCTCACACACTGATAGCGGGAGACTTCAATACCCCACTCTTACCAATAGACAGGTCATGTAGACAAAAAATAAACAGAGAAATGCTGAAGCTACCTGAAATTATAAACCAAATGAACCTGACAGATACTAGCAGAATGTTTCACGCACACACAAAATTATACACATTCTTCTCTACACCTCTTAGAACTTTCTCCAAAATTAACCACATACTGAAACACAGAGCAAATATCAACAGATAAAAGGAAATTAAAATAACTCCCTGGTCTATCAGGCCCAACAGAAACAACAGAAAGCCTACAAACTCAAAACAACTCTCTACTGAATGAAAAATGGGTCGACAAATAAAGAAATTAAAGAGTTTCTCAAATTGAATGAAAATAAATACACAATGTATCCAAACTTATGGGGCATAATAATGGTGGCTTTAAGAGGTAAGTTCATATCACTAAGTGCTTACATAAAATAAAAAATTGGTGAGAGCTCATACTAGTAACTGAACAACACACCTGAAAGCTGGAAGGAAAGAAAGGAGGGAGGGAGGGAGGGAGGGAGGAGGGAGGGAGGGAGGGAGGGAGGGAGGGAGGAAGGAAGGAAGGAAGGAAGGAAGGAAGGAAGGAAGGAAGGAAGGAAGGAAGGAAGGAAGGAAGGAAGGAAGGAAGGAAAAGAAGAAAAATCATATCTCAAAGAAGTAGACAACAGGAAATATTCAAACTCAGGGGTAAAATCAATAAAATGAAACAAACAAACAAAATTACAAAGAATCAATGAAACAAAGAGTTGGTTCTTTCAGAAAATCAGTAAATTTGAGAAACCTTTATCAAAATTAGCTTAAAATCAGGAGAATATCCAAATTAACAAAATTAATGATGAATGGAGGAACATAACAATAGAGACCAAGGATATCCAGAGAATGATAAGGGCATACTTTAAAAACCTATACTCTGCCAAACTGGAAAATCTAAAGAAATTAATAATTTTTGGTACATACCACTCACCAAAGTTAAATAAAGATCAGATAAGCAGTTTAAACAGATATATAACCAGTAGTGAAATAGAAGCAGTAATTAAAAGTCTACTAACCATAGAAAGCCCAGGGCTAGATGATTTTATTACAGAATTCTATCAGGCTTACAAAGGAAAATTAATGTCAATACTCCTCAAAGTAGTCAACAAAATAGAAACAAAAAGGGCACTGCCCAATTGTTTTCAGGAGGCCACAATTCCCCTGATACCCAAACCACATAAAGACCTAAAAAAAAGAATTATAGACCAATTTCCCTTATGAACATAGATGAAAAATTTTTCAATAAAATACTTGCAAACCAAATCCAAAAACACATCGAAAAGATCATCCACTATGATCAAGTATGCTTCATCCTAGAGATGCAGGGATGTTTCAACATATGTAAACTGATAAATGTAATCCACCGTATAAACAACCTGAAAAGACAAAACCTGCATGATCATCTTACATGAATTCATGTCTGGGTCTTCAATTTGATTCCATTGTATATTATATATAAAATATAGGTATTTGTATATTAACATTTTAAGAAAATTCAGTGGAAATTTTTTATGCAAATCCAATAAAATTTTAAAGTTTAATTTAAATCTATTATGGAAATACTATACATATAAAAGTACTAATCAAATCAAGGTAATAAAGTTTTATCGAATAAAATTATACACCAAATTTATAGCAAAAATATTTTATGTTGGTGTCTGAGGGCCCTGCTGCCGTGGTGGTCAAGCAAATCTGAGTGGTCTGTGTTGCTACCTAGGGCCGTGGTGACATCTGAGCCCAGGCTGTTGATGAGGACCATTTGTCTGGGTCCATGGTCTCACCACAGCCAGAGACTTTGTTGATGTCTGTGGCCTGTGGTGCCACCAAAGGCCACATGGATGCTCAGGGTCTAGGCCTAATCCTGTGGCCATGCTGGTATCCAAGGGTCATGCCATTACCAGGGCATGCCGATCTCAGTGGTCTACATTGTCACGTGGGGCCATGGTGACATCTGGGCCTAGGCTGCTACCAAGGTCCATGTCTGGGTCCATGGTCCTGCCACAGCTGGGGTCTGTGTTGATGTCATGGCCCATGTTGCCACCAAAGGCCACATGGATTCCTGGGGTCTGAGCCACAACCTGTGGCCAGGTTGGTGTCTGGGGGTCAGCCGAAACTGGGGTCCTGTTGATATGAGTGATCAGCACTGTCACCTGGGGCCATGGTGTCATCTGGGCCTGAGCTGCTGCCAAGGGCCATGTCTGGGTCCATATTACTGCTGCAGATGGGGTTTGTGATGATGTCCATGGCCCGTGTTGCCACAAGGGGTCATAAGAACTATGCATGATGATATTGGAGGGCTGTGTTGAGTCAGCCCCACGCCTCACTGGCCCTGGGATAGCTGGCCTTTCCTCTCAATGGACACTGTGAGCTGGAGAACTGGCACCACCCTCCTCCCCATGGGGAGAGCTGGCCTCTGTACTTTGGAGAGATGGCCCCATCCCTCACCACAGGGGTGGGTGGGAGAGCTAGGCCAGATGGCATAGGCCTGGTGGAGGGGCTGAGATCCAGATTCAGGTTCTCCAGAACATCAGTGTGCTGTGGATATCACTCTATGTAAATAAAACACTGATGGCCAATGACCAGGCAGGAAGTATAGGCGGGACAGAGAGAGGAGAATTGGGGAAACAGGAAGAAGGGGAAGAGAGACTGCAGCCACCGCCAGGACAAGCAGCATGTAGAGACTCTGGTAAGCCACCAGCCACGTGGCAAGGTATAGATTTATAGAAATGGGTTAATTTAAGATAAAAGAGCAGTTAGCAAGAAGCCTGCCACGGCCATACAGTTTATAAGTGATATAAGCGTCTGAGTGATTATTTTATAAGTGGATTGTGGGACTGCGGGGCTTGGGGAACCTGGAGAGAAGCCCTCCGGCAACATCAGTGTGCTCTTAACCACTGAGCCATCTCTCCAGACCCAACTTAATATTTTTAATTAAAAATTTTGGTTTTTGTGCATGTGTGTCTACATTTGAATGTGCAAGTGCACATGTGTGTGCACCTGTGGAAGCTCGAGGTTGGTACCAGTTTCTCCATCAATAGCTCTTCACCTTGTTTTTTTGACAGTCTATCACTGGACATGGGGCTATGTTGGTGCAGTTTATTCAACTGCACCAACTGGCCGGAAAGCATCAGAATTTCCTGTTCCTGCCTCTCCAGCATGGAAATTATGATGCTGCTGCCAGAGCTGTTTTTTTTATGTGGATGCTGGTAGTCCAAACCCAGATCCTCAAGCTGTGCAGCACACACATTACCAAATGAGCCAGCTCCCCAGCTGAACTGTTTACTATTGACTTGTATGGACCTTGCTGTTTCAGTCTTTATTGTTTTATACAGAATGTTTGCAAATCAACAAACATACAATTTGCACTATCTGTTATATATATTACAGATATCATCAGTTCAAACAATAAAGAATCCTGGCTATATTCTTTAATCCTAGCTTCTTGTTTAGGAAAGATATGTGTGCTGTATTTAAAGATCAAATTACAGTTCGTGTCTGGATTAAACGAAATATTTGTAAGTAATTCGGGTTCAGCATGAGTTCACTGGCATATCCAATTTAACCTTACTTAAACTGCCCGTCTCAACTATAAAGGTAAATATGAGGAAGCTGAGAGTTTCAAATCCCTTCTGTGAAGTGTGAAATATGAGAAATCAACCTCATAGAACAATAACCACAATTGACTTAAATGGGGACATATCCAGAGCAGTGTGAAGAAGATGCCCTGCCTGGGATCGGTGGACCCAGTGCAACCCTTTCCTATACTGTTCTAGATGATCATGGGCAAGAACTTACATGTGAACTCATGTCTACAGTGCCAAGATGTGGTGAACATGTAATCCTAAAGGCTGAGCCCTGATGGGATGGAATGTAATGAGAAGCTATTTCTTCAAGAAAGGTCACTTTAAACAGTACAGAGTCCTTCTCTGGGCACTGTCTCTAGACGTCCCAGAAGTCACTTTGCAACCTGAGGTAGAAGCAGAAAATGACAGAAGATACGAGCTCAGCCACCTCTCTTGGGCATCAGTAACTTATCTGAGTTACCCCACCTGAGAGAATGGGAAAAGTTTGTTCTCATTCGTGTTGGGCACTGAATGTCCAGTTCCCATGCCCCAACTGTTCTGAGCATGAGAGTGCACACCGAGCTTATCATACCTAAGGACTGTGAGAGTGAGCGTGCTCACCAAGAGTAGCATACATAAGGACTGCGAACTTTATGGGTCTCTGTTCTGACAGGATGAAGGCCAAGCTTATCATATTTAGGAATGTGAATATTATGGAGTTTCCAGATATTTATCCAATGGCAGAAGAGAAATTTTACCGATGGTGCATATTTTGAACGGGAAGTTGAAGAGAAGAATAACATGAGTTTTGATCATCCCCCCCTGTCACAACACCTCAACACAGCAGGACATGTGAGCTTTGCGTAGCTCTCACTATCCCCCCACACAAGGTAAATGTGGATACGTTGCCTTTGGAATTAAATATTTTCCTTCATAGAAACCTCTTTTCTGAGGAGTGAGAAATGAGGTGAAATCATGCTTGACAAAGCTAGTTCAGTGCTAACAGAAAATCCTAATCAAGGTAGCCTGCTCATCGTCCAGCTAAACACTTCAACTTAAACACATGACATGGCACAGAGGTAAACGGCCAGAGTGAAATGAGAGTAAATCACATCAGGATTATAGTAAGATCGTCCAGGAAAAGATAGTTTCAATGGAAGCAGAACGACAGAAAGATCTGTTCATATAATTTATATTAGAAACTACAAATGTTTTTTAGACATTAACAAGTATGTCTGATTTTAAAGTAGTAAACAGTCTGTATTCCACATGAAAAGATTTTCTTCTAGAACAATGAGACCCTTTAAGGCTGAAGACAGCATCAGGCCTATAGGTTAAGTCTCAACATGAATTAGTGATTTAGAAACAGAAGCTTTTCCATTACTAATTCACTCTCCTACACTGTTTGAGAAATTCTAGGTAATGTAGTTAGAAAGTGAATATATTACACATAATAGAACAGAAGTTCATTACCTTCAGTTATTCTTTTATCTTTGGCATCACCATTAAAGCAGCTTCCCTTGCCTGACATAGATGAGGCCCAAAGTTCAATCTCGAACACTGACAAAAAAGAAAAAGAAGAACAGCAGCTCTGGAGAGACAACTCAGTTAGGAGAATATTTGCCAAACGCTCATGAAGACCAGGGTTAGATTCCCAACCTGCATGAAACTTGTGGGTGGGGGTGCGTTAGTTATCTCAGCCACAAGAAGTGGAGGCGGGAGGCCAGGAGTCACCCTCCACCACACAGCAACTTCCATGCTAGCCTGGGATACATGAGACCCTGCCTCAAAAAAAATAAATAAATAAATAAAAGCTTTCCTCAGTATTATTACAAAATTGTCATTTATGTGTCTTCTTCTGGGAGTTATTTTAGTGATCGACATTTAGGTTTTCTCCAAAAGTCTATCCACTTTGTACAATCATTTCCCCCTCTCTCACTAAATCAAAGGAACAACAATAGCATATATATATATATATATATATATATATATATATGCTATTGTTATATATATGTTATATATATGATATATATATGATATATATATATATTCCCTCACCTGTTTCCACACTCTCGATTTCATTATGTCAGCATCAGCCTGTATTAATGACCACATCTTTGTAGTTTGATAAGATTTTGTCTGCCCCCACGGGCACTATGGACATGAGAACCATCTTGAGGCTTTACACTTTGTAGATTGTTGTGAGAGGTCACTTACTCTGCATACACTTGACCTATTTGTCTTCAGGGATTTGTTGAAGATATATGAATGCTCTGTGTGGACACTTTAAAGAGTTTTTCAAAAATACACAAGTCAAATCACCATTGTTCTCCATCTCCCATATCCACTTTGCAATCTCCCAGTTTTTCATTTTGGCTTTAGTCGTGTCTGCTTTATGGAGAGTGTTTTGCACATCTACAACTCACGGTTGTAAGAAATGATCTTTATTCTTCCCTAACTGAAATTAATTTTGCTCTCAAGTCCCCACATCCCCTGCTGCTGAAAACTTTCCAATTTATGTTCTTCCAGGTGAAACGCAGACTCCCTGGAATAAGTATTAGGGAAAATTATTTCTCTGCCCACCCATTTTTTTCCTGTCTCTTCTTCATCCGTGGGGGCGGGGTGTTGAGGGGGTAATGTAAGCTGCCAGAGACTTAGATATGATTCCAGGCCTAGTGTAGAAAGCTCTGGGGCTTTCCATTTCCCTGTGTTCAGTGTCCACCACTGAGGCCGCCTAGTTCTTCCCTTCAACACTGGCTGACGAGTCAAAGTCATTCTGGCTGGCAGACTTTTTTTCTTCGACTGTATCGTGTAATCTCGTCTAGCATGCTGCTCTAAGCAACTCTGAAGCTGTGAGGTAAAACCAGAGACTGGAGATTCTGTACTGATGCCCACACCTATTTATAGAATTCCCAGACTCTGTGCTCTGCTCTGGTGTCACAGCGGAAGGAGGCCATACTATTGCAGTTTCAGAGCTCCCCTAAAGAGGGAACGTTTTCTACCTACTGTCCTGTTGCCTTTGTCTCGGCTCGTGTTTGAATCCTTAGCAACATGCGCTAGAACAACTGTAAGAGCATCAAATAGTTGTTTGAATTTTATTTCATTTATTTACTTATTTATGCAGTGAGGGCGCGCATGCCTTCTCGCGTGCGCATGAGACCGTGCATACGAGGGTTGGAGAACAACTTTTAGTAGTCAATTCTCAACTCTTACCATGTGGGCACCAGGGGTCCAATTCAAACCACCAGGCTCCACAGCAAGCACCTCTGTCTGCAGAGCCATCTTGCTGACCCACATCATATATTTATCTTAATCCGTTGGCTTATGGGTTAAGTTCTAAGGTCTTATTTGTCCAGCTTTTGCAATCAGATAAGCACAATTGCGTTTTAAGTAACAACAAACCTCAATTTACTCCTCCCTGGGAAACCCTGTGGTGCTGACTCCAGACACTTTGAAGTACCATCTCTTCCGATGATTTACAGACGCCTCCTTAGCAACTTTACTACTCATCAAAAAGTGGTGATTTTTCTCATCTATCTTAAAATCTGGTGTGTTGGCTTGTTTATGCCAAACTTTAATTCTACGTGATGAACTTTCAAACGTGATTTTAAACTGTTGTGAATAAAAGCAAACAAAAAACTCTCAAACCACAGTTCTGCCAACTTCTTGGTTTTGTCCTTCCAGAAGGTTCGGCTGAGCCCTATACTCTTCCCTCAACATGTCAACTGAGATCTTTTAATCTCAGCTAATTGATGCCTTTCAAAAACACATTGCTCTGCTTGGTGTCTTCTCTTCCATTTGTTTTCCTGGATGAAAACCCCCATCTCAATTTCCAAAGAAGGGGTGGGCTTAACAAAGCGCAGGAAGAAACACCACTTGGCTTTACTGTCTCCAAATTTCAGCTCTTGACATTTACTCCATTGCCGTGTTACTGCACACACCTGGACGTGCGGTGGTGGCTACTAAATGTTTTCAAGCGCACTTGGTGGAATAAAAGTCCTCTTCTGTTCCATTCAGTACCCATTGGCTCCACTGCCACTGCTCTCTACGTGACTCTCTTTACTGACGCAGCTCTGGCTTGTTTTCTAGTCTACTCGCTCATGTTTAGGGGCTAAGTGTTTTTAGTTTTATATGCCAGTCTTACTTCTGTCTGGAAATTGAAATGACTTATTAATAGCATCAAAGTTTACATTCTTAGAATTCTCATTTGCCAGTTCGTTTTTATATTAGAGTTTCCTTGATGTGTTCCCCTCCCTATTACCTACTGGTAACTTCTATATAATTTATTGCCTGTTATTTTATAAAATACATGTAGCCATTTGTGAATTTTTATTTATGGCTCATAATATAAATGCAATTGTTATCAATAATAACATGTAAAATGCAGAACATAATTGTTTTTACTTTCATATACTTCTGAGCCTTTTAGAATTTTCCTAAATTTTTAAATAAGTGCTTATACAAACTGAAAATATGTGGGCATCTATTCCATATGAAGCACTGTACACACTGTACTCACTAAATTATCAGACGATGTCTTTGATTATACTACAAACATATATACCAGCTTGCACCAGAGAATGGGAAGCTGGCCATATTGCTTCTGCTAATTGGCCTGTGACTTCTATTTTTTTAAAAAACGAGTCTTCTTGCTACAGAGGTGAAAGCCCACACTCCCAAGGAAAGCAGGACCTTTTCTCTTGCAAGGTTTAACTTTCTGTTAAACAGGGTGCAACTGCATTAGACTTTTGGACTCTAGACATGCAAGATGCATCTTCAACTTTTTCCAAGAAGAAAGAAAGCCTCTGTTTGGGACTTCAACAAAGAAACCTGCAGTTTACATAGATCCATTGCTGTGACAGTTGATCAAACTGCATTATCTGTCTATTTTCCTAAAATCCCTTCTCTTTTACCAAGCTACTGAACACAAGTCATCTTTGAGGACAATAATCCAATCCAATGTCAGCAGCTTCCCTTTGAAGAGAACTGTCACTTTGTGTCAATTGTAGGAATTTGTGTCAATTTCTGAAATCAGTTCATATTTGCTCTGTAGTACATCATTTTGCTCATGTCTCAAACAACGGAAGATGTACCTGAAATTTTATTGAATATGACAGTTCCATTCTCTCGTGCAGATGAGCATGAAAGGCAAAGGTGAATATTTTAAGTGCAACAAAAACACCTAACTAAAATGGCCCAAAACTTCAGTGTTTAAATTTTACTTGGCATCATTATCACTGACTAAAATAAAGTGAGCTAGAATTAGTATATCCTTAAATTCTCTATCTTCCTATTTGTCTTTGGTCTAAACTTTGTATATCTATGAAATACTTGTTTATCTTTTACTTACAACATAGAAATGAACACCGTGAATACTTGTCACTTAAGTACAATGTTCTTATAGGGTGATGGCTCTCCCATCTTATGCACAAGAAACTATGAATCAACTTGTTTTTCAGAGATCAGAGAAGTTTATGTCCCATCATTGCCTGCCTTTCCACTCTCACGGAAAGGAGAGACCAGAAAGCAGACTCATTCTGTGTAAAGTGTTCTCTCTGTCACTGAGTGGATATCTTATTTGGTATCATAATTCAAACAGCTGAAATGATGTTCAGCTCATTTTCCAAGGTCAGTTCTTTTCTGAAAATTAATATGCACTCCAAATTGAGAAACTTGAGAGCATCTATCAATCATAAAATTTTCTGCCCCCCAAATCTAAGATTGTCCTAGCATCTACATTTGTTTTGCTCTAAAATGGAACCACGGAAAATTTAGCACACCACACTGTGTCAGTAATATAAGGATTAATACTCAATATATGGAGAATATATGAAGGAATATGTCTTTTACGACATTTCTTTTTATGAGTGAGAAGGGACCTAATAAATTACTTTATTAAATCTCTTCTCACGAGTGAAGATAAATGTCATCAAGGGCTTAAGGTCTCGTGCATTACATATAATGTACAGTTCTGTCGATCTTCTATATTTCTATATTTTGTCAAAATCATCCAATGGGCTTTACTTCATCATCAAATAACTTTTTTCCTTTAAGACAAAAAAGTGAAATAATGTATTGAGAAGAAAATGTCTGATTTCATTTAGTTTCTTTCCCAAGTTGGTACATGCACTGCTGGGTTACTCTGCTTTTATACTCACCCCTGCTTCCTACAATTTCCCATCTCCAAGTGAGAATCACTGCCGGGCTGATTTTTTTTTTTTTTACTGTTTAAGAGTAGAGATGTTTCAGATTCTTTCCTAACTGCTCCTTCGGTATTTTTGGGGTTTGTCTGACATGCTATGACTTGCAGAAACTTATTCTTCTTCATATGGCATTTTAGTAATCTTCATCAAACACTCTACTGTATGTGAAAAACTCAAAGGTTCCATCTGTTGGGATGTAACTAGGTGGTGGAGTGCTTGTCTAGCATGTACCAGGCTCTCTGTTGAATCCCCAGCATCACAACATAAACATTGTTTTAAAAAATCGCAATTACCGTTGTTACTCTCAAGCCACAAAACTTAGCAAGCTCTCAACCCTGTCTTTTCATTATCATCCCCACTCTTTCCGTTTTTAAATGCTTTGACTAAACTTCATAATCTTTCAACTAGACAACTTTTATAGTATGCTAACATGATGGCTTTAAAACACTTTTCCTATCATTATGAAAAAATATATTTAGATTATGACTTACTATAGATATATAATTAAAATCAAATGTAAGTTGGTAAAATAAAAGTTTCAAAAACTACTCTGAAAATATGCACAATAACATTCTCTATTCTACTCTATTCTGTTAAAGAAAAATTAACTTTACAACCTTGGTGAGGGTTTGCTCTCTGTAATTGAAAAACACTGCTATGCCCAGCTATGTTTCTTGCTAATGAATTTCCCACATTGGCAGCAAAATGTTTTGTGTCTGACCTACTGCAATACATAACTTCTCTCTTAAAGCCTTTTTTTTGGGCTGCTAGATTCTGATATAACTTATTAGCATAGCTACAGTCAGGGGGGTCTTCCTGTGTGTGCTACAAGCCTACAGGTAATTTATTCCATGTTGTAGCTGTACATGTCTTCCACACATGCTTCTGAGACTGCCTCCTTTAATTCTTTGCATTTTCTATCCCTCTAGACTTTGCTCAAAAAACCCTCTGCCCTTTTATAAATAATTTTCTAATTCATCCCCAAACAGAGCTACTCATTCCTTTGTGGTTCTGCCATTGCACTTTTATAAATAGAAACAGAGGGATCCACAGAACACACTCCCAGAGAGGCCCTTACCTCGAATGCATAGCCCTTCAAATGTGGGCTAAACTAGCAGGATGATTGTTACCTCATGGTTGAATCTCTTCAAGTTTTCTATTTCTTGGTGTGTTCCCTATGAATTTTCACACTTTCATTCATTAAACAGGTTGCCCAAGATTCTTCATTACACAGGAAAAGAAGCTTCATTTTCATCTAGAAAGTAGTTAATGACTGGCACTCGAGTTCCAGCGTAAACAACCAGATATTAAAACCTTAGCCTAAATGTGTGGCACAAACATTTTCACCTGCTGGATATCAGAAAACGAAATAGTACAGTGCCTAGTGGGGAGGGAAGAGGAAGGAGCTTGTTCTCTAGCTTTCTGGAGAAGGAATCTTTCTGCCAAACAGAGAGAACAAACAAAAACAAAAGCAAAAACAAAAAACAAAACAAAACAAAAAAAAACTTCAGGACAGGTCATCTACAAATTGAAAGAAAAAAAAAAAAGAGTACCTGGGAAGAGGGAGGCATTTAGAGAAATCTTGCCCATTCACCTAAGGGTCACTAAGAATCACAGGCTGAGTTGTGTCAGGTGAAACTACTAGGCTGGAGAAGACCAAGGGACCCAGAAATGGGAACAGAACAATCACCAAAGCTCAGTCAGGTTAGTGGGCATGCAAGTCTTACCCATCATGGCTAAATGCTGCTGCATTCATAGAGAACTCAGAAGGGTCACACTTTAGAAGCAGTTACATGAATTCGGGGGTAAAGGCTCTCTTAAACATGGCCTAGCAGTGCTTAAGACAAACAGACAAAACCAAACAAGAGGACCTTAAAATAATACTTCACAGCAAAATATAGTTTAATCTTCTTAAAGAAAAGTTTTAAAAAATCTAAACCATTCAACCGCATGCTCCGTAATATATGAAGCTCATAAAATGTAATATAATGCAAATATGACTACACAAAGAAGTGATGAAACTCTAATCCTAGCCAGAAGAAAATCAGAGCAAAGGAGCCAAAATTAGCAAGCATGCTTTAAGATTTAAAGGAAAAGATAAACGTAATGAATGTGGTATTAAATAGAATAATTTTAAAAGAACAAATATAATTTCTAGAGCTGAGCAATGCATTTGAAATGAAAAAGTAATAGTCTTATTAGCACATTAAAGCCTCAAGAAAAACCAAAATCAGTGAACTAAACATATGAACATAAAAATATATTCAAACTGAGCCTCAAAAAGTATTTGGACTTACATCACCTGTAGATGGTACTAACTGGCTTAACATATGAATGTATGTATTTACAATAAAAGAAAGGAAGAAGAATCAGGAAATTTGTAAAAAAATAAATAAATAATCAAAATATATAAACTTCATGAAATTCAGTACCACAAAGATCCAAAGAAAGCCACAACAAGAATCATCATAACCAAGCTGTGACATACCAATCATGGGAGAAAAACTTCAAAGGACCAAGGACCTGACTACATACAGTGAACAAACACAAAGTTGGCTGCAGACTTCTCATCAAGAGCACAGCCAAAGTCAACAAAGTGTTGTATTTAAAGTGCAAGGAACTCAACATACAACTCTAGATAGATTGGGTGGATATTTGTAGGTTAAATAACACTACAAAGATGAGCAAAGAGCTAAGAGAATTCACACCCAACAGATTAGCCCAAGAGGAGATGTTAAAAAAAAAAATGCTGAATGTTAAAAAAAAGTAGTCAAGCTGAAAGAAATGTGTGCTGGTTGCATAGAGAAAAGCACCTCAAATGAAATATATTTGAGTAAATATTAAAGATGCTTTTCTTGTCTTTAAATTTTATTTAAAAGACAGCTAGCGGTTTAATAAACAATGTACAACAACA
Source organism: Peromyscus leucopus (assembly GCF_004664715.2). Lineage (NCBI taxonomy): Eukaryota > Metazoa > Chordata > Mammalia > Rodentia > Cricetidae > Peromyscus > Peromyscus leucopus. Next base: position 34,719,225 of record NC_051066.1, on the reverse strand, counting down.
AACTGGTACTTCTGTGCAGAGAAAAATACATGACTAAATTAACAGCAGGAGTGGAGGAAAAATGTGATGTTCTCCTGCTGTGGTGAGTCCTTCTCACTAGATGTGAGATGTGACTATCTCACAAAATGTCAGTGTGTGAATATTTCCACCAGTGGTATTGGCCAAGAGTGGCCCCCAGGCATATCTGTCCTAGATTCTGCTTCTGTGAGTTCTACAAGCTTTGAGATTTTGTTTTTATCTTTTAAAATGTTATTTACAGAAAGAAAAGATGTCATAGACCTTATATAACCTACAAAGTGAAAAGAAAAGAAAAAGACTATTTGGCCAACAATAGAGTGATATCGTAATGTGGAAAGGACATAGGCCAACAGTGAAGCTAAAGTAGAACATGAAAAATACTACATACATTTCAAAGAATAAAGGAGAAAACCAAAATAACCAAGACATAAAAAGAGAAAATGAATCCCAAGAGGATATATCTGAGCTCAAGAATACCAGTACTTCATTAAATATGAATGATCTAAACACACTAAATGACAGGCAGATTGTCACTGTGAGACCCAATCACATGCTGTGTACAAAACTTCCTGAAATACATAGACACTTATATACAAGACTAAAAGTATGAAACAGAACATATTAAAAAAATTAGTCTATAAATGTATGTACATAGTTTAAATGAAATTTTCCCATCAAACAATGCTTCCTCAAGATCCAAATGGTCATTTGACAAAAAGCCCAACAACAGGTATGAGAAGTTCTATTTTGAGATTTTGGTCAGGATTGTCCATGGGACTCCTAAAAGATTATCTCCTATTGCTATCACCCTGGGTTGCTTTCCAAATAAGTCTATATTGCTAAGACATCATCCATTTCAGACACCAGGCCCAGAGGTCTCTGAGCTGGAACTGACCTGAATGCCTCCTCCCTGAGGACTAGCTTTCATGGTACCAGAAGGCACCATGTATGCTTCCAAAGGAGGGAAGCATCCAGGAGTCCTACCCAGCTATGGCACCTACAAAACACATCGACAATGAGCATGGCATGATAAACCTTGAGGTGCAGCAGTGGCACACATACTTTGGCAGGAACCAATAGCTCTCTAATGGACTTAAGACCCTCTCAACAAGAAGGAACTCATGCCTTGTACTGAAAACCTAACTAACTACCCAGGGCTAATGAATGCATCTTATGAGGAGAACCTACAACTAACTACCACTTACTAAACCAGACTAATGCCTAATGACATTCTACATATTTTTTCCTTATACCCCCAGATAGTCCTCATCTCCTACCAAGGAAATTTTTCTTTCAATAGACAAAAACCATTACAAAACACCAAGCCAAACCAAACAAACATGCAAACAAAACAACCAATCAAAATTCAGAGTTGTGGAGGCTAGTCCCAACTAATATATCTACAATACTACTCCTGTACCTAAGGCTCGGGGATCGTTTTGGAAGATTGGGCACAAAGATTGCAAATGGCAGAGAATCAGGAAGGTTTCTGTGAAATGGCATCAAAAGCCACACCCTTAAATTTGTCGATATGACTGCCTTAACAGGAGCTGAACAAGGACTACACCAACAGACATACTAACGTAGATAAGGAAAGACTTCAACCCTACATAAAGAAAATGAAGGAATGCTGAAAGTGGGAGCATTAGTCTTCCCCAGGGAACAGCACACCAAATAGTTATCCAACCAAATTTTATATTCAGACAGATAGATAGACAGACAGACAGACAGACAGATAGATAGACAGACAGACAGACAGACAGATATGTTTGTAATGACAATTAACTTTAAAGGAGGCTATGAATTTGAAAAAGAGTCAGGCGGGGAGGGGCTTGGTCCTACCTTAACTGAATGTACCAGGCTTAGCCTCATGGGAGAACTTACCCTGTTGGAGGAAGGGATGAGGGGATGGGGAGAAGTGGGGGAAGCAGGAGGAGGGATGAGAGGGGGATCTGTGGTTGGTATATAAAATGAATTCAAATTTTTTTTTAAAAAAAAAAGAAAAAGAACAAGGAAAAATATATGGGAGGTTTTGAATAAAGGAAAGGGAAAAGGGAGAAATTAATTCAGAAAAATAAATTTTTAATAAAAAAGAAAAGAAATAACATATTACTCCTGAGAAGAAAAATAATGTTGTGAATGAAAGTGTGGGCTCAGTGTGTAGATGGCCATTAAAATAACCATAACAGTAACTACCAGCTCTATGGGTTAATTACTTTACCACTGTGTCTCTACTTCCTCATTTGTAAAATACAGTAAAAGATCTTTTTAAAAGAAATCATTAGTATGAACAATGTAGGATGTCTATATTTATATCTACAAATAGTCTTTTATAATGAACAATAAGTTTATTCCCTTTTAAGGAAGTACATTATTATTTCATAATGATAAGACAGTCAACAAGATGAAGAAGGCCAAATCTGTATGTTAATAAAGAAAACATGAAAACAACTAAAGAATACAGGAAGAATGTTTTCAAATCTAAATATTGTTGAATATTTCAAGGACCCTCCTTTTCAGCAATTCATAGAGCTAAGAGACAGAGAACTCAGTGTCTAGATGATCTGAACTACAATATCAATAACTTTGATCCACTTGACTATAGGAATCATGTCACCTAAATCCTGAGACTACATATCACTGTTAAATGCACAGTGAAGTTTTATTATAATAAATACATTAGGGTACAAACAATTTGCAAAAAAATTAGAATTATTAAACTACTATATGGTATCTCCATCCCATATATGAATTAAGCAAGAAAGCAATAAAGACAGGATCTAAGGAAAATGCTTAAATGTCTGGAAATTAAATAATATTCTGATGCTGCTGTCAAATGCTGAAATATTAGAAAGTATTTTGAAGGAGGTGAAAAGGAAAACGCAACATGCTTCTTACCAAGGCAATGTTTTTGGTGAAGTTTATAACTTGACATGTTTAGATTTAAAGAGCAGAACATTCTAGAAGTTATTACCTATGCAAGGAAAAGAAAGAGGTGATATCAAAGAAGAAAGGTGGTGGGAAACTATGATAAATGACTGTGCCCAAATTTCTATGTCTCAGAATCTTCTGAGGGGGATAACTGATACCTGGGTTAAAAGAAAATTGGATACCAACCCACAAAATAGCTCTGGAAAGATTTGGGGTGTCTCTCCCTGGTACATATTTTCACAATCCAAACACAGTTAAATCTTGAGGATTTTATTGTCTTTGCCAATCAATTGTGTGTTCACCACCACAGTGAGAGTTTATCCCCGGAGGGCAAGAGAAAATATTTCTTATAATGAAAGGGGTGATGTTACAGATTTAAAACTCTTTTTGATAAGTTTAATTAAATGTAAAAAAAAGGTGTTGATAAAACGTGGGCACCCCTAATTTCAAAAGGAAATATACTATGTTCATGGACTGGAAGACAGGAAATTGTCAAAGTGTTCATTCCCCCCCACCACCACCAACTCCAGATTAATTTACAGGGCTTTAAAACTCAAGTCAAAGTTCCAAAAGTGTTAATTCTGAAAATTGTGAATATTTTTCTGGTAATAAGATTGACACCTCAAAAATTTACTCTAAAACTATAGTAATCAAGGCACTGTGTAATTAATGGCATTACATGTACACAGATAAATGGAGAGAAGTAAAAAGTCCCCAATTATACATATACAGAGCCAATTGTTTTTCAGCAAGGATTTCAAATCAGCCAGTGAGAAAGTAGTTTCTAGAAAACACTGCAGGAGCACTAAATATTCATTTGTGTGTGGGGATGCATGTATGTGTATGTGTTCATGTGTGTGTGCATGTGGACACCAGAAGTGGATGTCAAAGGCCTTTTTCAACCATTCTCCAACCTTATTTTTGAAACAAGGTCCCACATGGATCCTGAAGCTCACTGGTTTGGTAAGACTGCTGGACAATGAGGCCCAGGGATCCTCCCATTTCTCTACCCTCTACCCCCAGTGCCGGAGACACTGACATACACTGTTGTGTGCACCTCTTTACGTGGGTGCTGGCATCCTCACACTCAGGCAGCAAAAACTTTAGTCGCTAAGTCACCTCATCAGCCTCAGATACCCATTTTCAAGTTTGATATTTTCCCATCTCACACCACATACATAACTTCATTTGAAACATAATAAATAACTATAAAACTTATGAGGAAAATAAAGCGTAACTTCCTGATTTAGCTGTAGTCAACCATGCCATAGAATATCCCCAAATGAACCCTTAAAGAAAAGAATTATTATGAATCAAGAACTAAGAACCTTTCATGTTAAAAGACATTAAAAGCCAGTCACACACTAAGATAAATTATTTGTATTGCATGACATGAAAAAGGGCTTGGAAATGAGACTGTATGAGAACTGTAACTCAGTATGAAGGAAGAAAACAAGCTTCAAAGATTGGTGGAAGCCCTAGGAAGGGGCCTAAGCAGATATTAAACTCATGAAGAAATGGTTGTCTTCACTAGTCATGGGGGAAATGCACATTACACTTAAATTATGCAACAGTACAATTTACTCAAGGGTTGAAATTTAAATGATTGACTACTTTAAAATTTTGGAGCAACTAGGACTTTCACGCAGCACTTGTAAGAATGTAAAATGGCACAGTCACTTTGAAGTCATTTTTGTCAAGTTAAATTTGCATTTATCATAATGCAGTATTTTCACTCCTAAGTATTTATTCCTAAGAGAAATGAAACATATGTCTACATAAAGGCTGGTTAAAAAGATTCACAGCAGTTTGATTCATTATAGTCCAAGCCTAGAGACAATCCAAGTGTCTATCCACAGTTTGCTTGTGGATAAACAAACTGTGTGCTAGCCTTACAGTGAAGTACCACTCAGTAGTAAAATGGAATGAACTACTGAAATGAAACATGGATGAATCTCAGAAACTTTGTACTGAGCAAAGAAGGCCAGATACAGAAGGGTGCATGCTGTGTGAATCCATGCATATAGAATACTAGATCCAGAAAGGGAAACAAAGGTTACCAGGGCTTAATAATGGCACTGGGTAGCTATAACTAAGTTACCTTTCTGAGGTGTTGACAGTATCCTGTGTCGTGATTGGAATTGAGTTTCACAGATGGATAAGTTTGTCAAAGTTCATCAGTTTTGAACATTTAAAAATAAGAACATTTTATTGTATAGGAATTATGCCTCAAAATTAAAAATGCTAGAAGATACTTAATGATATCTTTGGAGTTTGGTATCCTGTCTCCTATTTGAAAACACTAGTTGTATAGTCATATATTCTCAGCTATTTCTACAGTATTTAGCAGACAATATATAAACAGCAAATGTTAGATTAATAAAATACACAAACATCTGAATAAATACATAAATGATAATGAATATTATCAGAAAACGTAAGCCATTTAAAAGTAAAAAAGGGCCAATGAAATGACCCTGGAGAATAAAGGCATTTGCCATCCTATGATGCATGTCTGATGACCTGAGTTCAATTCCTGGGATCCACGTAAAGGTGGAAAGAGAAAAATAACTCCAACAAATTGTCCTCTGACCTCTACACATGCATTGCAGCACATACACCCACACACATATCACAATCACACAATGATAATAGATTGTTTGTTTGTTTGTTTGTTTGTTAAGACAGGGTTTCTCTGTGTAGCCCTGACTGTCCTGGAACTGGCACTGTAGACCAGGCTGGCCTTTAGCTCACAGAGATCCACCTGCTTCTGCCTCCTGAGTACTGGGATAAAAGGCATGTGCCACCACTTCCAGACTGATAATAGATATTTTTAAAAGAAAACATGTTGGAGGCATCCTAGAACAACTCCCTGATTGAATGTTTTAAGAACATACCATGACATGATTCCTGATATTCCACCATTAGAAACAAATAATTTTGAATATGGTAACCCTAGCAGTCTAGATCAGAAGTACAAGGCCAATATCAACTACATAGTGAGTTCAAGCCCAGCCTGAGCTATGTTGGATCCTGTCACCAGAAACAAAAAAACAAAGAATAACAAAAAAATATTTTGGACAAAAAGAATGTTTTCCCCAAGTATCAAGATTTCCATTTTTAAATACAGATATATCTGTATAAGGATTGGGGAAAAAACAAAATCACTGACACCAGCAAATAACAACACTTCAGTTGTGCTGAAATTTCTAATAAGCAGATATCAGGATAGCAAAAAGGTTTGACCTTCTGATGTGGGAAAGAGAGAAAAGAGGGACTCAATGAGGGATACTGCTGGAGAACATTAGCGCAGGTGGTGGGTCTCGGGTGAATTAAAGGTGTCAGGAATTGTCTGTTTGCACAGGCAGTGAAGAGCTAGAAGGAACAGAAGTGGTATCAAGAGGAAGTGGGAAATATCTTTTGATCCTTTTTTATTTCTCCCCTAGAGAAAGCTATAGACTGAGTCAGTCTGTCTCTTGGAACATTCCAGAAGATGATTCTCTGGGACAATGGCCAACACAAGAACCATCTGTTTGGAAAGTTAGAATGTAATGCTTCTCAAACTCCTCTTTCCTTTCTCCTCAAACCCCACTTCCAAACTGGCACACACTGTGCTGACACCTCCCTGGGTTTCAGTTAAATTGATAATAAATTTTATGTGGACTTAATTGACATTAAACAAGTAAAGTAAGCATTACATTTTACAAAATATTTCTTTTCTTCCAAAATGCCCATACCAATTGGAAAGCACAAAGATGGAAGATATAATCCAGTTAAAGTTTGGATGATGTGCCTGAGAAAATGCATCAAATCACACTTCACATTCTTCCCCCAAGACATCATCAAGCTACATTCCTAAGCAGCATGGCAGTTGAGCAGGGCTATGGACCAGTTCTGGAACATTAACTATGTGTTCCTGGCTTGGGAAAGGCAGTGAAAGACCCTTTCACAAGTCTTTCTTCTGCCCTTCTTCCCTAATTTGATTACTACTGACACTGATAAAATAGTGGAGGTACTCTCTGTTTGGGACTTCAGAGACTCTAAAAGGAGACAAACAGAAAATGGTGGGAATAACTTTTGTTGTGCAAAGTCACTGTGATTTAACTTAATTTCACCTATGGTGACTAATAACAGCTAGTAGATGTTTTATTCAAAATGATTACTTAAATTGCAATCAAAGAACAGAAAAAAATAAACCTGTGCCTTAGAAAAATAATGGGAGTTTCTCCAATGATTCTCCCACTGATGCACTTAAAAGACATGGTACATTTGCTTCATCTTTAAATTTTTAGTGTGCTTCTGGCTGGGTCAAGCTGGTAACCAAGGTCACTGGACACTGGCTGTGGGATTTGAGACTTAGAGGAAGACTTAAGTCATAGCAGGTCCAGAAACTGATGGCTAATTCCAGTTCACTGATATTAAAAAAAAATCTTTCAAATCTTACTTTTTCACAGGTAGAATGAATTGTTCCCTGGTCATGTACATATAGAGGCATTGCTCTGCTGGTTGTATACTTCACGTTAAGGCTCAAAAAAATCATCAGCTGTGAAAGCAACATAAATGGATTCTAAAGTGGCTGACCTCATCTCTTAAGTCTCATTCATGCCTGAAGAAGCTGATGTCAACTCATCATGTAATCCCCAATTTGCACAATAAATTATAAGTCTGGAAAAAAACTTTCAATGCATTCCTATTTATTTTTAGTTATTACAGAAACTTTTCAAAAGCTTGGCAGCATAACAGAATTATCTGTGTAAATACAGTATCTTTGAGAAATAGAAAGTATATTTGATGAAAATACAGTAAGACTGTCTCCTTGTGTACTTACTATATGATAGTGTATGGAGTGAAAAAGATGTGTATAATTCAACTTTTTTTAATCTTTTCAAATCTCTGTTTACTTCAAAGAGATGTTTTATATTGTGATTGATGCGAAACATTTATAAAATACTATATTCAAAAAGATTTCTCATGAAGTAGCTAATGAAAAGGACATGCATTTTTCTTGTAAAATGATGTGTTAATTCCATAATACAAGAATTGGAAACTTCTAAAGAAGATAGAAAAGTAAATAACTTAGATTTTTGGAGAGAGAAAACACACACACACACACACACACACACACACACACACTCACTCACTCACTCACTCACTCACTCACTGTCTGGGTTACATAATCATATTTTTTATATATGAAAAAACTATAAAGATATAGAGAGCATCATTAGCACCGACCATACAAAAGCTGACCATGGTTCAGGTTTGACATATTGTTTCATTTTCCTGTTTGCTTATTAGAAAGCATGCATTATATAGTTATATACATATACTATATACATATGTATATAGTTAGGGGTAGGTATCCCCACAGCACAATATGGAGCTCAGTTCCCAAAGGCAAGGAAGCCACAGGGAGCAGAAAGCTAATAGCTGTTAATGCAAAAAGTAAAATAAAATAAAAATCTCCCCATCCCATGTTAAGCAAAACTCCAGCTGCAGGTAGAGAGAGGGGGACTTGCTCCTGCCTCAGCCCCCAAGACTCTACACTTGGCCTGCAGAAGGAATTTGTCCCTGTGGCTGCTTCTAGCTGCTAATGTCTGCTGCTCCGGAGACCTCCAGACCTGCTGGATAAGGAGAGCTGAATCCGTTGCAACTGTTACTGACCTGCAGACTTGCTCGTGGTTGGCACCCGAAGCCCTCTGGGAGCTTTTGAGCCTCAGTGCTTCCAAGACCTGTAATAACTCTCAGCAATACCCACTGCTACCAAGAGTGCAAATCTGTTTTGCATAAATCCCACAAAGCAATCTGTTGAACATTTTATCCCATCTAGGGTTGTCAGTCCCATACTGGCAATAAAGCACCTCATGTCTGTACTGTGTAGTCTTCCCACTTTATTCTTGGAGGAGAGTGGGACAAGAATCCAGTTGAAGATGGAAGATAGTCTCCACCAACCATGTCACTGTGACAGCAAGTATCTAGTCTTTTCAGTAAATGGTCTCTATATAAAAATACTAAAAAAAAAAAAAAAAAAAAAAAAATCCTGTGGCTATGAATAGAGGATAGTATAGGAGGATCACTCATTTCAAGTCAAGGCAACTTTGTTTGTGGATCCCTCCACTGACAGCACTGGTCAGTGTTGGTTTGTCTACGATATTCATCATTGGCCTTGGGTATCTGGAGAACCAGGTAGAGGCTATGAATCCCTAGAGAAATGTATCCGCATTATCTCAAATTGTGAAACAAGGAAGTGTGTGTTTTAATTTTGTGCTTTATTAAAGAAAATTGTTAGTTCCAAACATGGGGGTGGGGCTGTATATTAGTGGTAGAATATTTGTCTATCATGTGCAAGACTCTGAATTGATTCCTACCAGGACTGAAAAGAGGAAGCATTTTATTATTTGTTTGTTTTTTGTTTTCTCAGATTTTGTTTTGTTTTATTTTTAAGACAGTGTCTCTCTACAGCCCTGGCTGTCCTGGAACTCACACTGTAGACCAGGCTGCTCCCGGCCATCAGAGATCTGCCTGCCTCTGCCTCCCCAGTGCTGGAACTAAAAGTGTACACCACCACATCTGGTTTATTTCACTATTATTATTTTTCACTCAATAAATGTATACCAACGATGAGAAGAGAGAACTGGGTTTTAATGGAAGCAGGAGCAAGGAATAAAAAAGAAAGTAACGGAATACATGCAACACAAAAACAGAAGAGGGGGTCCTTGTGGAGGGGAGCAGCAGAGGTAAGGTGACAGGAACCCAATAGAGGAAGGGGATGAACAAGCAAAAGCTATAATGGCATTTATATGTGAAAATGCCATAATGAAACCCATGACTTGTATGCTAACTTAAAACTTGGAAGGAAAAAAAAAAAAAAAAAACACAGCAAGTTGCTAATTTTGACAGGTGTCTTTAATCCGGGTGTCATCTAGAATCTTATTAACATACTTGTCTGTTTTGTTTACAAAAACAACTATATCAGATTATAACCTTTCTTTCAGTTGCAGGAACTGTCTGCTAACAGTGAAACATGGACTACAGATTACTACATAGAGCCATTTAGGATCCACAACTTTCAGGAGAGCTTCCAAGTCCAGAGATAGAATAAAGTGAAAGTGCCCACAGGATCCATCAGGTCCCCCACCATTCTGTCTAGAATATCACATAGGGCAGGCTGTTCCATATTTTCCATGCCTTGAGTTCTCCCTTCTGGCCAACACAAACCCCTCTTGCTGGAACCTGAGTTTACCTGCTACAGCTTGATCCTTGGTGACCAGGAAGAGCAGTGTATGTTATCCATGCAAGAACCATCCCTACGCTGGCACTATACCTGGCTCAGGTTTACTCCTCTCTATGGTTATAGCCCAGGGCCTTTTGACTTCGCCTCCAAGGTGTCATCTTTCAGCAGCTTCATCCTTTTGTTGATTGCCTGTGCATTCTCTCCAAACTCCATACCTTCTGTCAGTTTTGTTTCTCACATTGGAACAGGCCTTGATGATAGGAGTTCCTGCGGTGCTAAACTAGTCTGGAAGGAGGCTTCTAGTTCCTATTGGCTAGCTCCTGCTAACAGAACAATCAAGATCAAAGTCAGGCCCTCCTAAAACCTGAGCTCACACTCAGTCTCCACTGCTTCCTCATCCTCTGTCTTCACTCCATTCAATTTAGATGAAATGTAGATTTTCCCATGGAAGATTTTAATACGGGACATGTCAGGCCTCCCATTACTGTCTCTGACAGACATCACAATCTCTTTCCCCAGCCTCGGAACATTTACAAATGTATGACCACAGCCACTGGAGCATCTCCTACCCCATGACACTATGGGATTCTACTGGACTCTAGAGTCCTCCACATTGCTTTCTTGCTCCTCTTTTAAACTCCCCCCATACTAGTCAGGGCTCCTTTCAGTGCAGACAAAAAAAAATCATCTCAAATTATTAATAATGAGAAAAGAGGCCCATGTTGTTTAGTTCTATAGATTTGCAAGCTTAATATAAATATTATTGTATTATACACATTATTCTGCAACTTGATATTTGCAATATATAGCATGCTTATGTATTAGATGCATGTATTTGTTGCTGATTTCTTTGCTATTATTGAATTTACATGTCAGTAGACAATTTGATAATTTCTGTATTTTGCTATTAATTTAGGCAAACTTATTATGATTACCTTTTTAATGTTTTGTTATACATATTCAATGTACGTAGCATGGGTCTCATAAGTACAGTGTCATACAGGTCCACACTATGTTTTGACCATGTTTTCCCCTGTTCTTCCTTTTCTGCCTTTAGTCACCGTCTTTCCCTTCACAACTGCACTCTACTTTAATGTCATGTACACATATATATGTTGTTTCCATGCAACATTCAGTATCCACAAATGAGTGTCTCTGTGGATATGTTCATGGGCATATATTATGAGGAAGAGCCATAGGAATACAGCTGCTGAACCATTAAAGGTGTGCTTTATGGTACTAGAGATCAGCGTGTGTGATATATTCTGAATTCTAGAATTTTATCTAATTGTCCAAAGATTTACCTTTTTACTTCCCCTTCAGTTAACAAAAGTTCTTAATGTAATGAATGTCTTCACTTATCTCACTCATGATATTTTAGTTCTACGAACTTCTTCCCTAAACGAATCTTATAAACATATCTGGAGGTACCTTCATTTTAAAGTTTTGGTTTTATGTTTGAATTTCGAATTTTTCTGGCACTGATATGTACATGGTATGAGCTGGAAACCCAATCTCCTGTCTACACATAGATAAGCAAATTTCATCTCACTACACAGCAGCTGATTTCTCATTAATGACAGTTTTGCTTTTTGTGAGGTTTAAATGTAGTGAAATTTGTTCCTCAAATGAATGTTTAGGGGCAGGATTCTTGTTTTTGAAAGTAACTGCATTTAGGAATTCCAGAAGTTGTAAGCTATGGGGCAAAGTTGTTGTATTGCTATCTCAGTAGTCCCTAGATTAACATAATTCTGGCATAATCCCAGTTAGCTTTCACAAGCACAAGCACACATTACAAAAATCGTGATATCTATTCATAGCTTTCACTAGTTTTTCTAGAATAGGAGGGAGAGAGAGAGAGAGAGAGAGAGAGAGAGAGAGAGAGAGAGAGAGAGAGAGAGAGAGAGAGGAAAAATGTTACCATATAGTTTAGAAGCCAGACTAAGTGATCTTATACATGCTTATCCTTTTAGTCCTTGGATAGCAATTCATTTGTCAGATAAAATTGTTCAGTCCCCCAAACCCAAACCCTTCTATATAGCCAGAGAGAAGTGTAGCTCAAACCCCTCACTAAAGAAGTATTTTGTTTTGTTTTGTTTTGCTTTGTTTTGTTTTGTTGTAGCAAACAGAGACCATTACAAAAATCCACAACTAGTCAAATCCTACATAAAAACAGCTGTAGGGTGCCTGTTCCCAATTTATATGTCTATAATACAACCTCTACACCTAAAGTTCAGGGAAAATCTTGGAAAAGGGGGTGGAAAGATTGTAAGAGGCAGAGGACAAGGACCTTGCTGTGAGATCATGTCTTCTATGTGTGACTGTGAGGTGCACCCATAAAATCATAAAAATATGATCACCTTGCCGGGTGCTGGTGGCGCACGCTTTTAATCCCAGCACTCGGGAGGCAGAGCCAGGCGGATCTCTCTGAGTTTGAGGCCAGCCTGGGCTACCAAGTGAGCTCCAGGAAAGGTGCAAAGCTACACAAAGAAACCTTGTCTCAAAAAACCTATATATATATATAATTGCCTAAACAAGACTAAGACAATAAGAACACACCAGCTGACATCCCAATAGAGATGAGGAAAATCTCACAAGGACCCACATCTAGATGAAGAGCTATAGACAAGACATTTAATGGCTGCTGAGAGGGAAGGAATCAGTCTTCTCCAGGGAGGAGCTCCTGGTATGTTGTCCAATCCCAAGTAGTCAGCCCTAAACACATACACATATGTGCAAAACAACACTAATTAGGCTCAGAAAGTTTGAGTGTTGGGGGGGCATAAAGATGATAATAATTGAAGGAGGAAATGTCCTTAATTTGAAAAGTAATTGGGAACACAGGAGAAATAGGAGTCTGGAGTGTGTGGGGTGGAAATGATGTAAATACATTAGTCATGTATGAAATTCTCAAAAAAAATGCAAAAAAATTGTTCAGGTCTTACCTTGTCTGTGCTATTCCTATAATTTTAGGTTTTGTCCTTTGAAATTGGAAAAAATTGCTTGGTTCCCATGAAAGGAAGTTTGTTGTTGATCAAAAGCTACTCCACTCATTTTCAATTTATCTATGAAAAATAATTTTTGAAGTTTATTAGATCGTTCATATATTTCAAAATGAAAGTCTATATTGTGATAGCCATGACAGCTGTCTGACAAGTATTTTCCCATCTACACACACACACACACACACACACACACACACACACACACACACACAGCCTCTAGGATCAGAATGGAATGGCACTTTCTCTAAACTGCTTCTCAGGGAGTTCAGCCTTCATCACATGACTTGCTTTGAGGTATTAATTAGGGGAGGGAAGCATGAGGAGTCATTGCCTCATCCCACATGTCCTCCTCCCTCACTGGTTTTATTGGCTCACACACTGCAATAAAACATATATCTGCCTCCATCACTGAACACAGTCTCCTTCTACATATAGGGTTTGCAAACTATCCTAATTAACTAGCTTTCCCTAGGGGTCACTTTTCCTCTTTGGTTGGAATCCTATCAAAGATGAGTCCTAGGCTTAATCTGCTGCTTAAACAGCCTTTTTCTAGCAACACTCTTCCAAAATAGACAATAGCGGCAGACCAATGACATGGGCCATATGAAATTGGTCAGATTATCCTCCTGAGCAGAATCTATCTGGATATCTTTTCTCAGAGTCCAAGAGATTCTTTTCTCTTCCTATGCCTTATCCAGTCTGAGTCATTCACCAGGTATTTCTTTCATACAGGGAGTTTAAGCTGTTTTTTATAATAGTGAACTGTATTTTACAATTCATGAAAGTTGGGTCTGTGCTATGATAGCCTTGTCTCTAGGGCAACCAGGGATTTTTTAGGTTCCATTAGCATAAATAATCAATAATGTGAAGCCAGGGTTGGAAATCCCTAGGCCAGGTTACATCACTCTGTTAGGTGACATACAGCACAGGCCCCTGAGATATTTTAATGTCCATAGCCATCATTAACCTTATTTCTTTTATAATATAGTACATCATCCATCATCCTACCTCAATTATTATTTATACATACAAAACAGTATTGACATATAATGTAACTGAGAGATGAACCACTTTGTATTAAGTCACTGAAAATTTGGAGTTGTTTGGTACATCAGTTAAACTTAACCCTTCTTAGCTAGTACCAACTTTGCTTTTCTCCTCAACAACTATTTTAGCTACTTCTTTTAAGTGGCAGATTTTGAAAAACTTATTCTGGGGTGGGAGGGGAACACACATATGTGCCTACCTCAGATAGCCTATGGCTCTAGTTTCAGACCATAGCAATAAAGCAAATTCACAATGAAGTAAATCACACTTTTTGGATGAAAGATATGTTTATACTATATTATGCTTGATTAAGAACATAATACTTAAAAACAATGTGCATATCATCATTAAAATGTTTTGTTGCTAAAAGTGGCATGAATATCTGGGCTTTGAGGAAAAAATAATGGCACAAATGGACTTGCTGAACACAAGGTTGTCACAAACATTCAGTCCATAAAAACATAGGATCTTCACAATGCATTAAAGAAAAATACAGAAAATGAGCTGTGTCTGTATAGTGCATTATATTTATATATTATGAATAATTTTATTGTATATAAACAACAATACTAACACAATCCAGGCAAGACAAGTGCAGTGGTTTCTAAAATTCATATGAGTCACTAATTTTGAGGAGAGGTTACTATCCACTTGGACATCCTAGATGACCAGATTTGCATTTTAAAGTATTAAACCTTCTACTGGGATGACCCTAGGCATCCTGAAGGTTAATCATCAGAATGCCACATTCAGAGGGCCTGACGGCTGTCATTAGGATAAGATACTGTCGGTCATCTAAGAAAAAAAATTAACTTGAAAAGTGAGATAATAAAAATTTGACCCAGATGCCAATTGAAAACTTCACACTCAGAACAAAAGGCCCTACAGAAAAAGTAATTTAGACTTGACCACTGAGTGCTGAGGCCTGTACTGTAACTAGCTCTCTTTCTTAAGTGTAATAAATCAAAATTTAAAAAGTTATACCATCACAAAACCAAATCCTTAATGTGGCAAATCCATTTTATCATAGACTTGGGTCTATGTACCTCTATTCATAGAGTCCAAAAATGTTATCACATTATACTAATTGTATTATACTATATATAATCTATCCAGCCACTTTATCATATAAATAAGCAAAGTCAGAATCTACTACAGTAAAATTACTTTTCACATTAGTTATTTAAATTATAATATATGTATATTATTATTAAATATAATTATATATGATATCACACATGATGATATTACTTAGCAAATGATTTTTAGCAAACAATCAGGTGACATAAACTAATACTTTATGAGCATAAAGAAGATGACTCTATCCTAAGAGACTAGAAGTTTTTGCCTAATTGCTTTTCTTTCAATAACCTACTTCGTATGAGTCTGTATTTGGGGCACATTCTTAGGTAGATTTTCCTGTGGATCCTTTTTCACATTGTTTCTACATTTTTGTGTTTACATAAAAGGATAACACCGTAGTTCATAAAGTACTATTGAGCTTAAGAATTTATATACAGCTAAGACCCCAGAAAATCTTCTCCAAAACATACAAGACAGCATGTAAAATTGTAGAGAAAGGTTAAAGACTAACAGCAGAACTGGGCTCTTAGCCACTCTACCTCTTCCAAGCTAGATTTTAGCTTAGAGATTACTGCACAGAAAGAAAAAGGAAATTGGGTCCTGGAGAGGTGTCAGAGGTTAAGAGTCCCTAACTGCTCCTCCAGATGGACCCAGGTTCGGTTCCCAGCACCCACATTGGAGGTTTATAAGTCCAGTTCCAAGGGATCCAGTGCCTTCTTCTGGCCCCTGTGGGAACTGCACAGACATGGTGCACCTACACGTATGTAAGCAAAACACTCATACACATAAAATAAATTTTTTTAAAAAAATAAGAAACAAATTAACTAATAATTTTTACTTATTGTACATCAATTAATAGGCAAGCTCCTTGCCTGTAATGTATACAACACAAAGTCTGTTGTGCCTTATTAGTTTTAGCATTTCAAATATTAGAAGTGGTATTCAGATTTCAAATAGAATAAGACCTAAATTACAGCTTATGTCAACCATTTTTATGAAAAGTACCCCATTTTCTGGACACTATACTCTAAGCTGAGATATGAGATGAGCAGTACATGTTTCTGCCCTTGATGAACCTGTAATCACAGATGCATGAAGAGCTGTTCTGATGTCCTGGTGTAGCAAAAGTCCTCCTCAAACAGTGTTCCAAAAGCTCCGAGAGCTCAGAGGAAGACTTGTGACTCCACAAGGCATCTGGATGCTATGAGACCTGCTTTCAATCCTTAGGGTCTCTTAATGTTTGTGCCATGGATGAGGTGAAGAGCAGAGCAGGCAATTTCCCATCTAGCTGAATCAGTGGGTGAGGAGCCACACAACCAAGCAAGATGCAGAAAACTGAGAATAAAGGGTAATATACTGGAGACAATGGAAGATGCTGGAGTGTTGGAAACTGTAAAACAAGAAAATAAAAATATCCCAAAGGTGTTATAGATGTAACCAACCGTCTTATTAAATAAGAAACACAGAAACAATGTAAAAGAGAAAGCCGAGAGGTCAGAGCTCAGAGCTAAAATCTCACCCTTCCTCCTGCTGTCCCAGCTTCGCGAAAAGAGACCTACTTCCTGTCGGTTCATTTTTTTATAGTATGTTGTTCTGCCTTCTCATTGGTTGTAAACCCAAACACATGACTGCCTCGTCACTGTCTGAATGTACAGCCCCCTAGGTCTTAAAGGCATATGTCTCCAATGCTGGCTGTATCCCTGAACACACAGAGATCTTATGGGATTAAAGGCGTGTGCCACCACCGCCACACTCTTGCTATGGCTCTAATAGCTCTGACCCCCGGACAATTTTATTTATTAACATACAATCAAAATAATATTTCAGTACAATTAGATTACCACCACATTTCCCCTTTTCTATTTTAATAAAAAGAAAAAAAGCAAAAGGTTATAACTAACAAAAGAAAAACTATATACAAAAGTACAATAACTATATACAATATATACAAGTAATAAATACCTAAACAGGTATTTGACAAATCAGAGAAAATAATTCCATTATCTATCCTATTTTGGTAAATCCAAGATGTATCTAATGCACTTTCTATCCTAATTAATTTTCAACTATAACTAACTAATCTTCAACCATAACTAACTAATCTTCAACTCCCTCAGAGACCCAAGAAGGGAATAATATTAGCTAACAAAAATAAAAACAGGAAGTGCATGCAAGCAACTTCCAAAAAATTTTGTGAGTTGACAGAAACAGCCAGCTGCCTGGGCAGTCACCTGAGGTTTCTCCGCAGTGTTGGGGCATCATCTTCAGCTTATAGGCTTAGTGTATCTGACAGACTCATTTGTGAAGTAGGATGTACACAAGGTCAACAGTTCAACCTCACATTGGGTGAGAGCAGTCCACGTACCAGAAACACCTGAATTCCACTAGTGTCCTGTCATGATTCAGGATTTTAAATTCTGGAAATTGTTGACAGTTTTTAAATTCAGCTGTCCATTCTTCTTGGTTGTGTATATGTGGCTTCATCTCAGCATCCCCTTCTTCTCCACATCCCTCTATTAAATGTCAGTCTACTTTCGAGAGGCATGAGCTTTCAGCTGCTGTTCCATTGTACAACAGAATCCATCGGCCCTCTGCCTGTTAAGCTGCCTTCGAAGAAAAGGGCACCGTACCTTTTCCGGATGCAAAGGCCACTTCAGGGATGGGGCCATATTGTCCTGGCCTCAGAAGATGCCTTTTGATAAAGCCATAACCACACTTGTTTTGACAAGAATCAGTAGTCCCTTGTTTCGTGTTCTGTCTGTCCATTTTGTCCTGTTGATTCGAGGATACTTTGTTGTCCAGTGGCTAACTTTTGCCACAAGGAAAGTTGACTCCATATGCAGTTTCTTCAATGCCCATATTTTCTCTGAAGTAGATTAGTACTGCCAGGAGCTGACATGTCTCAAAAAAGAAAAATTTTCTAAGTTATTAAAACATTTTAAATGCCATATTCTATAGATCTCTGAAGGGTTTGAAGATGACCTGTCTAAAACATCTCTGCTCAATTTTTAAAACATATCCAATATGACTACAAGTTCTATGATAATGTCTAACTACTAGCTTTCATTTCTTTATATCCTAATAGTTGATAATAATAACATTCAAGGATCAGAAATTTGCATTACATTGTTAAATGAATGGTATAAATACAATTAGAAATATACATATAGCATTTTCTAACAATATCAGTTTCAAATTTGTATACAATATAAAACAATTCAATCCAATGTAAAGTATTAGTAATTGTCTTTTTCTTTTCTTTCTTTCTTTCTTTTTTTTTTTAAACAAGAACCTTAAATCTAATCTCCTTTGCTTAGCCTTTTTCTTAACCCTTTACAATAACTTGTAACCAACCCCCCTAAATACTGAAAATTATCCCAGACCCAAAACCCATTAAAAAGACCAAAAAACCACCCGCCCCACACCACCTCTTTGGGAATGTGGGCGTCGTATTCTTAAAATTGCTTCCTGCTGGGTATGGGCGAAGTTTTCTATATCCTGAAAGAAAAATTTTAGGTTAATTGTCAAATTCTAGGAGAGGTAACTATATCCTTCATTATCCAGTCTGTGTATAATGCCAAAGTTCAGGGTTTATCTCAAGTCCTTATTCAAGTAGTCTTTGAGACTGGATCATCTCAGCTAGTCATCTCAAAATTGCTCTGAGCACCTTATAGTTCAAAGCTGATCTATGGATGATGTTTGTCAGCTTAATGATATTATTATTGTCCACGTGGAATTGTTGTTGTTGTGGGGCCCCATCTTCTTTCTGGAGACTTCAGTTGATGTTAGGCCTGGCCATGATTTCCTGCAGAAAACTGATAAGAGACTCGAACACAAAAACATATATATGCAGCTAGCCTTTTTTCTAGAATTAGTTAGTACTCTATGTGACCATTCATATCTTAACAAAGTTTAAAATGTATATATATATATTAATCTTGTAAATTTTGATATAAAATTTATACTTTAAGAAAAGTTTAAAGAATCAGAATAGAATCAAAGAGTTGAGATTAGTAATAGAATAGTCCCTTAATTAATTTTGCTTTTGTCCTGTACCATAGCAGAAGATGGCTCTTATTCTGGCATGATACAGGGAGTTTGCATTTACCTTTTATCAACATGCTTGATTTTAAAGAAGGAGAGAGCCATTCTCCAACTCCAAAGTCAGCTTTAAATTTTAATTGAACTGGGACTGTTAGAAGACCAATAGTGTTAAATCTTTAGAGAAAAGCAGAAACAAACATTTAGGAAGACATAAATTTTTTTTTAGATAATATATACCCATACACCATTTCACTCTGTTTCTTGGGATAGATGATTTGTCCCTTTTCTTCAGTTGTCTCATTTGTCCAGTGTTCTTCAGATTCCTTAACCTTCATTCTCCTAAAAGATAAAAACAAAAACCTTTCCCCAAGACTAATTTTGGGGATGTTCCTTTTTGGCAAGTTATTATCTGATTAAATGAAAAGGCATGTGTTATTGATACAAGTTAGTTTAAATTGGATGTTCATGCTGGTTGATGAACTATCACCTCCTCTAATTAAGAGGTCTCTCTTGTTCAAATCGAACCTTTATCAATTTTGATGGTACCCACAGCTTATCTTCTCCTGTAGAAACAAAAGCAAAACCTCGTCCCCAATGTAATACATACCCTGGTTTCCATTCTGAGGTCAGCACATCCTTAAAGTATATAGGCTGATTTAATTCTGTAGTTTTTTCTATTATCCAATGTCTCTCTGCAGCTGTTGTTCCTTTCTCATTGGCATTCAGAAAATTCAAAGTTAGAAGAGCATTATGCAGTCTATTTCTGGGGGTTTTTGTTACCCATTTCTGTTTATTTAGCATATCCTTTAGAGTTCTGTTTGATCTTTCTATAACTGCTTGACCTGTAGGATTATGTGGTATGCCTGTAATATGCTTTATATTGTAATAAGCAAAAAACTGTTTCATTTTAACAGAGACATATGATGGAGCATTGTCAGTTTTGATTTGTGCAGGTATACCCATGATGGCCATAACTTCTAGCAAATGAGTGATTGCAGAATCAGCCTTTTCAGAACTCAAAGCAGTTGCCCATTGAAATCCTGAAAAAGTATCAATGGTGTGGTGTACATATTTCAGTTTTCCAAATTCTGCAAAGTGAAACACGTCCATCTGCCAGATTTCATTTCTCTGAGTACCCTTTGGGTTACATCCTGCTGGTAATGGCGTTTGATTATAGAAGGAACAAGTAGGACATTTCTTTACTATTTCTTTGGCTTGTTGCCAGGTTATGGAAAAATCCTTTTTTAAACCTTTACTATTGACGTGATGTTTTTTTATGAAATTCTGAGGCTTCCAGCACATTTCCTATCAATAATTTATCAATCTCATCATTGCCTTGTGCTAGAGGGCCTGGCAGACCAGTATGGGATCGAATGTGAGTTATATATAAAGGATGATTCCTTTTCCTGATTGTATCTTGTAATTGAATAAATAGTGAAGTTAATTCTGAAGCATCAGGGATAAATTCTGTAGTCTCAATATGTAACACCACTCTTTCAGCATACTGAGAGTCAGTTACTATGTTGAGAGGTTCTGAAAAATCCATTAATACCAAAAGAATAGCATACAATTCTGATTTTTGAACTGAATTATACGGACTTTGAACCACTTTACTTAAATTTTCTGAATTGTAACCAGCCTTTCCTTCTTTGTTGGCATCTGTATAAAATGTACGAACTCCAGATATGGGTTTTTGCCGTACAATTTGAGGCAAGATCCATTCAGCTCTCTTTATAAGATCAATTCTATTGCTTTTGGGATATTTGCTGTTAATTTCTCCCAAAAAATTACTTCAAGGTCTTTGCCAAGGTTCACTTTCTGTCCATAATTTTTCAATGTCCTCCTTAGTTAATGGTACGACAATTTTTGCTGGGTCTATGCCTGCTAATTGACGAAGTCTCAGTTTTCCTTTGTAAATCAAGTCAGAGATTTTTTCCACATAAGTTTTCCCTCTGCATTAATATTCCAGTAGGAGAACGCCTAGAAGGTAAAATAACCAAAATGCAATCCATCTTTGGATCAATACGATCCACGTGTCCTTCATGCACTTTCTTTTCTACCAAGGCCAATTCTTTCTCAGCTTCAGGTGATAATTCTCTTGGACTATTTAAGTCCTTGTCACCTTCTAAGGTTTTGAACAAATTAGTCAGTTCATCATTTTTTACCCCAACAATAGTTCGTAGATGAGAAATGTCTCCAAATAATCTTTGAAAGTCATTAAGAGTCTGTAGTCTATCTCTCTGAATTTGCACCTTTTGGGGTCTAATTTTTTGTAGCTCTATTTTATATCCTAAATAATTAATAGAATCTCCTCTTTGTATCTTTTCAGGAGCAATTTGTAATCCCCAGCAAGGCAAAATTTTCTTTACTTCTCCAAACATTATTTCTAAAGTATCTGCATTTGAGTCAGCTAGTAAAATATCGTCCATATAATGATAAATTATAGATTTAGGAAATTTTTTACGTATAACTTCCAATGGCTGTTGTACAAAATATTGGCACAGAATTGGGCTATTCAACATTCCCTGTGGGAGGACCCTCCATTGAAATCTTTTAACCGGTTGAGAATTATTATAAGTAGGCACTGTAAAAGCAAATCTTTCTTTGTCTTTTTCTTTTAGTTACAATATTTAGTCTATTTGTATTTGGCAAAATTAAAGAAGATATCCTATCTATCCTATATTTGTGAGTCTAAGGTTTCATATCTAACTTATCTTTTATCATAACTGATGAAATTATAACTCTCGTCTTCAACTGCATCAAAGACCTCAGAAGGATATACTATTACCTGAGAAACACAAAAAGGATGCAAGCAACTTTCAGGAGTCTTGCAAGAATAGACAGAGACAGCTAGCAGCCTGGACTGTCATCCAAAGTTCCTTTGTAAAGTTGTAACATCTGTCTTCAGTCCACAGGCCTAGAGTCTCTCAGTCACTTTTCTCAGTGTCCTGTAGAATGTCTGGTGGTTTCCTCTGCGAAGCAGGAACCTGAAGGACCATTTTGTCAAGCAAAGTTCAGTGGTCACCTTTCTATGGGTCCTGCATGTCCAGTTGATCAAGCAGTCCAGGCAAGAACAGTTTCTTGCCCAAATGACTATTTTTGCCAAGAAGAAGATAAACTCCATATGGAGTGTCTTCGATGCCCATCCTCCTCTCTGAACTAAATCAGTGCTGCCAGGAGCAGACATGTCTCATTGTCCAGAAAGTCTAAATTTTTAAAACATTTTAAATGCCATATTCTGTAGGTCTTTGAAGTATTTGAAGATTACCTATCTATCTGAAATACCTACCAAATTTAGGCTAGATAATCCAAACTTCCACAACCAATTTCATCATTGTAGTAGCCTCATTTAGCTAAATAAAATTTTAGTTAAATTTAAAAATCAACTTTCACTAGAAATTTCCATCTTTATCACTTTTTGTAAATTCATTTTCCTTAGTTTAAAATGAAGAGTAAGATAGAAATATAATGGCTCTACTGTATTGGTACAGTATACATGTTTTTATTTTCTACCTCTTCTTAGATTTGAAATATTTTATTTGCACCTCACATTTTTTGTGACCCTTTGACATAATCGATTGTATCCCCTCACCATTGTATCCCCAGCTTTGTACCTGATATTCATCATTATATTTCTTCTGTATCTGATGGACCCATGAACAGTTCAATTTTAAAACATTTGAGGACAATATGCCACAAGAAATTAACCATTCTGTCTCCCATGTCCGCATGAAAATACCATCAATTTTTGTGAATTGAGTTTTGTTGTTTTTTTGTTGTTTTGCTTTTGCTTCTTCTTCTTCTTCTTCTTCTTTCTTCTTCTTCTTCTTCTTCTTCTTCTTCTTCTTCTTCTTCTTCTTCTTCTTCTTCTTCTTCCTCTTCCTCTTCCTCTTCCTCTTCCTCTTCCTCTTCCTCTTCCTCCTCCTCCTCCTCCTTCTTCCAACAGATATTCCTGTAGCCAAGCTTGGCATTGAACTGCTATATAACCCAGGTTCTCCTCTAACTCTTGATCCTCCTGCTTCTTTCAAAACATCTTTCAAATCTGACTGCTTCTCCAAATTATGCAACACTCATCCATCAATTCTCATCAGGATTACAATAGTCATTTCCTACTATTGCTGATATGGCTTGAGTTTGGCTTTATTGTGCCTCTTAAGGGTCCATGTGTTAAAGGGTTGGTTTTCCATATGGTGATATCAGGAGACAGTGTGGACCTTTAAGAAGTGGACCATATTGAGGCACTTTTATGTCATGGGCACCCTGGCTTCCGATAGGATTGGCATAGTCCACATCAGATCTGTAAGTTAGTTCTCCTAGAACCAGTTTTAAAAAAGCCCAAGTCTAACACCTGAAGAGCCTCTAGCCTTCTGTCTAGCATTGTGATCTTTTCCTCTTGTACGTGTTCCCAACACTATGCTGGAGCTATGCATTTGAGCTTCCAAAAACTTAATAAGCTGTGTGTGTGTGTGTGTGTGTGTGTGTGTGTGTGTGTGTGTGTGTGTGTTCACCTGTGTCTGTGCATATACAGGCTGGAAGTCAACATCAAGTGTCTTTTTCATCACTCTTCACTTTATGTTTTGAGACAAGGTCTCTACTGAACCTTGGGCTCACCATTTAGGGTACACTAGCTGGCCTAGAAGCCCTTGGGTTCCACTTAACTTTTCCCCCAAATCACTGGTATTATAGACCCACTATCTGGGTGCTGGAGATCCAAAAGCGTTCTTCATGCCCTACCCATTAATACATCTCTCCAGCCTGAACTTCTATTTGTAATGTTAGGCTACCCTCAGCACTTATTTATTATTATTGTATGTATTTGATGTATGAGTGTGAGTGAACATGTGCCACAATGACCATGGTTCTTTTTCTACTCTGCGCTCTGGAACTCCAACTCAGTTTTGCACAGCTAGCACCCTTACCACCTGAGCTCTCTGACAAGAACAGGAGATAGAAACTGGTCAGGCAGGGCAGGGACTCCAGAGCAGTAGTTCTGGAAATGTCCTCACTGGACACCAGGATTGACAGAAGAGAGTTTTGGTTCCTATTTCTTTATTACCTCCTAAATGTGCACCTTTGTGTACAGGCTACATAAGAGCATGTGATTGAAACAGAGAGGGGGCACCTAAACACTTCATGGCTGCACAACTGAATTGACTGTCTCATCCCCGCCCTTTGCCTCACACTAACTCCCAGACTACCAGACTATCAGTTCAATGATTCCCTATTTCCTGTGAACCCCCAATATACACTAACTCTGTTATCTATCTATCTATCATCTATCTATCTATCTATCTATCTATCTATCATCTACCTTTCTCTCTCCCTCTTTTCCTTCTTCCTTCCTTCTTAAGCTTCCACGTGGGGATATACAATAAATTCCTCTCTAAGATTCACCATCTATGAATTCAAGAGACAAAAACCCAAAAGGCATTGGCTTGGTATTGGTGACCCTCAAGTTTTCCTGGACTCTAATCCTCTAAGCAATGTTCACCAAAAGCCAAGAAAGACTCCATCATTTTCAAAGGCAGCTCAATATTCTTGTATCATCATTATTCAGCTATAGTAAAAAAAAAATAAACTAATACAAAGGTAATCACGTCATTTTCTATGGAAATGCAAAATGTTCCAAGGACACTCTCGATCTTCAATATTAAATGATAAAAACTGAAGTTTGATTACCAACTAAAAAAACACAATAAAGGTTATACAAGTCTAATAGGCAACAACAATCATAAAAATAATAAGACACACACTCACTCCTGTAGAAAGATAAAATTACAAACCGGTTTATACTTTGGAATGTAATAGCAAACAGCTGGGAAACAAAACTTTTACCGTCTTCTAAGATACCATCAGCTTAATCTTAAACTCAGCTTTAACAATGCATTTGCAGCTAGCCTACTAACCAAAGTCCTTAATCAGCTGCAGAGTCTGATCTAATACAGGAATGTATTCACTTCACTAGCAGCTGAATCAACTGATTACAGTCACTGTTCCATCCCACAACAGAGCTTTGCCTGCCATCCACTTTATTCACAAATGTAGGTAGTCCCAGTACTTCCCAGTGCTTGGCCTGGATTACAAACTATTTAAAGATTAGAAGATTCCCAATCTTTAGTTGTTAGAGAATTACTGATCTACTACAGTAGAGCAGCATTGCTACAGAGCCTTCCATGAACACTACCTCTGCTTTACACTTCTTTCTCTGCTTTTTGTTCACTAATGAAAAGTACTTTAACAAACCCCAAATCAGATACTGCTGCCAAGTAATTCAACTAAGGATAAAAATAGGCCTCTGTAGTATGGGCCTATATTTCTTTACAGAGTCCAACTCTAACAGTATTGGGGGTTTCTTCTGACATAAAATAAAGATTGAAAAAGCAGAATGCTGGCTTTCACATCCTCTTTTCATGGCACTATCCTAAGTTTAACCCAGTTTCACAGATAAGAATACTGATAGCTGTTTTGTGAAATTATATACAAGTGAATTTTAACTTCCCAACATCCCTATAGAATTAGTTCATTTTAGTTCTATAATTTCAAATGAGGATTTGGTTTCTCAAAAAAGCTCAGTAACTGGTCACACCATCATGGCTGCAAGGCTTTTCAACCACCGTCACATGTTAGGGTACTAGTAGTATGCTGGTAGATCTCAGCCCTACCCCAGGCAAGCGCACACACACACACACACACACACACTTTCCCAGGAACTGTGATATCTTAGGTTATCAAAAGATTTATCTCACTTCCTGCACAGGAAAGGTCAGTTTAGGGAAATCTGCCCCTTTCCACGTTGGAAGAGCCTTGGGAAATTAGGATTTTCAATGACCTTTAGGAGAACAGGAATATTCAAGACAAAAGTCAAGGCCTGCAAGGCCACTTGCCAAGTGTGCTCCCGGAAGTACCCCTGACCCACAGCCATCAGTTTTACAGCGGCCCACTTGGCTTTAATATCCTCCCTGGGCACCACCTGAGACTCCTGTTCTTGGATCAGAGAGGAACCGGGTACCAGCCAGACAGAGAAAAATCATGCAGAGGGATTAAAAAGTACCTGTTCAGAGCCTGAAAGTTTGTAAAGAAAGTACTGAACACAGACTTCCCATCACATCAAAAGGAAAATTTATGCATCGCCTTTGAGTTCAACTTCTCCATTAAAGCTTTTTCCCTATAATCTGGGGAGTTCTTATCTTGGTGACTTATGGTGTTATGGAGGGGCTCATGCATGGAAAATGTCAATAGAAATAGTAACTCTGGAAGGGAAGGGCCTCCTAATTAGTCCCCATTTAGATTTTATGATGGCTTTGAGATCTGCTCATCCTGACAGTGCGCACTGTGGTTACATATTGTTCTAGCCTGAGGGAACCATAGGAAAATCCAGATTTATTGTACCTATCATACCAGCATATTTCATTTGCCATTATGAGCAGCCATCTCGCAATGATGCAGGAGTATTTATTACAGATTAAATTGTAGGACCTGGATGGTTTAGTGAGGTTCTTGAGGTATCATTTATGTCATTAACTGGCTCATTATCAGATCTGCGAATCTCCTTTCTTTTCTGAGCCTTGCATTTGAGCACCGAGCCGTCCAGACTGGAGCAGCTTCCGGGCTGTATTTTGTCGTGGCAGGCATGAAGTTTGAACACAGACAAAGCAAATCGCTTGCATCAGCCCCGTGTTGTTGTTTCACCTGATTGCCTGGAAGGTGCTGGCAAATCCCTCTTTAGAGTGGTTTGCTGGGGGTCAGGGCAGCAGGGCTCAGTCTGGCAGGCAGCTCCAAGAGGTCCAGGTGCTCCTGTGGCTGGGGTGGATGAGGGCGGGAGAGAAGCTGCAGCCCCGGATCCGGGGGATTTACTTTCAGAGGTGGCTAACGCTAATTAGGTTAGAAGTGCCTGGCTGCCTTCTAAAGATGCAGCCTCCAGTTTTTCTTCTGTGATAAATAACCCCGCGTTTGAAAAAGCAGGAAGGGAGAAGAGAAGGATGTGTGAAATTTAATTGTGGTTATTTAAGAAGTTAGCTGTTCTTCCGTGCTGAATATCTGCAGCGAGGGTTGGGCTCTCTCTCACAACTCCAGCCCCTGGGACTGCGTTTTCACTCCACCTGAACAGCTGGGCGAAGAGGAGTCCGATGGCCGACCAGGATAGACATTTTTTAAAGATAGCAGAATACTCTTGTTGAAGACAGGCTGGAGGAACATTTTCAAGAAAGACTCAAGAGCACAGTGTTTACCCCTAGCCTTTCTGCTTACGTTTCCGTCTTCTATTTGCATTGGGTGTTTGAATCCAAGTGGGGGGCTTTTGTTGGTGGTATTTACCCTATTTACTCTCATATATTGCTTTTTCATAAATCCCAGGGAATGGCATTTAAGTTGCTGTGTTCTTTGGTATTAAAATACTCTCTGGTGTTCTGGTACAAAAAAAGTACCTATAGAAATGCTGGACTCAAATTCACAGGTTATCTGGGGAAGAAATGCCTGGTGATTTAATTGTTGAACATAATTAATTCACGGCATAGACAATAGTTCCTGGAAAAGGCTCCTTTTCACAGAGGGAAATCGCAGGTAGAAGCTATTATGTATTCTTTAACCAGTATTTAATATGATATTATACATCTAGATCGGAGACAACAGAATTCTTGGTCATTAATAATTTCATGGATGAACCTTTACAAAATAGTTTCCTTTTTTACATTTATAGTGCTAGATGAAATAATTTCAGTATTAACTACCAACAGCAGAAAATGTACAAACTGACTCCCACCCACAACTATATCTCTAATAAAGTCAGTCAAATATAAAATGTCCTGGTTGAACTAAAATGAGCTGTAGGGACTAGACAGGCATTTCTTGTCCCACATTGAATGTGCAATGATGTTGCACAAGGAATACTGACCCTCCTAACCCAATGCTCAGCTTCTTTGTCTTCCAATCAGTTGTATTGGAGGGGGCTGTCCGAAGCTTCTCATTTTTACTTGTTGCTTGTACATTAGAGTTAATGAAGCAATGGAGAAAGGTCAGAAGGAAACATTTTTACTTTTTGCTGCTAAGCAGAATAATTGAGAGCCTTGATGGCAATGTTGCTGCCTCTGTTGTTAGAGCAGGAAGATGCTGCCCAGCTCTTTCCAGAGTCTGACACTTCCACTGAGCAGGACTTGGTAACAAGGCTTCTATAATTTCTAATTTGCCCTTTGTGAGCCTCATTGTCTCTCCCACACATTGTTTTGAATTACACTGGGATTTTTTTTTTTTTTGCTTGACTCTAGTTTTTGTTTGGTACATCTTATTTTTATCAAAATTTAAATAATTTTAATTTATTCCTAACTTGTCTCTAACAGGAACTGTAAAATCATATAACTTTTGCAAAAAGGAAAAAAAACAAACAAACATATTAAAGCCTTCATTCCTTATTACCCCCCCAACACTTAAATTAAGAAATGTCATTTATAAGCAGAATTTAAGTAGCATGTGCAAAATTTCTGATACCTATTATTTGTGTTTGTTCTGGAATGTTTAAAAACTCATTCATTCTCGAGTCAACCTTTTAATAATGGTGGAGTACTGAAATAAAGTAGAGAGTATAGAATTACCCTTAAAATAATGTCACCATTCAGATATATGAATTTTTTCCCACCAGTTAAAGACATCATTTTGTAAGAAAGCAAATCTAAATACTACCCATTTTTATACAAGTGCTGTACCTAAAGGGACGCTCCGTAAGCACACCGCTTGCCCGTGCTGTTTGTGCGGTCCCTTGAGAAGCAGATAATTACATACATGTGTGTATATATGTATGTATTTGTGCTCCACAATACCTGAGTGGTTAGCCAATTAAGCAGAACTTAGCACTAAATGAGTCATCTCTTGTATTTGCTGTGTACTGCAGGCACTCCTGAATAAATAAGATCTGCGGGGCTATAAATAGGCTCCTTGAAAGAGGAGTCTTCTCTGTGGTTTCTTTGTAATGCTGCTCACCCAGTCTCCCTGCTTGGGTTTTTGCATTATAGTCTTAATATTGAGCCTGCTCATTAATCTCCGTCCTTTTTTGAGGTTAGTCTAGGCTGTTCTTGTAGCTATAGCGCTCATTGGGTTGCCGTAGGAACAAGAGAGCCGGGTAAATATGCTTATGGAAAAGAAATGACTACTAATTAAATGTGAATAGCATTTATAAATTGCCTAGTTCTCACCAAATGCAGAACATAATGTGCTTTGATGTACTTCATTAGTAAAAGGCACCTATATTTTAAAAATATATGCTAGTAGAGAAAACCAAATTTTAATGCAAAAGTGATCTTTCCGCGCTTTCGTTTCCCCGCTGACTATAAATCCTGTAATTTACGGTGAATATCCTTTTACTGCATTTACATGGCAGAAAAAAAGACATTTGGTTGGCCTGTGAAACTGCTGCAAACCTTCACTATTCTCTAACCAAAGTATAATTCCTTTTTTTTTTTTTTTTTTTTTTTTTTTTTTTTTTTTTTTTTTTTTTTTTTTTTGTTCAGAGTACTGCTTTTCTATTACATTTTAGACAATAAGGAACGGCTTGCACCATCCAGTTCGAACCCAGGTAGGCAGTATTTTCACATCACACGGTGCTGTGGTCTTTGCCTGCCTTGCCTATAAAATCAGGACTTGGGTGTGAACTGCAGAGCCAGGTTTCTTTCGGTCACTGGGCAGCTTTACTTATGCTTTGCTGGGACAAAAAGCACCCCTCGCCCTTTTGGAGACGAGATTGAGAAGGCCCCAACTTCATTATCGCTCTGCATGTCACAGCAGAAAACTCATCGGGTCCACGCGCGGTTCTGCAGTTGCAGGGTGAAGTTGCCTTCTGGGACGTTTTGTCGTTTCTTTCGGGGAGCAGGACATTTGGAATTTACTTATTTCCAAACAGCTGATGGAGGGGTAGCCCACAGTACGTGCATAAGATCTTTCCATCACAAGTCTGTCTGTAATCCAGCACAGGCCGGGCCAAAGCTTTGCCAACTCCTAGGTTTCACTGGAGTGCTGCTGCAGTTTGGTGACTGCTTTCCAAAGATCTTTTTTCTAGGAACGACCCAAACAACTAGCTGTCAAAACAGCAAAGAAAAATAAACACCTGAGTTGTTGTTGTTGTTTAATGTTATGAACGATCCAGTTTACATTTCTCTTTGTTTCTATAATAGATATGCGCATATGCATGTAACTCAGCTTGCCTTCAAGTCCCTCTTTTTCTGGAAATCTTAACAAATGA
This sequence comes from Peromyscus leucopus, assembly GCF_004664715.2. Taxonomy (NCBI): domain Eukaryota; kingdom Metazoa; phylum Chordata; class Mammalia; order Rodentia; family Cricetidae; genus Peromyscus; species Peromyscus leucopus. The sequence continues at coordinate 34,688,639 of NC_051066.1, read as the reverse complement.
TCCTCTATTCAGATGAGAATCGCAAGCGGGCGGGAGGCCGATTGGGAGAGTTGTTTCCGGGCGCTTGTGTTGTCTGGGCATGCGCACTTGACTCGGGCCGCGGTAGTTCAGCCGCTTGCTGGGTGGGAGTGATTAAGGTGACTCTTTTGGTTGATTCTCAGCAAAGCATTTGTTGCCAAGCTATGTGCCCAGTTGAGGGTAGTGAAGAGGTGATTATTCCCTGAAGTTGCTAAATTCTGACTTTTTATGTCTGTTCTAGAAAAGGAGACAAGTGAGTGGGATGACGCTTAGCATTTAGTAGATATTAGATTCCTGCTATTCCTAATGAGTGTGATTATTCTATAGTATTTTGCGTGGATTTAATTTAAAGTAGCATGGATTTAATAATGTCTGATGGGTAAAATTAAACCATGGTCATTTGTAAGCTTTCAATACATGCATATAGAATTTAATTGAAAAATAAACTTTAAAATTATTAATTTTAAAAACTTGTTTCTCAACTTTCTGAATAGCATTTAGTCTTACAAGTGCTGTAGGAAAAAGCTTTCTAAATTAACTTACCTTATTATGGTTTTAATGAATTAGAAAAACTTTATGGAAGGCAATTTTTTCCACTCATCACTAAATTATGGTTGCTATTTGAACTGCAGGAGAAGTACATACATAAATGTTAGACTCCCAATATTAATTTCAAATTGTGTGTTTAGATATTTATTTTGGTGCTGTTGTCAAAATATTTGCAATTCTAACTTAAATTTATAGCAAACTATTTAACAGCTAATACTAGTTATTTTTGATACTTAACAATATGAAAAGTGATTTTCACTGAGCATTAGTTATGTACTTAGAGCAATGTGAAATGCTGTATAAGCATCACCTCTTTAGTTCTTATGAAACCCCACAGGAGAGTGCAAATACTACCCACTTTTAGATGAAGAAGATGAACTTAGAGAAATAAGCTACTTTATCTGAAGCTATGAGGAATGAAGCCAGGACTCAGATTGTAGCTAAATTCCAATGCTTCAGTGCATTTCCACAGCACTGATTTTTAATCTTAATTTATTTTTCTTGTGTGATATTTTACTACAACAATCTACTCTGCAATATCATCTATGGTTAGTATCTATCTTATTCTTCTTTGCCTATTTTCTATGAGTAGTGTCCATGGTTTGCTTTCCTGTGATGTATGAACCTTGAAAAACTGGTACTCTTGCAAATCCTCGAAAGGTGTCTTGTGATCGCTTGGGCTCATTCTGCTTTTTCTTCCCATTTTCATTTCTTCAGCAAACTAGAAACCTAGTGTTAATGTGCCACTTACCTTGAATTCACATCTTTTAAAGATGCTAAAGATATCTTACTTGATAGCATTTCAAGAGATAAAATATTCATGTAAAGGTTGTATTTGTCCCAAAAGATGGATTTTTATATTAAAAATAAAACATTGATTCTTAAACCCATATAAGGATTAAATTATTGATGTGGATTAAGAGTAAACATCAACAAACATCATAATTTTATTGCCTCTGAGGTTCCATTTCTCACTTAGAAAATCAAGTTAATCTCTTAGAAATGCCTTATGTGGGGTTCCTTCACATTTACGGAAGTCAAAGCTTCAGATACTTCCAGAGTTGTAGTGACTCTTATCTCTAAGCACCACAAAGTACCATAAGTAGATTGTGTTGTTGCTCGCCTCCATTGCCTGGTTATCCAAGACTCTCATCAGAAGAATAACATTTCAAGATTGACTTGTTGCCAACTCTAGGCTCTAAACAGGAGAAGTCATTTTAGAGTGCATTTCTGTTCTGAAATGTTTAGAGATATCTTTTCTAAGCTTTATAACTTGCATTTTAAAATTTTCTCCTGTATTAAATAAAACCAGTAAGTATTTGTGTTAGGCCACTAAGCTGCATTCACTGAATTCCTTGTCTCAATAAGCAAAAAAGCAAATAGACACCCCGGGCTGCCATGAGGGGACAGGAATTAACCTCATGCATCCCAGCCATGTGACAGTAGGTAACTCACACGGTCTCTTCACATTCATTTCTTCCATCTTAAACATAAATGTTTAACTCTCTTGCGATTATCATACTGTGTTCTACGAGGATCATGTGAAAGATATAGTGGATATGATAAATGAGAGAATTTTGAAGCAATATATAATTAAATATGTCTTATAAGTTGTATTTTATCTTTCTTTCCCTCAGGACACTAGATCCTGCTATGCCATCTTCTTATTTTCAACAAATATTCCTATTAATGAAGGATAAGCATTTTTTTAAATCCAAATGCAATGTTCTTATTTTATGGGGACATAACCATACCAAGGCATTTTATACAGCTTTCTCAACATACTCTATATGTTTTCAATAAATCGCATACATATTTAAAGACAAATAAACTACACACATGTGGCAACTTGGCATTGTGTTGTGCTATCATATTGATGGTTTTAATGCTAATTAATGGACACACTTTTTGCATTAAATAGTGAATACATTATTGTGCCCATAACAACCAATGATTATTTCTTTTTCAAGCATTTCAGGTTTGAACTAACTTCAGCTCCTGTTCTTAATCATAACTCATATTGCCTTAAGTGAGAAAATGGAGCTGGATTATTAATATTGTGTTCGATATTTTTCTTGTTAATGTGGCAAAATCCCTGACAAAATGCAACTTAAGAAAAGAAAGATTCATTTCAACTCACAGCTTGGGGTACTGTCCATCACAGCAGGTAAAACATGGCAGCAAGAATTGGAGACAGCTAATCACAGGGCATCCACAGTCAGGAAGCAGAGAGTGATGGTACTCAGCTTTCTTCTCCTTTTTATTCACTCCTGGCCTCCAAGCTATGAAACTATGCTACCCATAGTTAGGGTGGGTCTTCTGCCTTTATGAATCCAACCTATAATCTCTCTCACAGACATGTGCAGAAGTTTGTCTCCTTGGTCATTCCAGACCCTGTCAAATCAACAAGCAATATTGACATTCCTGGTTATTTTTAAGGCTAACTAATATGTATTCTTATTTCAGTTTTCTAGTAAAAACAACAAATACTTTCTTTTATTAGTTGCTAAATCATAGAAATGTCTCAAAGCACATTGAATATTATCATAAACACATTATATAAACATACATATATATGAAGGTGTGTGTGTGTGTGTGTGTGTGTGTGTGTGTGTTTAAGAAGGGAAAAACATGACCCAAAATTTCAAAATTGTAAGTTGGTTTTGAGTAGCAAAGAAAAAATTTTGTTGGTTGTATTTCAGTTTATACTTCACAAGATGATATGCTGAAGTTCAGAATGTAAATCACATATCTCTGTTATTACATTTTTATGTACATGTGTGGGTACCTGTGCACTTATGTGTGGAATGCAGAAAATGCTGTTGGATCTCCTAGAACTGGAGTTCCAGGTGCTGTGGGATGTTCTGTATGTTGTGAATGCGTTGCTCTGACCGGTTGATAAATAAAATGCTAATTGGCCAGTAGCGAGGCAGGAAAAGCAAACAAGAATTGTGGGAAGGCTAGAAGACTGAGTCAGGAGATGCCAGCCCACCATCCATGGAACAGCATGTAACAACACACAGGTAAAGCCACGTAACACATGGCAACATATAGATTAACAGAAATGGGCTGAGTTTAAGTGTAAAAGCTAGTCAGTAGCAAGCTTGAGCTGATGGCTGAGCAGTTTTAATTAATATAAGCTTCTGTGTGTTTACTTGGATCTGAGCAGCTATAAGACTGCAGGGCCACAGGAACCAGGTGGGACCAGGGAAACTTGAGCTACATCTAGGTGGTCATTAGACATTAGGTGAGTCATCTCTCTAGCCTCAAGATTACTTGACTCTTATTCCACTAATGTATCATGTTTGACTTCATATGCTTCTTGGTGCTTCTTAAAATAGATGGAAATTGCCTGGTGAGAGCATGCCCTATATATTCACGTATAGCCAGTCCTTTGCCCTGCAAATTGTGCATCCTCAGATTCAGCCAACATCAGACCAAAATACCCAGAAAGGCCGCCTCTTCTGAACACTACAGACTATTTTCACCATTCTTTCCAATGTAATCTATTATAACAACTGTTGTATGGTGTGGTGGTATTGTGTTCCCCAAAATATTGTGTACTCTAATAAGTTTATCTGGGGTCAGAGAACAGACAGCCACTAGATACAAAGGCTAGAAAATGGTGGCACTCACACCTTTAATCCTAGCATTCCAGAGATAGAAATCCCTCTGGATCTCTGTGAGTTCAAGGCCACATTGGAAACAGCCAGGCATGGTGACTCATGCCTTTAATCCCAGGAAGCAAGGCTTTAATCCCAGGGAGTGGTGGTAGAAAGCAAAAAGATATATAAGGCATGAGGACCAGAAACTAGAAGCATTTGGCTGGTTAAGCATTTGGCTGGTTAAGCTTCAGGCTTTCCAGCAGCAGTTCAGCTGAGAACCATTGGGATGAGGACACAGAAGCTTCCAGTCTGAGGAAACAAGACCAGCTGAGGAATTGGCAAGGTGAGATAGCTGTGGCTTGTTCTGTCTCTCTGATCTACCAGCATTGACCCCAATAACTGGCCTCGGGTTTGATTTTATTAATAAGAACTTTTAAGATTCCTGCTATAGTATGGAATTTACATTGTATGGGGCATTTTACATCATCTGGAGTTACTAGCAGTTTCTAAAGCCATTTTATATAAGGGACTTGGGCACCTGAAGATTGTTGGGGGCTCTGATGGATAACTGTGTTTCTTCTTCAGAATATACCTAGTTCTGTGCTAAGACTAACAGGTAGCTAGATGTGCAACAAATGCTGCACTGAACTAATCCAAGAAAGCACTCCTCAAATAACATCTGCCTCAACCAAGGTGCTGTGGGACATTTGTACAGTGTGTGAAGACATATTGCTGTGATTGAAGTAATAAGCTGACCGGTCATTAGCTAGGCAGGAGAGTAGGACTTCCAGGCGGAAAGAGAACTCTATGAAGAAGAAAGATAGAGTCGCCAGCCAGACACGGAGAAAGCAGGATGGGTAATATGGAGATGAGTTAACAAGCCTTGCGGAGTAATGTAGATTTAAATATATGGGTTAATTTAAGTTATAAGAATTAGTTAGGAACAAGCCTAAGCTAAAGCCAAGTTTTCATAATTAATAATAAGTCTCCATGTTGTTATTTGTGGGATGGAAGTCCTAAAGAAAAAGGACAACTACACTGAGCAGTTTCACAGTGTAGGAGACTGTTGAATAGACATTTGGGGTGACAATTAAACTTGAAGCAAACTGTTTCCTTTTTAAAGAAAAACTTAATTAAATATGTGTATGTATACATTGGCTTGTGCCAGACAAATAATTTGAATTTATAATACTTAATTTATAAAAATATTTTAGTGTGTGTGTGTGTGTGTGTGTGTGTGTGTGTGTGCATGCATGCATGCGTGCGCCAACCACAGTGTATGTGGGTAGTGGTCAAAAGACAACTTGTAGAAGTTGTTTCCTTTCTTCCACCTTGGGTTCCAGGGGTCAAACTCCTGTCATCCGGCTTCCATGACAAGTGCCTTTACCCACCTAGCCATCTTGCCAGCCGCCTAACTATTAAAAAATGTGTTCTCGGTGCAAAGCTTCCTTTGAGAACATCGAAGTTTCATTCATTGCCTAGATCCTGGAAGATTACTTGTTAGATGCTGCTGCACAGAGCTGCAAAAAGCACTTTCACAATCTTCAATGAGTTCACAAATAAAACAAGTTGCAATCAGTAACAACGTCGTGAATGCAGTTCAGTTATGGGAACATTGCAGCAGGAAGGAGCAGAGAGGTATCTGCCGCCTGCCTTAAGGAATAGAACACATGGGTACCAGTACCATGTGCAGCTAATAGAGGAGAGAGGTGTTAAGGTACAAACACAGACAAGTAGAGCTGAAGACTTATGAAATGCCTCTGGGTCGGGGGAATAAAGGTTCAGAGAGGCAAGAACATGGGGGAGGCCAGGCAGATGGGACTGAAGGAATTGCAGCTTGAATTATTAGAAGTAAATTTTATAGAAACTTCTTTATTGGAGTTTAAACTTTCCCATTCCTAGCAAGGAGTCCTCACAGATGCTTCGAACCAGAGAACACCATGATTGTATCTTTGTTTCAGAAAGATAATAGTATTTATAGCACAGAGAATGGATACAAAAAAAAGGGTATCAAAAAAACAAAGGAAATTGTACTTTTAGAGTAAAGTCAGTTCTAATATTCCCAATTTTTTAAATGGATTTTTAGTGTTCTATATCACTTTCACTAAAGTTTGAAGCCTTTCACCAAACAAGTAGCACTGGGAGGAGGCTCGAGGTAGAGCTGGATGATGTTGTAATTGTAAGTAGTATGATGTCTTACTCTGTAGAAGACAAGTGCTAGGCAGACACTTTCCTTTTGAGTGCTTTTCCTTAACCTTCAGTTTCAATGGACAGATGTTCATTCATTAGGCTTTAATGGTCTATAGTAAGTAGACCCATCACCAGGTGACAAGCACGGCTGATGATCACTTGTGCTACCTTAAGTTTACCACATTACCTTTGAGGTTCACAGTACTCTGTGGGGGGTTTTCCAGGTGCTTGAAACTCACAGTTTAATCTCAGGGAACAGACACCAGGCTTTTGTGAAATACAGATCCTGGTTCATTTTTCCTGGCATTCATTCTGAAGACTGTGTTTCTGTGAAGCACCCATGTGCTGATGATTCTAACCACCCCAGCTTGAGAAGCAAATGCCTGCTGGTCCTTTGAAAATTCAAGGAAATTTATGATTTTGACAATATTTTTAAGATTCCCTTTATTTACTTGCTTATCAAATTATAGAATTTTAGAATCAGTGGGGGAATCTGAGAATTTCACAATAACCATGTCCATGTGTGTGAAAAGCATAGATCTTACATTGAGTCCCCCGTGCAGAATTATGAATCTAGTGGTTCAGAGCCCAGCACATCAACTGGACCACTTGTTGCTTATAGATTGTGTTGTAAAGTTCAGCATCCCTGCAGTACCCTCTTTCTTCTTCCTGCCATGAATTCTCATGCTTCTTCCTCCTCCATTTGTGTAGTCAAGTAGGCAAGTTTGGACAAGCCTGGATGCAGAGCTCACCAGGCATCACCTGGGAAGTGGATAGAAATGCAGAATGCTTGGACCTGTTCCACAAGAACTGAATATGTATCTACATTTTAAAGAGGCTCTGTCAGTATGGATCTCTATGTGTCCCAGTCAGCTTTCTATTGGTATAGTAACACCATGACCAAAAGCAACTTGGGAAGGAAAGGGCTTATTTGCCTCAAAGATCATAGACCATGACTAAGGGAAGCCAAGGCAGGAACTCAAGCAAGGAACCCGGAGGAAGGAACTGACGCCGAGACTGTGGGGAGCACTCTTTACTGTCTTGTTCTCCTAGTTTGATTCATTTTTGCTTTTTTATACAACCCAGGATTACCTTTCCATGGGTGACATTACCCATAGTGGGCGAGGCCTTCCTGCATTAGTCATGAATCAAGAAAATGTAGGTCAGGTAAGGTGGCATATGCCTTTAATCTCAGTACTTGGTAAACAGGGGGAGCTGAGTCTCTGTGAGTTTGAGAATGTCTCTGTCTTCATATCTGAGTTCCAAACCAGTCTGGGCTACATAGTGAGACCTTGTCTCAAGAAAGAAATGAAATAAAAACTAATTTCTAGGGGCTGGAGAGATGGCTCAGCGGTTAAGAGCACTGGCTGCTCTTCCAGAGGACCCTGATTCAATCCCCAGTGTCCACATGGGACTGCACAACCAACTGTTCCAGGGGATCTGATACCATTTTTTTTTTACATCCCAGAGCACTAGACACACACATGGTGCACAGACACACATGCAAGCGAAATACTTACATACATAAAAGTAAAATTAAGAAAAGAAAATATTCCCACAGACTTGCCTAAAAGCAAATCTAATAAAAACATTTTCTCAATTAAGGTTCCCTTTTCCCAGATAATCAAGATGACAAATAAATAAACAAACTCTAGCCAGCTTGCTATCTGAGAACAATCTTTGAATTGTAAGCTTCTGGATGAAAATCTCACGAAATAGTTGAATTCTACTATAATGCATTAAACTTAAAGCCCTGTAAATGGACTGCATCTAGCCTTGTCGTCTGTTGAGGGTTCTATTTACTGCAGATAATTATAATCTAAGTAGTCTGCTTTCTCACACATCACAGTGTCAAGAGGGCACTATGAATACATCATGGCCTCCCCAACAATGAAGCCTGGACTAGACAGATAATATCCCTGACTTCTGAGATGAGCCTTGTTAGTAGGGGCCTTATCAATCCACAGGAAGCTTGTGTTCTTTGTACTAACAAAGTACTGTGAACCGTTGACCATGTAAGAACTCTACTTTTGCTTTGTTCATTGGTTTTTAATACTTCTGAAACAAACTGAAAGTTTTATCAAAGAATTCTTTATATTACCAGTCATTAAATTGCCTCTAGTCATCATGGCATTATGGGTAAAAAGCAATGCAAAAAAAATTAAATTTTATAGAATAGCAACCACCAGAAAATCGAGGCTTTGTTTTATATTGATAGGAGAGAACCTTGAACCCTCATCACACCATTCTCTAAGGAGAACTATTTTCTCTCGCCTGCAGGTGAAACTCTCCCCATGTTTATCACAGCCTATCATCATCTTGACCTGTGTCTCACCTGACAGATTCTCAGTTGGTTCTATTGACTGTTTTCCTTATGTTCCATTCAGCTTTCTAGTTCTAGAGACCTTTAAAACCTAATATACTCCTCTCAGTCTACACTCATTTCAAGGATGTTATTCATTCAGTCTTTTGATTTTAGTTACAAATTTGTCCTCTGTACTTTCCAATGTGTGTTCCCAGCCCACACTTCTTCAACTAGATTCAAAACTATAGATGCAGCTACCCACCCAGCATCTCAGGATGTCCTCAGCTCAGATGTTCTCAAGCCATGTTCACCTCTCCCTCTGATTTCCTTTGCAGTCTCCCTCCAAGTGACTGTGACTCCGTTCCCTGGGTTTCTCAGGTCTACACCTTGGAGGCATCCTTAGCATTTTTCTTCTTATTGTACCCCACATGCATCTGTCCATGATGTGTTCTCACATCTGCTTTCCAGGTGCCTCATACACCAACCACTTCAGAATTGTTTAATAACTATCATCAATTTTCCATTGCTCTGGCTTTTTTTCTTCCCCATTTTCCTTGTTTTTCCCTGTCTCTTTGTCATCGAGTCCCATGACAGTAACCTTCTTCATTTCCAAGTATTTGGTTTTAACACATCTCTTTGTTTCCTCTCAGTTATCCCACTGGAGAGTCTCATCATCTCCTACCCAGCTGTTCTGTAGTCTCCTGCCCCTGTCATCTCAGAGTGTAGTGTTTAGCTACCCGAACCAAAGGTATTCACAAGTACAATTTACATTCACCAACCTTCATATTTATCTCATGGACTCTAAGCAACAGCCGAGAAGATGACCCTCCTTCTGCTCTTGTCTTCTCAGCACTTTGCTCATAGCCATCAAAGATTTGCCTGGAAAAATTCTAAATCCCCAACAGAACAACAGTGCACGTTACACTGGCTTCAAAGACACTTCCTGATCCATTCTGCATTTAGATCATCTGTACTGATCTCTTTTCTCGCTGGGCTGCCAGCACTTGTGTCCTCTTATCCTATGACAGTAAACTCAGCTAGCAGATGAGCTTCTGCGCATGCCTGCAAAGGAATCTAGATAGGCTAGTTGTGGTGGGAAGACCCCACCTTAACTGAGGGTAACACTATGCCATGGGTTGGGGTCCTGGGCTGAATACAGATAAGCAGTAGTTATCCCCACTCTGTCTGTCTGTCTGTCTGTCTCTCTCTCTCTCTGTCTCTGTCTATCTCTGTCTCTGTCTCTCTCCTGCTCTGACTCTTGCTCTTCTTCTCCCCCTCCCCCTTTCTCTTCACCTCTCTCCCCTTCTCTGCCTCCTGATTGTGGCTACAATATTACCAGCTGCCCTAAGCTCCTGACACATGCTCTTTTTCTGTGATGGACTGTGCCTTTGAACTGCAGGCAAACACAAAATCTTCCCTGCTTAACCCTCTCTTGTCAAGGCATTGACATATCACACAGTACAGTACGAGTGACTAATACAGAGAGGCTTATGATTTAACAGTGTATGTCGTCTTAGTGTTTGAGTGTCTGTGCCCACCCACTCACAAGCACACACACACACACACACATACACACACAAAGCCTTATTTCACACACCTTTTCAAGGTGCCTCATCCCATGCCACACTAGCACAGGAAATATGATCGGTACAAAACTGAGAAGACTTGATGTCCCTTGTAAATGATTCTTCCTATCCAATATGCCATCTGATACACACTTAGTTTTCCTGAAGATGCCAGCTACCCACAGCATGGAATCTCTACCTTCCCTATAAGTCTGTTGCTCCCTCGCCTCCCTTACGTGTTTGTTTATGTGCCCCAATCCTATTGGGGCCTTCCCTGATCATTCTATTTAAATTTGTAGCTTTCCTTTTAGGGTACTCCCTAGCCTAATTTCCTGTCTTATGTTCATGCATAACAATAATTACTACCATGTTTTGTACATATGCATTTGTTTATGCCCTGTTCCTTTCCACTAGAATGGAGGCTTCTTAACAGGGAGGTATGTCTGTTTCGCTCACCTCGGTGTCTACCGTGTGTCGTATACTCCATAAATATTTTCAATGAATGACTGACTGCATTAATGAATAAAGCCATATGCCACATAGCAAAACACATAAACATATATGGATATCCTCTCCCAACCTGTTCCTTTACTCACACTCCACATTACAGATTCCACAAAGAGATACTAAAATGTGAGCAATAATTAACATGCCTGAACTTTGCAGCCGACATTATGGCTTTGAATTTTCTATGCCCTGCTCATCTCCTGGAAAAGAAATTCTGCTGTGTTAGATTTAATTGACAGTCATTTCTTTCTTTTTCTAAAATTGTTTTTCTTCTTCCCCACCCCAGACCCTCCTTTCTTTTCATGAAGTCTCCTGACTGCAACTGTCCTCTTCTCCAGGTATTATGTTTTAACACATTACTTTGGCTCCTCTCAACTATACCACTGGAGGGAATCTTACTATAAGAGACTGAAGAATAGTAGTGAGATTTGTCTGCTTGTTTGGGGTCCACCTAAATAAATACATGTCTGTGGTTTTATTTTTCATTTTCTTATTAAGGTAGAATAAGACTATCTCTGCTGGGCAGCAGTGGCACACCCCTTTAATCCCAGCACTTGGGAGGCGGAGCCAGGCAGATTTCCATGAGTTTGAGGCCAGCCTGGTGTACAGAGCAAGATCCAGGACAGGCACCAAAACTATACAGAGAAACCCTGTCTCGAAAAAACAAAGAAAAAAGACTATCTCAATGTAAATTTTCATTAAGTCCCCCATATGCCTCTATAGGTTAGTGGTGGTTTGGTGTGTGTGGGGGGGTGAGATTGGGTTAACTACTACAGGAAGCACTGAATATAGATATTGTTGCTTTCCACGAAACTGGCAGTTCTGAAATGCGCTGTTTGCCAGGTGTTACGGTCAATGAACCAGCTAAAAGTTGATCTGACCTTCAATTAAAGAATCGTACTTAAATTAATGCAAAAATCTTCTGTGGACTCACCCCACTCTGAATTTCTTAAGTGTATGATTAACAGCCATGCACAATTAACAGAATAAAAACCATGATAATAAGCTTAGTCTACCCCCACAGTATCTACTGAGCTCTGACGCACCTCTTATTAGAGCTCAGATCTAATATTTACATTTTTGTTATTTACATAAGGGTTTATATAATTCACCAGTTAATAACTTAGAAATGTGTCTTCAAAATTATTCTCCCCACAAGGAGATCTTGAAAGGAAAGAACAGCCTTTTAGGGCTAGTTAATTATCAGATCAAATTAAAATATTTATTAAAGTTGTATAATATAAATTTAATAGCAAATAACTAGAATATGATAGGCTTTTTTTTTCTTGTAATGATGGAAAACATACTTTTCCAACTCTCTTTAAGGTTATGTCTGCTACAAGGGATTGGTATGTGTAATTACAATATCATGAATACTTAAATTTCTCTCACGCTGGGAAAGCCCTGAGAAGACTGCGGCTTGCACACTGATTTTGAATCTGACCTTTCAACTGAAAAACAAAACCATGCTACCCTAGACTGATCTGCTGCGTTCATTCTGCTCTACCTGACAAGAAGTAGCATGTGTCTGAGACCTGACAACTTGCAGTTTGCACAAAACAACCCCAAAGCTGTCTGAGGCTTGTAGGCAATGCATTCCTGACTGCGGGGCCAAATGCTGGAGCTTCTGAAAACAGACCCAAGAAGCTTACCCTGTCACGTAGTTTTCTGGATTATGTCCCCTTAAGTTTTCCCAAATGTAGGTACAATCTAAAGTGAGAAATAAAGTTTTGGTCCATTAGTAAATGGGCATTTTCAGTAGTAATGGATATAGTCATTCCACTAAAATTTAATTTCCTTCAATTTATAAGGTTGGATAAGTGGTAACATAATGTAGAATAAAATTGTAGAAATGTCTATATCATTATCAACAATAAATTCTTTTACATCACATAAGTACAGATTGTTAGCTTATTTGCCCATCAAAATATGGAAAAATGGAACTAAAGGGGTTTTTTGGTTTTTGTTTTGTTTTGTTATTTATGCTGTTGTGATGGTTTACAATGACAGTCAACTCAGCTAGCAGATGAGCTTCTGCGCATGCCTGCAAAGGAATCTAGATAGGCTAGTTGTGGTGGGAAGACCCCACCTTAACTGAGGGTAACACTATGCCATGGGTTGGGATCCTGGGCTGAATACAGAGCAAAAAGCTAGATAAGCAGTAGTTACCCCCACTCTGTCTGTCTGTCTCTCTGTCTCTCTTGTGCTCTGACTCTTGCTCTTCTTCTCCTCCTCCCCCTTTCTATTCACCTCTCTCCCCTTCTCTGCCTCCTGATTGTGGCTACAATATTACCAGCTGCCCTAAGCTCCTGACACATGCTCTTTTTCTGCTATGATGGACCGTGCCTTTGAACTGCAAGCAAGCACAAAATCTTCCCTCCTTAACCCTCTCTTGTCAGGGCATTTTTATCATACAGTACGAGTGACTAATACAGAGAGGCTTATTATTTAGCAGTGTATGTCGTCTTAATGTTTGAGTGTCCGCACCTACACACACACACACACACACACACACACACACACACACACACACAATCCTTATTACACACACCTTTTCAAGTTGCCTCATCCCATGCCACACTACAAAACTGAGGAGACCTTTAATGTCCCTTATAAGGGATTCTTCCCATCCAGTATGCCATCTGACATATACCTTAGGTTTTTTTCAATTTTTACAATATAGTCTTTCTGTGAGTAGCAATAACAGAAATAATGACAATGGCAAGTGACAACAAAGGTCTGAACCAATGAGAAGAGACAGAGCCTAAGTGCTGGACCAATGTCCTGGAGACCTTAGGCTTGACAGATGCTTACTTTTAATGGCCATTTTGTAGCCATGGCCCCAAAATCCTCTGTAGAGTGCTGATGAAAACTGGAACAGGGAATGCACTGCGGAGTTTCAGACATCTATATTCATCACCCAAGAAAGAAAAAATTCATGGCCATGGCAGTAAGATTATGAGTTGATGGGGAACAACTTTCTCCATCCAATTAGGGTGGTATCTGTAGCTAGAGTTTTCCTGCCTGGCCCACAGTCAGGACAAATCTCTGTCACCGGCCAGTCCCACAGCTGCTCAGACCAAGTAAACACAGAGACTTATATTGCTTACAAACTGTATGGCCGTGGCAGGCTTCTTGCTAACTGTTCTTATATCTTAAATTAATCCATTTCCATAAATCTATACCTTGCCATGTGGCTCGTGGCTTACCGGCCTCTTCACATGCTGCTTGTCATGGTGGCAGCTGGCAGTGACTCCCTCCGCCTTCCTGGTTTTTCTGTTATCCTCTCTGTTAGTCCTGCCTATACTTCCTGGCTGGCCACTGGCCAATCAGTGTTTTATTTATTGACTAATCAGAGCAATTTGACATACAGACCATCCCACAGCAGGTATCTCTTCCCCTATATATATAACTTTTCTTTATCTCTGGATCTTACCATTCATTTCAACCCCAGCCAAGAAAAGCCATGAACTCTATCCTATCTCTTTCATTTTTCATTCATTCATTTCCTCTTTCCTGTCACCTGGCTATTTAGGGACCTCTTAGTTAGACCCCTACAGCAGTTCCAGTTCCCCTTTCTTCTGTCAGACTCCTACTTCTCATTCATGCTTAAACATAAGAGATGGCTAGAAAGCCTTCCTCGGGGAACTTTGAGAATTCTGCATTGATCAAAAACTCAATACAAATTTTCACATCTCTAGCTTCCCAAATTTATCAACTGACCTTTCCAGTCTCAATTTGTACCCATACCCACACACGCTTATCATCCTTTTCATCAATTTCTATTCCTGGAACAGAATTAATATTTTTCTACCTGTAATCCTTTGCTCATGGAATCCAACCCTTCTGGAAAGCACTTTCTCTCTCTCCCCTCTGACAAATCCCTGTGCATTCCTTGGGACTAGCCACCCCAAGAAGCTTTTCCAACCCTTGCAGATGAAGTCAGTCATTTCCTAGCAAGTACTGCATGTGGTTGTTTGTCCTTGGCAGTGATCATTCTCTTTGTTTTACAATCATTTTTATTCATAGATATTAAGTTTCTTAGTATCAAGCACCTCACCTAAGGCCCTGCAGTATGTAATATAGCTTCCTTGATACAATATGTGCTTCATAAACATTAATATCACTGCTTGCAGCTTATCTCATCATGACACAGTTCCCAGTGCAATACTTTCAAGTTAGGCATTGAATAAGCCTCCCCTGAATCCCATCTGACCAATGAGTCTGACTGCCAGCCATGAGTTAGATGCAACTAATTAGATGCAGCCCATTTATTCCATAACTTTTTTTTATTTAATTTGTAAACTATTTATCTTTAAAGAAAATGTGTATTCTATTTGTATTACATGTGATTATATAACAAAAAATGACTATAAAACTATTGTTTCAGCAACTCTTTCTTGCTTCCAAATCTTCCATTTTATGTTTTTGGCTGATATCTTGTAAGCTGAACTAAAGTCCTGCATGGTAGAAATCTGGCTTCATAGCATAGAGCTGACTGATTTCTGTAGAGGACAGCTACAATGAAAAACACACTTGAATTCACTTCTGTATACATTTGAGCAGATACAATGATGTTAGCACTGTGGCATTAAAGAAGGTAAATACAAAAATATCTGCCGTGTAGGAATGACACTGTGGCCTCCTAGACACGGACAACTCCAGGCCAGACATCTGGGGGAAACAACTTTTATAATGGTCTAAGAATTTTCATTTACTGAAGGTCAACTTAGAAAGCCTTGAATTTTTCCTAATTGTTGTGAGAAACTGATGTAACATCTAAGCAATTCTAGAGTATTCACTGTATGCAGGTAGAACTCTGTGCTAAAAGCAAAGTATAACCAGAGTCATTCATTGTTCATAGGAATATACTATGCCTCTATACTATTTAGATTTTTTTTTGTCAACTTGACCCAAGCTGGAGTCATTTGAAAAGAAGGAACCTCAACTGAGAAAATATATCTATCAGATTGGAAGCAAGTTTGTGGGGGCATTTTCTTGATTAATGATAGATGGAGGAGGGCACATGCCACTGGTTCCCCCACAGGTAGATGATCCTGGAGGGACAAGAAAGTTAGCTAAACAGGATCCCAGAGAGTGCAACAGTAAACATCATTTCTCCATTGTTCCTGCTTCAGGTTCTATCTTCAGTGGAGTTCCTGCCTTGACTTCCTGCAGGGATAGACTGTGACCAGAACACTCAAACCAAAAACAACCTTTCTTCTCCAAATTGCTTTTGGTCATGGTCTTTATCACAGCAATAGAAACTTAGCTAAATAGAAACTTATCCCTCTTAAGTATGTGTAAATTTCATTTCAGTAAAAAGAAATTTAGCAATTACATATTTGTTGTGATATATAGGATAGTGTAAACGGCTCACAGAGGGCCACCTGTGAATTCCAGGTCCATTCTGGGAGTCTGATGGAAACTCATTCCTGTCTACTGTATAAACATTTTAAAACATTCTGCTCATAAAAGCAGAATGCAAATTCTGTCCATTTTATTCAAAGATAACTTTACACAATGCTTTTCCTCTTCCTATCAATTTAATTTGAGTTGTACATGTGAATCTTTAATTTCTCATCACCAACAGACAATGTTCAATTTAATCTTTTGCCATTGAGGAATACATTTATTTTCTTTCGTTTTGGCAACTGTTCTCAACAGTTAGTGAAAATAACAAACTGTCTTGATACCATACATCACTGACATGCCTGGCTTATTTAAGGATCAGTGGAACTTGATTAAAATTTTCCTTTGGAATTACCAATTCAGATGAATTGTGCGTATTTGAAACGCATGGTAAATATTTCACTATAAAATAAAGAATTATTTCAAATTGCATTTCTCTAATTAAATTCCCTGTTGTATGTTTTATTCAGATGTGTATACAATGCCATTTGTATAGAATGCTAAGCAAAAAGTAACAGTTAATTTGGGGGCTACTGCAGTAAAAGTATGTTATCTTTTATATATATCACAACATTACTTATTATCAGCTTCGCACACAGCATTTTGCCTTTGATTTACGCAAACAACTGTAAATGTTTTATATATTTGTGAGGAAGTGAATGATATTAGACCATCAATCCATGGGGACTGCAAATCAGGAGGAGGGAAAAAAAAAGGCTATTACATTTCAGAAGCTGTTAAATCAGTTGTGCCCCCTGGCTGATTTTGTCAGCTATATTTGCTGTGGGTAAAACCGTTGATGCCTGGAATACTGGAGGGGCCCTGAGAGTCCTGGAGAGTAAATAGCAGCCGAGTTGTAAACTACACCACACATCTCACACTTACCGCACGAGCCCGGCTTACACTTCCCTCCGAATAAATCCAGCAGCTTTAAAAAGAGCAAGAGAGAGAAATAAAGAAAAGGGGAGGGGAAAACAAGGCAAAACTCAAACCTTCTGTCACTGCCTCCAGCTTCAGCCCCTCAGCAGCCTGCCAACAGGACACTGTTCTGCCAGTTGTACATTTTAATTGGCCATCTGGGGAAAGCACAAACCACTGACTAGAGATTAATCAGCAAATTAACCCAGGCATAATACACATTTCCCAGTGGACCCAAAGCTGCTCCAGGCTTGAGCAGAGCAGGCTGGGATGCTGGAGAACCCGTGTAGAATGCTGTTATTGCTGACGGCATTGGGTGGAACATCTTTTCAGCATCCTGAAATTCCCTTCTGCATGACCTTGGCAGTGCCCCTGATTTGTATGGAAGTTGCAAAGAGCTCCCCATCCTGGCTTCACACACACACACACACACACACACACACACACACACACACACACACCCGTGTGTGAAGTACTAAAACACATGGCTCAGGTAGTATGATGTTGAGGAAAGTGTTGATGAATCAGTGAAAGTGACAGCTTCTCTCCGGTGGGCTATTTGCTCCTTTTGCTAAAGTACCTACACGAAGAAACAAGACTCTGTCTAATTTTTACCTGCTCTGTGAATCACTGGAGAATAGCACTCACATACCCAATGTCTTGTGCTACATACAATACCTTCTTGGGGAATCTGTACCGTAAAGGAAGGGATGATAAATAATAAAGTTTCTCTCTTTGAATCTAACTCATAGAAAATAATTTAAGCCAAATGTTCATGTATTCACAATATGGGACCTCAACTCTTCGGCAAAATAGTCTGGTAATTAGGAGTGCTCTATACGGTAAACAGCAAAGAAACGGTATTAGGATGACAAACTCTGAAAAGTAGAGGTAGAGTCTGGTAGGATTGGGGGTGGTGAGCTTGAAGTAAGATGAGAGGGAAAATGAAGGAATTAGGTTGTCGCAGCTTTAGACGTCACAAAAATGGGAAGGTCCTGTGCATTCATAGCCTGGGGAAAGGTGTTGAAAACAGAACACTCAGAAGAATTAAACTGGCCACATAACATGCACGGAATGAATTTGCTGTAAGAAAACCAAAGTGATGGACAGACCTTGAAGAGCATAGATTTTTTTTTCCCACGTCCTCCAAATGATACTTGTTCCTCCAAATTTACCAGCTTGCTTAGGACTGCTGCTGAGAGAAGGAACTCAACATTTTCTAGTGAAAGTGAGAGTGTCCAAATTTAATATCCGTGACTACTGTCAAGTAGACAAGCCTACTATTGGTTGCCTTTTCCATCCATGCTGCCTCAGACTCACACACTCAAGAGACACCATGTCACACAAGGATGAGGGAGCTATGACATCACCAGGTACAAAGATCTTGATCAAAACATAAATAAGTGTAGCCATTTATTTCCCAGAGATATGAGACCTTAATGGACTGAGTTACTAAAATGTACAGCATGGAGGCTGTGGTGCAGAAAAGGACAAAATGGAATGGTGGCGATTTGAGATTGTGTACAAGTCAAGGAAGAATCTGAGATTTTATGCTAGTCCAGGCAGGATTCAGATTCTGTGAATGTATGGAAAGGATTCAGATTGTGTGAAAGTATGGAAAGGATTCAGATTATATGCAAGTCTGGGAACAATCTCAGATTGTGTGCAAGTCCAGGAAGCCAGCGTGTTGATAGACAAGAGCAGATCTGAGTACTAGGTGACACTGGAAAAATAAGGCTAGAGAGCAGCCTTTTCATTCTGTTTCCATCTTGCCCAAAGCCTACTTCTGTTTTTTTCTCCTAACATTTGATTTTACAACTTTTGAACAAGCTCATATGGCATTCTGATTGTTGCTACCAAAAGAACCTTAACCATAAAAGAACAACCATAAATGAGTAACAGCACCATCATAAACCAATGGCCTGAAAAAAACAAATAAAATTAGTAACTTTTCCTCTACCCCCTCAGAAATAGAGCACAGGCTTTAGGAACTCTGAAATTCGCTAGTCATTCTCAGGAATACAAGCAATGGTGGGCTATTTCATAAGGCTCTGCTCAGTCCCACCACTGAATCATACACACTCATTTCACATGCCTCTGGTAAAAAAGACAGACCATTTCCTTTCACATCTAGGTATGGGTGCCTACCCCTTTATTGCATTATCAAGCAATGCTGCCTTCCAAACCTCACACCCTTAAACTAAAATGGCTTCTGGGTGAACACTGGATTGTCTGACAGTAAATCGGTCAATACGCAAGGCAATGAGACCTCAGCAGTGAAACGGAGGTCTCCAGCTTCAGGTGGGGATCAGCTGGGACGCCTTCCCTCAAACACCCAGTTTAGCTCCAAATAAGAGAAAAAGCTTTAGTTTAACGGTGCATTAAAATCACCCAGCATGTTATCTGGAGGTTTACATGAGCAACAGAGCCACGAAAAGAGGAAAAACGGCAGATCTGAGTTAAACGCCGAATGCAGTAACTAGCATGCCAAAATATGTAGCCTTCCTAGTGTTTGGGATACTAAAAACAAACAAACAAAAGAACACATTTTAAAGTCTTGAAACATCTGGAATCTGCTGTTCCTACTCAACTCATCTCTCGAGCAGCACCCTCTGCTCCCAGGAAACACCCCTAAACCCAGTAGTTAGTGCACAGTGTCTTCAGTATTTCCAGTGTTCTTTGGCCGGTGGATTTCTTTCTCTCCCCTGGGAGGGATAAGATCCAAAGGTTATCACTGGCTCAAATAAACTCAGAGGAGTATGTGTGTGGTCTCCTCTGAATTATTCCAACGCCTCGCTGTCTAGCTTTAACTAGGCTCCCCTATTTCAAGTTTTCGTGTTATCTCAACTTATATATTCCATATAGAATACTGTAATAACCTTTACAGGTAGATGACCTAGTGTTGGTGCTTACCCTGTCAACACCAACTTCCCACATTTTTAGATGTGTCCTCCATTTTAAATAAATGAGGAAAGGGCTAGATGCCAATATTTGAGTGCATTTATGCAGATATCTTTAAAATAATTTCTGTTTTATATTATCCTTATACCAAAAAATAAAAATTTCTCATAGACAATTTCACACACTGCTGCTAAAAGGTAAAGAAAGGAGGCCAGAAAGCTGAAATGCACAGTGATAAAAGAAACAGTGTAAAATTGAGCCACAATGGCACTTTTAAATGCTGAGAAAGAATTTGGCTAACTACAAGCTAATTATCAAGATCCTCCAAACTCAGCTACACCTCCCCTCCTCTTCCTCGTTTTCCACGTACCCTGTCCTCTAGCTGACCCAAAACTTTTGAAAGCATCAAAGATTTTCATGGCCAAGAGTTTCTCATACACTTCTCCTTATGGTGTCCCATTCTTCCTTTAAAAAAAATTGATATATGTGTATATCATGCGCATGTGGGCACCCACAGGGACCGGAAGGGGATGTCAGATGCCCTGGAACAGGGTGTAATGGGTAGCTGTGAGCCACCTGGTATAGGTGCTGGGAACTGAACCCTAGTCCTCTAAAGAGCAACAACTGCACCTTAATTTCACTTTTTTCCAGAAATAAATTCTTACTCCTTTTCAAGATCATAGTCACAGGATGCTTTGGCAAGCTTTTCCTAATTTCTCCAATGGGATTACTTTTCTCCTCCCCAGTCCCTTGCCCCATTCTAATAACTTTAACTCTTCTAACATTATGTTCAAATTCATCTCTTCACACGTTTCCTGAGCAAGGGTGTAAATTCTTTGAAGTACAGGATCTCATACATCATATGATATATGAAGTACAGGATTTGTATGTCATATACAGAAAATAATCCATGCTCTATGTAGTGAATGAGGTTAATGGATTCTTTGTCAAAGTGATGATGCAAGGAATATGAGCAAAAACATATCTCTGGATGAATTTTAGGATTCATGGTTATCTTAATGACAATCAGAGTCATGGCAATTTCAGAAGTAATTAAAGATGGACTTTATTTTCATATATTTTGTTATTTAACAACTTTTACATTAAATAATGTGCATACAGCTAAATACATAATTAAAGATTGCCTTGTTATACATAACCCCAATTTTGCCAACTTTATTGAGGATAATATGCATATGATTGATTATAATATTATAATAGAATTAAATATGTATACAATAAATAATAATATACTGACTTAAGAGAACAGTTTGATGAATTTTGCCAAATGTGTCCATCCTTCTCTCTATCACAATGTGGCATATTATTGCCACCCCAAAAGCTTCATCATACTTTGCATAATCAGTCCATTCTACTCCCTACCCTACTATCATAAGCAACCACTGTTCTTATTTATAGAACTATAGACTAATTTTGTCTGTTCTAAGACTTAATGTAATTTAAATTAAAAATGTGCACTTTGTGTCTGGCTATTTTGTTCAATATATTGTATGTATCAACTTATCATTTTTATTGATAAAATAGTATTCTAATGCATGAACATTCAAAATCTGCTTATTTACTCATATGTTGATATGAAATAACTTGAAATGTCATTTCAATTGTCTCTTGTTTGTAACTGTTTAAATATTTTTTGAGACAGAACTTAATGAAGGGCCAACCTAAAACCCACCATGTAGCTGTGGTAGTCTTGAATTGTGTAGTCTTGAACTCCTAAACCACCCCCCTCCACCTCCAAAATGCCGGACTTGGGGGTGCCGCCATGCCGAGCTGCTATAGTAGTTTATAGCAGTAAAACATAGACTATAATGAGACTAGAAATACAATGTAGCCAGGGAATACCAAGAGGTTACTTAAAATAAAAGGATAATTTTGTTTTCTACTCTATTATTTTTCAGGGGTTCGCTCAGTTCAAAAGCTTTTCTGTTCATGAAGACCTGCATTTGGATCCTCTGCTAATTACCTTTTTGTTGCTGTGATAAAATATGACCAAGGCCATTGACAAAAGGAAGAGTTGATTTGGCTTTGCGGTTTCAGAGGGAGAGTCCATGATGGTGGGGAAGCAGGACAACGAGCAGCAGCGGGCATAGCAGCCGGAGCAGAAAACTGGGGATCTTATCCTGGTCACGCTTGAAGCAGAGAATGCTATATGAAAGTGGAGGGAGGCTGGGAATCTCCTAAGACCAACTCCAGTGACTCACTCCCTCCAGCAAGGCCGTACCTCCCAAAGGTTCCATAACACCCCCAAACAAAACCACAAATTGGGGACCAGACCTTCAAATACATGAGCCCAGGAGAGATATTCCCGTGCAAACCATCACAGCACCCATGTAACAAGGCAGGAGTGGTGATTCATGTCTTTACTCCCAGCACAGGAAAAGAGGATCCTTAAAACTTGAGTCAATCAGTTTATCTGAATGAGAGAATTCCAAATTCAATGTGAGACCTTGTCTAAAAAATAAGGTATTAAGGGCCAGAAATGTGGCACAGCATTAAAAACATTTGCTGCTCTTTCAGAGGACCTGAGTTTGGTTCCCTGCATGGCAGCTCACAACCACCTGTAAGACCCATTCCAAGAGATCTGATGTGAAATCCTCTTCTGTCCTCACTGGACACCTACACACACAGGCACACTTATACATAAAAATAAAAATAAATCTCTAAAAAGTAATAAATAAGACACCTGTTTTCAAGTTCTGGCCAACACATACACCTGTGTATACGGAAATGCTTTCTTTTTCTTGAAATCTAATTTTCGTACTATCAAATCTACCTCTAAAACTGGTTCCTAGTCCAGCAATCACTCCACAAAGAAACTATATAGCATGTCATGCCCATTTTCCTTTTCACCAACATAATGCAAATACTTATCTTTTTCCTCTGCCTGTCACTTAACCCATTCTGAATATTGCATGTAAATGCAACAATACAAGAAGGGCCCTTTGTTTATGACTTCTTTCACAGACCACAGTATTTTCAAGTTCATCTATGCTGGAACATCTGTATTCCCATCCCTGTTGATAGCACAATGATGTGTTAGTGTTGGCTACACTACACTCCATTTTCTCTTTCATCAGCTCAGCATTTGACTCTTTTGCTCATTGACCATCATGAACAATACTATTGTAAACTCACGCAAACTCTTGTGTTTACATATTTTCACCACTTTTTGGTTTATGAGTAGAATTTCCACTCCACAAGTTTTTTTTTTTTTTTTCCTACCAGTGATGGGGGAATGTCTTTCTATGTGCTGCGAATATGTGTTGTTCTGATTGGTTGATAAATAAAGCCATTTGGCCTATGGCAAGGCAGCTTAGAGGCAGGCAGGAAATTCAAAGGGAGAGACAGGAAGAAGGTGGAGGGAGATGCCAGCAAGCCACCTAAGGAGCAACATGTAATGGGATGCAGGTAAAGCCACGGAACATGTGGCAATACATAGATTAATAGTTATGGGCTAATTTATGGTATAAGAGCTACCCAGCAAAGGCTTGAGTTATGGCCATGCAATTATAATTAATATAAGCCTGTGTGTGTTTACTTGGGGGACACAAGTGGGAGAGATTTGTCCTGACCACCGGCAGGCAGGGACACAGGAAATCTTCTGACTACATATCAGTGTTGTAAGATGCCTCAATTTCTCCACATCCAATTGCCTGTCTTTTATATTGTAGCCAACTGATTGAGTGTGAAGTGAAACATGTAACTAACGGTGTTGGTCATTTTACCATGTTGCTATTGAACATTTGATTTTTCACTTTTTCATTGTTAATTTCTTAATGTAGATAGTGAATTTAGGGTCATTTTTAACCCCATCATTTCTCCATCCCCTGATAAAACCCTCCTTCCCTTCAAGCACCCTCCTATTTTCATACACACACTCCCACTGAATTTAGTTAGGGTTGCTTGCATGGACTTGGGTGGGAGATTATTTTCCAGAACACTCGACTTATCATTGGCTACAATGCTGAATGGCACTCCCTACCTCAGCAATCGTTAACTGCTCACAGATCCTCGGTGGGGGAGGCGACCTCATGAGCCCCAATTTCCATGCAAAATGATGTGACATCAATGTTTTTTTTTTACTTTCTTTTTATTTTATGTGCATGAGTGTCTAGCCTGCATGTATATATGTGTACAACATGAGTGCCTAGTGCCCAAGGAGCCAGAAGGAAGTATCAGATCCTGAAGAACTGGAGTTACAGACAGTTGTAAGCGGTTATAATGTGAGCCACCATAGATCCCAGATCCTCTGCAAAGCACTTGCTGCTCTAAAACACTGCCTGCCATGTGAATGGATTAAGGGCGTGTGCTACCACTACCTGACTTTTGTTTATGGCTGGCTATGTCCTCTGATCTCCAGGCAAACTTTATTTATTAACATACAAATAAAATATCACCACATTTCAGCACAAGTAAAATATCACCACAATGTACCTTTCCTTATACCTCACAGGACCACCTATTCAGTCAGATGGGCCCTCTCACTTCAATCATTAATCAAGAAAATGCCCCACAGACTTACCTAGGCTAATGTGATTGTGGCATTTTCACAGTTAAAGCTTCTTCTTCCCAGATGGCTTCAGCTTATGTCAAGTTGACAAAAAAATTGGCTAACCAGCACAAGTGGGAATTAACAAAATAATATGAGAAAGAAGCCAGAAGAATATATGAGAAATAATAGGATATATTCCCTTATTTTGATGAAAACATTTATATAAAAATCCAAAAAGCTGAATGAGCTCTAGGTAGAGTGAACTGAAGAGCTCAACTAGACACATAGTAACCAAGCTGAAGCAAACACTTCTTAGAATATTACAATTTGAGTGAATATGGAAAAGTGAATTGACCTCTAACAAGCAAATAAACTGAATTGATAATTTAAGTGCTTCCCAACAAGCAAAGTTTGATGGCATACATCAGTAATCCCAGCACTTGGAAGGCTGAAGAAGAATTGGTATAAGTTCAGTGCCAATAGGGTGCATGTATGAGAACCAGATCAGTAAAGGCTACATAATAGGACCTTATGTATGTATGTATGTATGTATGCATCTATCTATCTATCTGTCTGTCTGTCTGTCTGTCTATCTACCATCTACCTATTTATCTATAAAAATAACCTTCTACAAAGTTATTAGCTTCACTGATAAATTTCACTTAACAGTTAAAAAAAAATCTGATTCTTTATAAACTGTTCCAAAAAAGTAAATGAGGTGCCCATGTTCCCCAGTTCATTCTGTTATGACAATGTGGTGCTTATATCCAAAGCACATAACAGCACAGGAAAGTAAAACTATTGCTGTTTTAGTGGTGCATGGTATCTATTGGAGAGACTCACAATAGGTCAAAGTGCTGAAAATAAGTGATTATGTTTATACTTGACCCCAAACAGAACATCTATATCATCTTTCCCTTTCAACACACACACACACAAGGTTTAAAGAACTTGATTTAAGAGGGGGATGAAAGAATGTAAGAGCCAGAGGATGGGGAAGAATGCTCTAAAACAATGCCTTTCGGGACATAACATGGCCAGTGTACCCATGAACTCATTGCAACTTTGTTTGTACAGACAGGCAGTAATGAGGAAGTGAGGTGGCTGGGCTAAGAGCCAGTGAGAAGGCAGAACAGGAAGACAATAAAGGCACAGGTTAGACAGGAAGAAGCTCTCACTTGGGAAGCTATGGTGTAGTGAGCTAAGGTGAGCTGGTGGATATTCCTATTTCTCTGATCTCTACAGCTTTCACCCCTGTATTTGGCTCTGTGTTTCTTATTTAATAAGACTGTTTAGAAATTCGCTTACAGTACATGAGCCTGGGAAGTAAGCTGGTAAGCAATATTGCCTGACAGTCTCCATTTCAGGTCCTACCTCCGGGTTCCTTCCCTGATGAATTCCCTCCCTGATTTCCCTCAGTGATGGACTGTGAAATTAAGTATAAGACAAACAAGCCATCTCCTCCCAAGTCGCCATTGATCACAGTGTTTAATTGCAGCAATCCCAAGGCAGAAGTCCATACTCTAACTCCATCTCTCTGTGTAGTCTAAGCTGGCCATAATTTCCCAGTCGTCTTGTTCTTCCTGGAATCTTCATTTATAGGTATGAACAACAACATCCAGCTTGAAACTTATACCACTTTATTGATATTCTTTATTTAGTAAAATTCCATTTTATATTTTCCTTTATCATTTTAGGTATTTATTTTTGTTATAATACTAGGGATTGAACCAAGGGGCACACATATGCTCTCAGGCATGTGCTCTACCATTGAGCTACACCCTAGGTCTCTCATTTCAAAATGTATTTCCTTTAGATCTTTGAATATTTTGTTTTGGTTTGGTTTTTATTAATTAATTTTTTTCCAGCCTGATCATAGTCTCCCCTCCCTCCCTCCTCTTCTCCCAGTCCCTCCCTCCAACTTCCCCCATCTGCCCACCCTCATCCACTCCTCCTCCTTTCTCTTCAGAAAAGGGCAGGCATCCCCCATGTATGTTAGCCAGCCACGACATATCAAGTTACAGTAAGACAACGCACATCCTCTCCTATTAAGGCTGGACAAGGCAACCCAGTAGGAGGAAAAGGTCCCCAAAGCAGGTAATAGAGTCAGAGACAGCCCCCGCTCCCACTGGTAGGAATCCTACAAGAAGACCAAGCTACACAACTGTAACATATGTGTAGAGGGCCTAGGTCGGGGTCCCATGCAAGCTCTCTGGTTGGTGGTTCAGTCTCCATGAGCCCCTATGAGGCCAGGTTAGTTGATTCTGTGGTTTTTCTTGTGGTGTATTTGACCTCCCTGGCTCTCACAATCCTTCCCCCTCCTCTTCCACAGGATTTCCCGAGCTCTGCCTAGTGTTTGCCTGTGGGTCTCTGCATCTGTTTCCATCAGTTCCTGGGTGAAGCCTCTCTGACAACAATTGGGGTTGGCACCAATCTATGAATATAGAAAAATATATTTAAAATCACAGTTTAAACTCTGGTTGTAAAGATGGTGAATTAAAAGTTACTTTAATTAACATAATTAATTTGAAGAATCAGGAAAACAAGGAATACAGTGTTTTCCAATGAGGAAAAAAATTACAAAGGAGATGATAAGACTGCTGAAGAGTACGGAAAACCAGGGCAACCCAGGGGAAAGGATGGAGCACATAACCCAATGTCATGAGTCTCTAGCATGGGAAAGGGAAACAGGATCATCATCCAAGCAGAAAGTGAAGCATCCCAGATGAAACAGCCAGCAATCCTCCTGTTTATAGGACAAGCCCACAGTTATTGCAAGTTTTAAATCTACTGAGAATTCTAATAAAACAGCAATTCTAACATGACAAGTCTGAACTCTAAAAGAGGGCTGGGATAGGAATCAACACCATCTTGAGAGGGAAACTATTGTTTAAGATTGAGCTTTGGTTCTGGCCAGGAGGTGGTGGTGCACACCTTTAATCCCAGCACTCAGAGGCAGAGCCAGGTGGATCTCTGTGAGTTCAAGGCCAGCCTGGACTACAGAGCAAGATCCAGGACAGGCACCACAGAGAAACCCTGTCTTGGAAAAAAAAAAAAAAAAAAAAAAAAAAAAAAAGATTGAGGTTCTGTGCAGCCTAATAGTAAGGAATAATTACAAGTTGGGAATCCCAGAGCCATCCCATAACACATCTCCCTAGGTCGTGGATAGCTACATGATGCCGTTTTGGATCTGGGAAAGGGCTAGACACAGATGTACTGGGCAACCAGGAAATCTGAAAGGTAGGCACTGAAGGGCTCAGTAGCCAGAGGTCCTGCCCGCTTTGGTGAGGAGCACAGCTCTAACTTCCTGGCTAACAAGTAGAATAGCTTCAGAAACGAATAGTCCTAACACAGAAGTCAGACCACAACTTGAAGTTCACAGCTTGCTCTCTGCTGTAGAGTTTCCCACTAATCGGACTAAGTCAGCTCTTGGGGACAACCTGCATAGCATCCTTTTCCCACACAGAATGTAATACTAAACAGGATCGTAACGCACAGAGATGGATCTTCCAATAACAGATCTCAGAGCTCCAATTGCTTCCCCCGACACACACCCAGAACACACATATTGGCTGAGACAGTAGCCACCCCAAGGTACAAACTGGGGAGTTCTAAGATTTTACAAAAGCCTGACAAATCCATAAGCTGTGAAGCTAAAGATCCCGGTACCCAAAGAGGGGAAACCACTAAAGCAGCTGCACCGAACCTGTAGCCCCTCTGGACTCAGCACCAACCTGAACTGGAGGAAACAGCAGCATCTTCAGCTTCAGATGCCTTTCGCCTGTCAGGTTCCAACATCTAAGGATTCAGGAAGGTGTTCATGTATATTGCTTTTGTGTTTTGTTTCATTTTGTTTTTTGACCTACGTGTTTTCTTCTTTTATCATATGCTTATTTTATTTTTATAAGAAGTCAGTAGATCTTTATCTTATGGCTTATTAGGCTTATTAGTGCAACTTTTCCTTTATTGTTCAGTTTTTTAATCTCTTACCCTTTTTACCCCCTCTTCCTAGCGTTACTCTCCTGTGTTTTGTTTTTAAAGCTAGGTTCATCTTTTCTTTTATCCATTTCCTGCCCTTATTTGTCAATGATGACTTCTACTTTTACACTAAGTAATTTTTAACTTCGTAGCTAGCTGTATGTTATTTTTGCCAATTCCTTTTCTATGGTTATTGGCTTTATTTGATTTAAAGCATATTTTTCTTCTGGCTTGGTTCAGTGTTGTTGCTATTATGGTATTTATTTCCTCCTTACTGAATGATACTGGAGGCTGAGTTACGAAGGGAGAACTGCTCACTAAGAAAACTCCCAAATAAAACTAGAAGAGATATCCATCCCAACAGATGCACAAATCACAACACAGAAACATGAGAAACACAGAGAGGCAGGGCAACATGACTACTCTAGAGGATCACAACTCTGAAGTTACCAAATCCAAACATAGTGAAATGGGTAAAATGCCAGATGAAGAACTCAAATGTTCGATTGAAAACTGATCAGTAACTTCAATGAAGATACAAAAATCAAAAACAAAAACAAAATACAAGCATATGAATGAAGTAAGGAAATAATTAAAGACCTGAAGAAGAAAGTCATCAGCATATGTAAGAAATTCAGAAAGGAAGATGAAATTTTAAAGAAAAAAATAGAAAATAGAAATGTTGAAATGGCACTAGGGAGATTTCTCATTGGGCAAAGTGCTTGCTACACAAATATGAAGATGTAAATAAGGTCACACAGTGTGGTGGTTTGAGTGAGAATGGCCTCCATAAGCTAATAAGTTTGCATGCATGTTTTCCAGTTAGTGGAATAGCTTGGGAAGGATTAGAAAATGTGGCTTTGTTTGAAGAGGTGTCTCACTAGGGGCAGTCTTGGAGATCTCAAATGCACTCTCCATTGCCAATTAGCGCTCTCTCTCTCTCTCTCTCTCTCTCTCATACACACACACACACACACACACACACACACACACACACTGTGTGTGTGTGTGTGTGTGTGTGTGTGTAACATGAAGGAAGTAAAAAGGGGGACAATATTCTTGTTGTGGAGTAGCCACGACAGTAGACTACTTAGACAAGGATAACAAATAGTCTTTATTAGCTGGCTTGTTACTACACTGGGTGTTCAAGACCACAGTACAGTCCTAAGACTTTCTCAGGTTAAGTACAAAAACCACATCCTGGGTTGACAAACCTCAGTTAGAAGTGAAACTATAGGAGCAAAAAGCAAGGTTGCCGGGTGGTGGTGGTGGCGGCGGCGGCGGCGGCGGCGGCGGCGGCGGCGGCGGCGGCGGCGGCGGCGGCGCACGCCTTTAATCCCAGCACTTGGGAGGCAGAGGCAGGCGGATCTCTATGAGTTCGAGGCCAGCCTGGACTACCAAGTGAGTCCCAGGAAAGGTGCAAAGCTACACAGAGAAACCCCGTCTCGAAAAACCAAAAAAAAAAAAAAAAAAAAAAAAAGCAAGGTTAATACATTTAGGGATTGTCCCAGAACTATGAACTTTGATGGATTAAGTCTTTGTTCTCATTTTGGCAGGTAATGCTGTCTATATACTGGATTCCATGGCCTGAATAGTATTTCACTTAACATAACGATCTCTATTTCAATCAACATTCTTGCGAATGTCATCATTTAATTTTTCTTCATGGCTGAATAATACTCAGTTGTGTATACAGACCTCATGTGCTTTTCCATTCACACATTGCTAGGCACCTAGGCTGATTTCTTAACTTGCTCATTATGAACAGTATGGCAGTAAACATCATAAGCAAACACTTGTGGTATGCTCATTTACATTTCTTCCAGTGTACAGTCAGGACTGGTAGAGAGGGATGATATGATAACTGTATGATTAACTTTTTTTGAGAAATCACCAAATGATAAATTTCTGTCTCTAGCAGCATGGCATATGCCTTTTGTTTTTAATACCTAGGTAAGAATAAAACAAGATTATCTTTCCTATCTACAGAATTTCATGTGGATTCCTAAAGACATCTTAATGCCAGTGTATTCATGTTCCCCAAATCATCTCTTAATTAATGATGTATACAGATATGAGTACTTCTAGAAACTGCCTCATGGACACTAAGTGAGAGAGGGGTGAGGTCATGGACACTAAGTGAGAGAGAGGTGAGATGATGGACATTAAAAAGAGACAGCAAGTGAGATGGCCCATTTAATAAATAAAAAAAAAGCACCTGCCACCAATCCTTATAACTTGAGTTCCATCCTCAGAAACTACATGGTGAAAGGAGAGAACTCCTGGAAATTATTCTATGACCTCTGCATTTATTATGTGTCATACATGCTTGTACACATACAGACACACCCACCCCTATGCATGCACACACATGCACGCATGCATGAGCACACATATACACAAAAATAAATTATTAAATTAAATATTAAAAAGAAAAGAGGTGAACAGATCTTTTCTCCTATATTTTTTAATGCCTGTGTGTATGCAGCAGTCTCTCCAAAATGATTGGGGAAATGGAGAAAGCTGGATTATAGAAATACAAGCAAGTAAAATTGAAAGGTGTTCTTCAGATATCATTGATATTCTGAAAAAGTTTCCTTGCTTAGCCTGCGTCAGCCCCTCCTTTTCTTCTCCTTTCTTGGGACTGCAATAAACAACAATAACAGCAGAAAAAAGTTCACCCCTCCCATAATTTAATCACAGAAAATCTTTTCTGCAAACCCAAATCCCTGTGAGCTCACCTTTGAAGGGCACAGGCAGGATGATGGTGGCGGAAGGCATTCTATGTGATCTGGGTAAGCTCTTCATGGGGAAAAACCCTCCTCACCTCAGTTAGGAAGGACTGCTTGGGCTCTTCTGATCACACAGACAGTGAGATTTCTCTTCATCTTCTAAAAAAATCATATCCAACCATTCTTAAGTGCATCTGAATTTCAATGCAAACTGTAAAAATATTCCTCTCCCATGGAAACATGTGTATTGTGTTTCCTTACTCCATGATAAAATATGATGCTTTCTAGAGGCCACACTACTTATCTGCCATGGAGTTTGAGTATACCCATATGGTTTGCTACAAAACTGGATGACATGCAATATGGTTAGTTCCTTTATTATCCCTCAGACCTTATATATTAACGTGTCCTGTGGGGTCATTACTATACCAGTTTCACATTTCCAAATCACTACCTATATTCTCCCAAATGCCAAAGAAAGTTGTGATTTATTACCATGAGGCAGTTCTCTACAGTAGACAGTGCAAATGATTGAGTCATGTGAGTTATATAGTCAAATGTCTATCATTAGGCAAATAAAAATCAATAATTCTCTTGCCACTCTATTATGAGAATTAAGAGAAATAGCATGTATGAAAGTTTTACAGGAAATGTCAATGTTATAAACTATGGAATTAAAAGTGATAGATCACTTAAGTATTTCAGATAGAGACTTGACTATAGACAAACATAAAAGAAATCTAACTTTCCAAGATGAAACCATTTCCAAAAGAACATCATAAAAATCATATATTAGATGAAAATATATCATTATTTTAATCACACTGCTTTCAATGTCAATTAAAATTATATTCTTGTTTATATTGCCCTTTTATAATACAGCAAAGTACATCATTAGCAGTTCTGAGAATGGCAATTAGTCCACTTTTTACTCTAAATTAATACATTGTTTCATTGACGGGGCTCAGTTATGATTGGTCAAAAGGGTGGAATAGTTATTCCCAGTTTGCCGCTTGGAATGCTGCTGTATATGCAGTAAGCACTTTTTCCATCCTGTCAAAATGTGCTACCCTGTGTCGTCAGAAACTAAACCATCAACTGCAACAGTGAAGCTGGGGGTGAGATTATGCATTAAAACAAGGGCAGTTTGCTACCTCCTTCATTTCTTAGAATGGATAGAGTCCCACAGCAGAAAATGCTAAACACATGGGTCTTGGCAAAGAAAGATATCATCTGTTTTGCAACAATTTTCCAAGAAAACCTGGCCCTAAACAACTTAGACCTTGTCTCTACCCTCAGATGCCCAGTAGGTGGTCAAATCTTCCTAACAGCCTGTTTTCCTTCTCAGTGACAATCTGATGCTCCCAACCCAGAACTATACATGGAATGAGGACCACCAAACAGAGGTTTAAGAAGCCCAGAAGCTCATCCTCCACACCTCCTTGTAGTAGAATGCAGAGCTCCAGAAGGTGATTTTTATTCTTAGGCCTATAAAAGTCGGCCATGGGAGGTTCCTTCCTCTGCTCCCTTGGCTCTTATCTCTCTGATTATCTTCCCACACACCATTTCCTCTTTCCCTCACGTTTTGACCATTAGCTCCACTTTCTTCTTTAAGGAACCTCGACTGATGTCAAACATTTCTTTATTCTGAATCACTACCAAATTTATTTGTGTAGCTGAATCTATACCACTTACTTTAACAAAAAAAAAAATCACTACAAACTTTTTTCATTTATTGTTTTTACTTGCAGGAGTAGTTGAAACAAAAACATAAGGGTGTTTAAACTTCTTAACTGGGTGTTAGCGATTTAAAAGGCAAAACATGGACACATTTTAGGGGGAAACACAGTGATGTCAGCCTAGAGGACAGCTCAAGCAGTTGGAACTCAACTGCCCTGGGAGCACTATTACTTAGAAGTGATGTTAAAGACTACAAAGGAGAAATCCCACATGGCTAAGACTCAGTTCCATGAGACTGAAGGATGATCAGACAAATTAGTATAGCATGGGGACCTACAAACAGCAACCAGCTGGTATTTGAGTCTTTTAGATTTTTCTCTAGGTCCCCTTTTAGAAAATCATGGTGGGTCAACTAACAAAGTGTAAATGAGCCTCCACATCAATGAATGGAGAATAATAGTGTCAGTCTGAAGCAGAGAGACACAAACATAAGCACTATTGTCCACACTTTCACTACTCTGCCCATATCCCTCATGTCTAGAAACCACTATATTCTTTTACTTTGGTGACTAAATTCTTTTCACACTGAGCTATCCTTTCAAACAATTTCAATACAAATAGATACAACAATATAAGTAGTTATATTTATTTTGAAGAACTCACCATGACAGCCACTGAAGTTGGATATATTGATATCTTCATTCCCATAATCCAGCAATCATCATACAACTATCCAAAATCCCCAGAAATTTGTTTTTTTTTTTAAAGAAAATTGGCTATTTATAGTTTGAGACAGACCTGGAAAGAAAAAAAGAATTCCTGGTTTTCCTCCATATAAAAATTTCCAACATTCTTAATCCTAAAAATCCCAAATAACCTGTTTCTGAAGTGCTACCTGTCTCATACTAGGACCTTATATCTGCTTCTCTTTTACATCCTTTACTGTGAGTTTGTATATTCATTGAGAGGAGACATCAATTTTCTGCAGAAGTTAAACATTGTCAGCTTATGTTCAAAAGTGATGTAAATAGTCATAAAATTACATTTGTGTTAAATTCAAGAGACTTCATTAATGTTTGGCATAAGAAATTTAGTACAAATCCTTACTGATAGAGTGACTGACTTACCCTGTCATTCTAGTGATATAGCCTTGTTTTGAAATAAAATTGCATATATATATATACATATATATATATGTGTATATATATATATATATATATATATTCACAAGTTCTCCTAGACTTTTCTTCAAAGTTCAGAAGATTATACATTTCTTCTTAGTGCATAGAGAGATGGTGTCTTCACAGCACTGGATGTTCAAATCAGGTGCTAAATCCCTCGTTTCTTCTGAAGCAGCAGTGATGATCTCATCCAGTGCTAATATCTGTTCATGGGAACACTTCTCTGAATCAGTGTACTCTCCAGAGAGAAGTAAGCTCTTTGCTCTGGTCTGACTCTGAGAACGCAGTTGAAGACTCAATCTTGTAGTTTCTTTCTACTCAATGTTGTCCTGGAAGAGCTAGGGATTTATGAGACTCTGTATAACTGTGTAGGTGAGACCTTGGCATTAATTGGCAACTTTCAAACTAGAAAATTTTGTGTCGTGGATAAGGAATGATATAAATTGCCTTGACAATGAAGAAACACACAAATCAAAAAGTATCTTTTAAAATCCATAAATGTTTTTAATCCTTCTGATTATAGAATTTTTAAATGTTATATCAGATAATCTGGCTGAGATCCATCCCAAATTTTAATAAAATTGTAAATTTTATATAAAAATAATTCAAAATAATATATACCTGTTCAAACATCAGAGCCAGTGAGGATGAGTTGTAATGAGTTCCAACTCCTACATCATTTCGGCTAAATAAGAAGGGCACCTAGGCATGGGGATCGGGATCCATCCCTGGTGCATGGGCAGGCTTTTGGGAGCCTAGTGCCTGTGGTATGATGCCTTGCACAGCCTTGGTGCAGTGGGAGGGGCTTGGACCTGCCTAGGCTCAGTGTGCCAGACTCTACTGACTCCCCATGGGAGACCTTGATTTGGGGGATGTGGGGGTGTGGGGTGACTTGGGAGGGTATGTAGAGTGAGTAGAAAATTTCTTAATAAGGAAAAATGAAATGAAAAAAAAAAAAGAACAACAATGTCCAAAGCAGTAAGCTTTGATGTGTAAGCATTTATCAACAAAGGATCTGCAGTTCAGAAATTTTCTAAGCAGCTAATTTTTTTTCCATTTTGTCTTCTAAAATAAAACAACCTTAAGTGAGTGTTGCTTCAAAAAATATTAACACTGAGCATATGTTTCTTCAGCACATCTGCAACTGGATAAAATAGAAAGAAGGGGAGAAGGAGAAAGAGGAGAAGGATGAGAAGGAGGAGGAGGAGAAGGAGAAGGAGAAGGAGAAGGAGAAGGAGAAGGAGAAGGAGAAGGAGAAGGAGAAGGAGAAGGAGAAGGAGAAGGAGAAGAAGAAGAAGAAGAAGAAGAAGAAGAAGAAGAAGAAGAAGAAGAAGAAGAAGAAGAAGAAGAAGAAGAAGAAGAAGAAGAAAGGAGAAGGAGAAGGAGAAGGAGAAGAAGGAGAAATGCCAATTACAAAATCCTTACCCAGCTGTATCTGGTGGCAGATGCCTGTAGTCCCATCACTTTGTGAAGTGAAAGGAGAGAGATCACGAGTCTAAGGTCACCTTTGGATGCTTATGGTGTTTCAGGTTAACACACAACAACAAAAACACACTCGTAATCTCTCTTAAAATTGTTTATATACGTACTAAAAAACATACAGATACGAACATTCAAAGCATAAAGGTGGGGAAAAAAGAAATTAAGGAAGCAAATTGCCAGCAATATCAATCAGTTTCAATAAGTGGGGCAGAAAAAGAACTCAATCAAAATGAGAACAAACTGCAATGACTATTTCACCAACTAAATAAATAAAACCCATTGGCTGGTTGTTTGGTTAGTTGATTTGGTTCCTGAAATGGGGTTTCCTTATGTAGCCCAGGCTGGCCTCAAACTCAGGATATTCCTGCTTCAGTTACCTGAGTATTGAGATTACAGGCATGTGACACTATCCCTACCCAGCTATTCAATTTTATTCACTTTAAATTCATTCAGTCTTGAGGTAAGTGACACATATTACTTTGAAATGAAAGTTCTATTGACTTGGCCCATTTTATTCCCTACTGAGTGTAAATGGAAGATACCCTAATAATTTGGGAAAGTAATAATGACTAACCAATTGCACAGCTACTTAAATGTCCTTGAAAACAGTCTACCAACCAGCCTCAAGCCAGACAGCCCAACAGTTTTACTGCAGGCATCAAAGATGTCATTGATGGGAAAGAAAGATGGATTCTCCTCTCCGTCACACTTTTTGTGTGAGTCTTGTTTACACAGCCACTGTCACTTTTTCTCAAAGAAAAAGGTATAGTATATTCATTATCTAACTTCTTAACATAATAGTCAACATTGCCTACCCATGATCACAATGTATTTTCATAATAAAGTAAGCAATTTGAGTTTAAGAATGTGATTACTGATCAGAGAACTTTACTTCTTTTCTTCCCTATCATTTTTAAAGGTTTTTTTTTAATTAAAGCATAGTCACACCACTTTTCCCTCCCTTTTCTCCCTCAAATCCCTTCTATGCACTGCCCCATGCCAGCCCAACTTCATGACCTCTTATTCTTTAACTATTATTGTTATACAAATAAATTTATAAAGGCCACCTGTTGAGTCCTGTTTGTAGGTGTATGTTTTTATGGTTGACCACTTGGATAAATAATTAGGGAACTCATCCCTGGAATAAACTAATTCTCCTTCTCTCAGAGGTCTGTAGATTTTCATCTAAGGTTAGGGTCCCCTGAGATCCTGGTGGTGACAAAACAGTGGAGAGTTGAAAGGTATCCCCTACATTGGTATATGTGCTCTGTGGCAATGACCATTATTAATATCAACAGATACTTATGTGACATATTTATTAAGAGAGATATCTGCCTATCTGTGGGTCACAACATCTGGAATGCTATGCTATCTGGAATCAGTGATTAGATATGAGGTCCACAGTGCCAGTTCAATCCCAATTTAGTCACACAGTTCACTCTTGCAACACTGACATGCCAGCTCCTCCTCTTGTATTTTCACAGCTTAATTCATTTGTAAAATAAATACACTGCTCTACTTGTTAAGGATTTTATGGAATTGCTGTGCTTATTACAGTTTTCATATATTTATTATAAAGCTGTATTAGAGTTGTTACAGTTTCATATAGTTATTACAGACTTATATTAGACTTATTACAGTCAACATATAGTTATTAAAGTTAACATGTATTGAGGATTTATAACGTAGCATATGTCTGCATGTTGTTAAACATTTAGAGACAGTGACAATGATATCTGTGAAAAACATTATAGTACTGATCAATAAGCAAATCAATTAATCCACCAGTAACTACTGAGCAGTTATGATCATTCAAGATTTACAAAGACCTCTCTTGCACCAAGCAGCCTGGGCCGGTGGAAGACAGCAGCAGCCTGGGCAGACATCACTACAATCAACAGGTATGTGGTGGAGAAATGGGGAAGAAGGAGAAGAGTGGTTCCTGTACTGTGGAGAGAGGCAGAAATAAAAATGAAATGATAGTGAGGAACAGGCTGATATGGATGCCCTCCACTATCACGTGGGGTCATGTGATGTCTAGGCCTGTGCTGTTATCTGTGCTGTTGCTGGGTCTATGGCCCGGCCACAGCTGAGGTCTATGTTGATGTCCATGGCCCATGCTGCTACACAAGGCTGTACAG
Organism: Peromyscus leucopus; assembly: GCF_004664715.2. NCBI lineage: Eukaryota > Metazoa > Chordata > Mammalia > Rodentia > Cricetidae > Peromyscus > Peromyscus leucopus. The sequence continues at coordinate 34,650,962 of NC_051066.1, read as the reverse complement.
ATACTCATGCTCTGGGCTGCCATCTGAGGCCACGATGGTGTTCCATAGTCACACTACTGTCAGTGCCATACTGATTTGAGTCGACTGCACTGCCACAGGAGGCCATGGTGACATACAGGCCTGAACTGCTGCTGAGGACCATGTCTCGGTCTGTGGCCTTACCAAAGAAGGGTCTGTGATGATGTCTATGGCCTGTGTTAACACCAGGGCCATGGGAGTGCTGGCCCCAGTGGACTGGGCACCAGAGACTTGGTCCTACTCTTCACTGACCACCAGTGGGAGAGCTGCCCCAGTGTCATGGACATGGGAGAGTGCTATGAAATAATCCTTCTGTATACTGTGAAGATGTGTTGCGCTCATTGTTAATAAAATGCTGACTGGCCAATAGCTAGGCAGGTTAGGTGGGACTTGAGGACAGAAAGAAAGTCGAGGAGGGCAGAGTTGCCAGCCAGATGCATAGCAACCAGGAGATGAACATATCATGCTGAAAAAAAAGTACCACCACGTGATAGAGTGTAGATAAGAAATATGGGTTAATTGAAGATGTAAGAGCTAGTTAGTAACAAGTCTAAGCTGTCAACCAAGCATTTATAATTAATAATATTCTCTATGTAGTTATTTGGGGAGCTGTCTGGTGAGACAGAACTGACTGCCTGAACACAGAAAACTCTGTCTACAGGAGAGCTGGCTCTGGGACTTTAGACAGCCCTGAGAAAACTGCACTCCCACCCCCCACCCCCCATGCACTGGCCCCAACAATGGGAGAGCTGGCTTGCACATGGAAGAGCTGACTCCATCCCCTCACCATCTGTATGGGAGAGCTGGCCTGATGGCATGGGCAAGGGAGAGCAGGCCCTGACCCTTGCCTGAAGGGAGCAGTCCTGGTGGAGGCCTGAACTGACCAACCCAACTACCACCTAGGCCCACATACAGTGCTTTAAGTTGGCCCACCCTTTCATCTACTCCATCTATGACCTACTGGAGCTCATGAAGGGACTGATCTTGTAGAACCATAGCCACAGGATCTCCATGAATCAGGGCAACAGTGGGCTTGCAAAAGAAGTTTCAGTGAGGGTCCAGGATTGATGGTGTACCAGAAGACAGAGGCCTTGAACCAGACCAATAACGCATTGCAATGAACATTTTCAAGTAAAGTTGTTTGGACAAGAGGTTATGTTGGCTCCCAAGGTCACTACACCAAATGAACATGTGATAGAGAGGTGAGAAAGATGAAGGAGTGAAGTAGTTTGTTCTCTTTTTCTTTTTGAAATTCTTTTTCAGATCTAACTGTATTAGGGTGTTTTGGAGGAATGTGGACTTTGGGACTTTGGACTAGGAAAGTGCTTGAACTCTGTAAGTATAGCTAAGGATAGTAGAAGATGATAGTACTGAAAGAGTAGGTGTTTTTTTAATTTTTTTTGGGGGGGGAACCAGGGAGGCTACAAAGGCAGAAGGTGGACATGAAAGGACTGGAAAATGAGAGGGATTGGGGTGCATGATGTGAAATTCCTAAAGAATCGATAAAAATTATATTAATATAAAAAATTTAAGATAACAAACACAATTATAAATATACTATAGCTGGCCAAGGGGAATTAAAATAGAGTACTTCCCCCTTTGTTCTATGACTTTGTATTACTTGAAACAAAATAAATTATTCAAACTTTGAAAAAACAAAAACAAAGATTTCACAATACACTAAGAAGACAATTTAAGAGTGTCAGAAACAGTGTAGCAAAATATGACTGAAAGAAACATGGCTCTAATTCTAAGATAAGATTTGAGCCTAATACTGAATTGACATGAGAATGAGAGGTCCAATCTAACTGTATTTTGCTTACTTAAAGATTGTGCTTTGTAATGTTAAGGCAGTACCAGCAGATTTCAATATACCAACTCTTTAGCTCAATCATGATAACAGATACAAAGATCCATGATGGCCTCCTCTGAGAGTATTTCCCACTATTAAAGAACCCAAGCCTAGAGTCTGTACTACTGAGGTTCAAATGTTGCTTCCATTATTTCAGGTCATATCTTGTTACTTTCAATTTGCATCAAAACAAAATTTTACCATAACTTGTCAACTTCAGAGCAATCTATTATTGTAGAAAAAAATGAAATGAGTAAAATGGGAAGTCTATAGTATTTAATATTCTTTAGAGAACTACAAGTAAACTACTCACCATCTTGACCTTCAGATAGACAATATGGCAGATATATTCAACTGTCTACAATTCTTTAATATCAACCAAAGCCACTCTGATAGGAATTTCCAAATATCAGAATAAACAACATTACAAGGGTCTCAAGAATGGGAAAATTAATTTTGAAATATATATTTAATCAATTATGAGAAAATTTTAGAATATTTTGAACACATATTGCAGAACTCTGGTGTATATGCATGTGTATGTAAGTGCATATTTGTGGTGGTGTTAATTATTTCCTAAGGCTACACTTCTGAGCAAAGGACCCAAAACAAAAATCTAGTTCTATATAAATATGAAGTCTTATTTGGGTTATCAAGAAGTATTATTTAGAAAAATCTTCATGGGTGCATACTGGGTGATAACCTGAAACTGAGATTTAACCTCTGGAGAAGGCTCTGGATTCTGTTGTCCTGAGTCATGCCGACTGCCACAACAATAGAAAAGTAACTAAGACAGAAGTTGGTCACTAGTTGGGTACTGCTGTGACGGATCTAACAGCACTAGAGTGTTCTGGAGGAATGTGGGCTTTGGGACTTTGGACTAGGAAAGTTCTTGACTCTGTAAGTAGCGCTAAATGAGCCAAGCTAGTAGGCGCTTGGGAGATAGTAGTACTGAGAGACATGTGGACCATGGAGGCCTGGATCAAGAAGTTTCAGAGGGGAACAACCTTAGCAACGCGCTGGAAACCATTCCTGTGATACTTTGACAAAGAACTTGGCTTCTTTCTGCCTTGTCCTGAAAACTAAAAAATAATGGATTAATTTCATTGGAAGAGGTATTTCAAGCAGCCTATTACTCTGTTGTATGGTTATCAGTAATCACTCTTACACAGGTCTGCAATGACAAAGAGCAAATGGGACAAAAAAGAAATTCAAAATGGAAAGCTTGAGGAGAAAAAGAGCACCAGGAAATTTAACGTCAAAGTCAAGGCGTATGTTGGAAAAGAGGCCTCTTGTGAAATGAGCAAGACCCCCACACAGTTCATCCTGCAACCTATGAAAGGAAAAGACTGGAGGTTTTTCCACTTTTTTTTTTTTCCAGTTTCAATCAGAATTACATTTAGAATAATTTCTTTTTTTTTTCCTTTTTATTAAGAGATATTCTAAAAAAAAAAAAAAGCCGGGCGGTGGTGGCGCATGCCTTTAATCCCAGCACTCGGGAGGCAGAGCCAGTCGGATCTTTGTGAGTTCGAGGCCAGCCTGGGCTACCAAGTGAGTTCCAGGAAAGGCGCAAAGCTACACAGAGAAACCCTGTCTCGAAAAAACCAAAAAAAAAAAAAAAAAAAAGATTTTCTATTCATTTTACATATCAACCACGGATTCCCCTGTCCTCCCTCCTCCCATGCCCCCATTCCTACCTCCTCCAAGGTAAGGTCTCCCCTGGGGAGTCAGAAGAGCCTGGTACATTCAGTTGAGGCAGGTCCAGTCCCCTCCTCCCTGCACCAAGGCTGAGCAAAGTGTCTCAGCATAGGCACTAGGTTCCAAAAAGCCAGCTCATGGACTAAGGACAAGTCCCGGTCTCACTGCCTAGGGACCCCCTAAACAGTTCAAGCTAAACAACTGTCTCACTTATCCAGAGGGCCGAGTCCAGTTCCATGGGGATTCCTCAGCTATTGGTTCACAGTTCATGTGTTTCCACTAGTTTGGCTAGTTGTCTCTGTACTTTTTCCAGTCATGGTCTCGATATCTCTTGCTCATATCATCCCTCCTCTCTCTCGTCAGCTGGACTCCTGGAGCTTCACCTGGGGCTTGGCTGTGGATCTCTGTATCTGCTTCCATCAGCCACTGGATGAGGGATCTATCATGACAGTTAGGGTGTTCTAGAAGGCAGCTACAAAGAGAAGCTTATGCAAATGCAATCCATGGAAGGGGGCCAGACTCCAGTCCAAGCAGGCAACTAAATTGGCAATATCAGCCATGTAATTCTGGCTTTAGAGTCATGAGGGAAACAGGGGTAAGGGCTTGTGGAATCTTTCTCCACAATTGAGGAAAACTGCTAAGACCAGGCATATGACAGGTGAGTTCCTGAATGGAGATCCTGAGAAGTCACTGATTGAAGCTGTAAAAGTAATGCCTCCTGGACTGTATTAGTGACCCCAGAATGATGGAGATGCCAGAGCTGTTGGATGTCTGCCAAAAAGAGCTGCATTCAGGGAGTGAAAGCAACCTAATACAGACATGTGTGTTATATTCAGCAAAACTGAAAGGGTAGAGATATCTAGGATATTTGACATCAGATGTGGAACTCCAAGATGTGAAGTTTGTCCTGTTTCAGGCTTCTTTAGTCCAGTGTTTCCTCACTATGGTCCCATTACTTCCTTTTGGAATGGTAATATATTATATTCTGTGCCATTGTATGTTAGAAGTACATAATTTGCTTTTTTCGGTTCTTATTTTATAGATGCTCAGAGTTAAGAGATCGTCTTGAGTATCAGAAGAGACTTTGGACTTTTAAACAGTATTGGGACGGTGAGAGACAGTGGGAGCTTTTGAAGTTAGACTAAATACATTTTGTATTACGATATTGCCATGAGCCTGTAAGGGTCAGGGAGTGGAATATGGTGGTTTGAATGAGAATGGTTCCCATAGGCTCATATGCTTGAATACTTGGTTGATGATGGGTGGGTCTGTTGGGGAAGGTTTAGGTGTGGCCTCGAGGGAGGAGATGTGTCACTGGGGGGTGGAGGCTTTCATGATTCAGAAGCCCTCTCCATTCTGTCTCTCTGCCTCATATTTGCGGATCAAGACGTGTGTTCCAGCACCATGCCTGCCAACCACGATGGTCATGAAACCTCTGGGACTGTGAGCCCAAATTAAGTGCTCTCTTTCATAAGTTGCTGTAGTCACAGTTTCCAATCATAGCAATATAAAAGTAACTAAGTTGCCCATCCTTTATTCACTGTATAATATTGGAATATACATAAAATTGTTAATTTTTCACAATTGCTCTGGCTTCTAGTTGGAAATGGACCGGAGGAGAGCAGGAGTAGAAGCCAATAAAACAGCTAAACTGTTGTTGCTTTGAGGTAAAAACACCCAACAGCATTTTGAACCATGACAGTAACAGCAGAAGGAATTACAGGGGAAATATATTCTACTCTACCCTGTAGAATAACAAGATTTGTCTGTATATTAGACATGATGAAGGAAAATATTTAAAAAACTGATTCTAATGGTATAGCCTGGGCAATTTAGAGGTTAAATGACTTTGGTAATTTCATTTATTTTGGTTTGGATCATCTGCATACTAGTAAATGTGCTAAAGATTAAAACTCCTTAACATAATCTCCTAGACCAATGATACTAGGCAAATAACTTTGTGTTAGTTGCCTGATGTTCTGGTATCAGAAATCCATAGACAGGAGAGTGGAGTTGGCTGCCTCCATTACCTGAGAAACCTGTCTATTAGATTAACTTTACTCAGACGTAGCATTGAATACTGCTACGTTTCCCATCCATACCAGTTAAGTACTCTGGGTAGAGCTCATCTTTTTCTTGTCCCTTTCTTGTGTTCAAAGTCCAGTGCACATTATTCTAAAATTCCCCTCCTGTATCTCTGTCAGTTCCCTTCACTTCTTGCATTGTTAGCTCGGCTCCAGACAAATAAAGGTGGATGTTTGTGCTGCTGGAAGTTCACTTACAGTCTTAGGAATACTCCTGTTGCCTAATTCTGCCAAGACATCTGAAACTTTTCTCCCTCCAAGAGTCCCTAGGTAAAGGGACATTTCTGTATTATTTTTTATCTCTAAGCCATGTCTCCCTAACAAGAAACTTCCCTCTAGCCCTCTGATCATCAAGTCCACTAAGCAGCAGATACCCAGTGGAGGGACTCAGGCCAGTTTTTCCAGAACCTCTTTTCCAAGGTGATAATTCCTTTGGCTTTTCCTTCAAGTCAGCAGGGGTGGGGGTGGGGGTGAAGTGGGGGGTGGGAGGGTGGGAGGGGTGGGAGTGGGGGATGAGGGCATGGGGGGGTGTTAGGAAAAATCATGTGACCCAGATTGTCCTTTGCCTCTTCCTTGGTTTAGTCTTTCAGTTATTGCTTAGATGTCTCTGAGGTTGGTTTGCTGGGTGTTGAACAGGGATAGCCAAGCAAGCCCACGGGCCTTTTTTTTCCCCCTCTCGGTCCTTTTAATAATAACTCCTTGGGGAGCAGTCTGGCCATTACTGGTGTCAGTTCATCGACCCGGAATGCACTGCATTCCTTTGTCCTGTGCTCAGCCTAAGTTGGCCATTTAAGGCACTAAGAAATCCCACTCATCTAACAGCACACACTTAAAATTCTGAAATGTTTCTAAATGGTGCTATTGAAACAAACCTACTCCAACAGTGAGTGGCTGGCTAACTGTACCCGTTAAAGCCCCACAGAAGGTGACTCATTCAGAGTAATACTACAACACTGTCAGGAGTCTGTCTTTGATCCTTTGTTTTCTCATACATGTCATCACCATTGCTATCCTCAGACCGTCAGTGCATAGGACATGTTAGACTGGCCAATCCCATTCTCCATAAAATGATGATCGTAGGACTCTGAGAAGAAACAAAAGAGTTTGCAAGGAAGGGATCTCTAGACACAGCTTGCTGTGTAAAATATAATTATCAAGGATCACTTCTTAAAGGGCCCTCTAGCTGATAGGCAGCCAGGATCAAAACTACAAGGAGTTGCTGTCAGATTCCTAGCCACAATCTGTCTTTAGAAAATTCGATCCTTCTCTTTCTTTCTCTCTCTTTATTTTTCTGTCTCTTTACTTCCTTCTTTCCTTCTTTCTTTCCTTCCTGCCTGCCTGCCTTCTTTCCTTCCTTTCTTCCTTCTCTATGCCTTTCTGTCTCTGTCTGTCTCTGTCTCTGTGTCTCTGTCTATCTGTCTGTCTGTCTGTCTCTCTGAGATAGTGATCCACTCTGTAGCCCTGGCTATCCTGGAACTTGCTATGTCTCCAACTTAGAAATCCACCTTCCTCTGCCTCCCAGGTGCTGGGATTAGAGGTGTACACTGCCACATGCAGCAAGCAGCAGTTTGTCCCTTTCCTACAATGACAACCAAGTTTTAAAAGTTTAAAAAGTACTTCTCTAGTGGAGATTTTCTAGTTGTTCTTATTCGGACTGTGTTGGTTCTCACCCTTTCTGTCGGACCCATTCTCCATTGTCTGATGTTAGTGGATTCTTAGGCAAATGAGGCATCATTGTAAACAGATTAGAGGTCTTATTTGAGAAATAAAGTTCCAAAATATTGAGGTGGAAGTAGATGGCCTTAACTGTGTGCTGCTCTAAATGAAGGAGCTTCCTCTCATTTTGTTGGAGTGCATGGTTACTGCTAGCTGAATATTCTGGCAGTGACACATTATCCTCCAAGTAGCCATTGTCTGACTCGAGGCACTTGAGCTTGTGAAGAAGCACATGTGCCGAGTGCTGCTTTTCTCCAATGTGCGTCTTCAGAAAAGTCTGATCATGGCTCTAAAATAATTATATTTTGTTCAGTAATCAAACTCAATCAAATGAATTCTACGTGAACTACTTTTATTTCCACAATGAGAAATGTGTGTCATATCTCTGTGCATTTGCATATTTTTCCATAAACCTAAAACCAATCAATTTTGAAGAGTTATGATAATATAAAGAATCTGAGGCAATTACAGTCTTTTAAACAGGGATTCTAAATGCATTTCACTGCTGGTATTCATGTAGTAAAATAGTCAAAACTTCTTTAACCCTTTTCGTGACATCTCAATTACGTTGTAATGATTGAGGCTCGGGACATTTCTTAGGATTAATGACTGGCTGGGAAAGTAGATGGCCTGAGGTGAAGCCAAGGGCCATTAATTCCCTCTGGTCATTAATCCCCCAGGAAATGCCTCAGGCCTGGTTTGATATTAGCATTACAGGCTACAAATACATAGTTGGATTTCCTGATTGGTTTTAAAGTAGTTTATTAAGATGTCATATTTTAATTTCTGCCCTGTGTACCCAATTTTTCCAAATTTCCATTTCTGATTTTTCATCCTGCAATGTTGATTTCAATGACATAATAAAAATGGTTTCCTGGTTCATATCAAACATTTTCTCTGAAATAGTCAAAACATATTAAAGTTGTTTTCACTACTAAGGTCCCAAATGTCCATTTGTCCTTGTGATGTCATTTGCTAGTAAAAATTTTGGCTATTTGGTGAGTGGCACTTTATTCATGTATGTATTTATTTGATTGCATGTAAACTCATAAAAAGATATTGTACCTTAGCCTTAATTTTGCCTGATATCTACTGCATATAAATCTGCCTTAGTAATTCCATATAAAATACCCACATATTCAGCTTCTGTCAGAAAATAAACAAAGTTGGTCATAAAAATATTTATGAGACTTGTCTGGAACTTGTACATCATCCATCCCTGTGGACTTTCAACATTTTCTTTAATGGCACATCTTTTCAAAAAGTTTGAACAAAAATACTTCTGCTGAATTGAGCTTTGGGTTACATCTGCATGAGATGTGAAAGTTTTTTTTTTTTTTAATCCATTAGAATTTGCTTTAACTAGAAATGTGTTAGACGTCATTATCACACCCTATTTGCAGGCCAGGAGAGAATTTCTTTGAAATAGCTTGGTTAAACTAAGAAATCAACCTTATTTTAGCTTGGGAATACTAGAAAAACTTCAAGGATCTTCTTTTACCTGTGTGACATCTCATAAGCTCAAAAAGGTAAGTTTGCAAGCTAGTTTGAGCAGAGTTCATGAAGTAAGTATGCTGTGTTCAGTCTTCCCTGACCTTGTTTTCTTCTCTCCCACACCTGCTTATCTTCTTGAACTTTCAATCAAGTTCAAAACATGTATGCCTTTGCCAGCTCCTGCTAGTCCTGTTTGGTGGATGCAAAGCACTATTTTATTAAAGTATTAGCTTCCCTGGGCAACATGTTTTCCCTTCTTCTCCAATCAATGTTCAAAACTCCACTCCTCCTTGACAAGGAGTTCTCTCCTTGCAGTATATTGCTGGCTTGTCTAGCTGCTTCCGGGTGCCTCTTCCTGAAGGATTCACCATTCCACAGACTTGAAACTAACTTTCAGGGTTCTTGTCCAATCGGTTTAGAACACAAATGGTCTTGTTTCCTTATCCCACATTATATTTAACCTCTGAAATGTAGTAGTCACATGAATTGTTACTACTGTTTTCACATGTAAATTTCTATTGACTAAGGTTTTCTTTCTGGGAATATCTACCTTACATAGTAAGCTTGAACGATCATAGTTAACCTGGTAATACACAATAGCACATCAATTGTAAATAGTTGCTTTTTAAGTTATACTATTTTAAAAATGGAAATTTTAAAAAGTTAGGTAGGAGACTATTATTAGATATCCCCCCAAAATAACAACCTTCAAGAGCAATATGCAGAATAAGGCATGGCAAAGAAGCATTACTATGTAAAAGAAAATTATCTGTCCTTCTATATGTCGGCCTGTCTGGTTTTTTTTTTTTTTTTTAGGCTCTATATGTTTAATGAGTACCACGAAGTCCTTGAGGTCTGCGTGAGAATGGCAATGCAGGGTTGTTGGTCTGAGCCACAAAATGACAACACAAGGTCCATATTCTGTCCTCAGATCAATGTGTGTGTGTGTTCCTGAAGCACATGGTATATGCTGTGTCTGTCTGGCAGAAACATTTGTGCTTAAAATACAGCCTGACAGTTCCCTGCCATCTTGCAAAACAGTGTGGCTTATTTAGAACAAATCTGTTATGACTGACCACAGAAGATGCATGTGTGTTTCTGAGCCTCTCCTATGAATAGGCAAAAGGACCATCTGCGCACGTGGCATTTACACATCTTTGAGCAAAGTTAGCATTCCGCCTCCCAGTGAAATCCATCTCTCAGGGACTCTGGGTTTGTGATGCTTCCTGCAGGATGGAGGAGGAAAACAAATGCACTTCGGTAAAACAGAAGTGTCTTTTTTTTTTCATCTGTCATAGCCACAGTTTGATAGTATCTGTATTTCATTTTCACTTCAGAATATCACCAGAGAGAGAAATGGCAGGAAGCAAGTTGCTTCAGCGTGGTTGTGAACGGGAGTTGTTATATTTGGTTGCTCTCTGTGGCACATCTCTGTGAAATTTAAAAAATATGGATCTAGCTACCATCCTGGTAGTAGGGAAAAATCATCTTATTCTTTCCTAAGAATTCTTTAGTATATTATAGCATGATCACAATGATATTCATTTCTGCCTGTCTTTACTTAAAATTTACTTGACTCATACTTCAGACAAAACAATTACCCTAATATATTTCCATTATTTCCTTTTTTGAGGGGCAATAATGGAGTTTGTACTGAAGGCCTGGTGCCTGCTAAGTAAAAACTCTACCACTGAGCTATATTCCCCAACCCCTGATGTATTTTTCTTCAAGTATGCATTTTATTATACAATTTAGAAAACACAAATTAAGACATGATTATTTTCTAATTGAAAGTAATCACATCCACCCAATTCTTTCTCAAACTGGGGAATTCAATGCTCTTTAACTCAAGGTATATAGAAATAAAATTTTCTTTAAAGACCAGGCCCACTATGGGTGGTACCATCCCTAGGCTAGTAGACCTGGACTGTATAAGAGAGATAGTTGACTTTAAGCCAGTGAACAGCAATCCTTCGTCTCTCCTTCAAGTTCCCATTGTGCTTGGGTTCCTTACCTGACTTCCTTCATTGATAGAATACATCCTATAAGCTGAAATAAAACTTTTCCTCTCCAAGTTGGTTTTGAACAATGCTTTATCACAGACAGCAGCAGAGAAGTGAACTACAACACTACCAAAATGTTCATCAAGAAAACAGAGGAAAAGGTTCAGTTTATTCAATATTACATATTAAGAAAAAAAGTTTGCATAAGGAAACACTGAAGAGGTGATTTTTTTTTTAACTGAAACTCACAGTACAGAACGTGTCATACAGCCTCCTCTAGAGCTAAATAGCTTAAAATTAGTCATAGCCACATAGCCTCTTCTGTAGTGGCTATGTAGAGGAATGTAGTGGCAGGGGATGCCTTGTACTTTGAACTTATCCTCTGTATCTGTGACTATACATCCCTGGGAGACTATAACTGAGGTATCTCCAAAACCAGTGATAAAGCTGTATTTGTCATTGAGGCTACTGTATTCCACATGGCTCCATAGCATCATTTTCTCTAGTCAGCCAGGGTCCCAGTTCCAATGGATGGGTGGATCCAAGTGATATCTACTTGTTCTCTCAACTGCTGTTGAATGTTATGACTTAAGTATGCCCTAATCTCTCCTTTTGCTTTTCTGGGGCCCCTTAAGCTAACTTCTGTAAAGCAAACTGCACGAAGGCCTCCTGTTAGCTGACCCTCTGAACTATAGGCAGTATGCTCCCATTTGGCACAATTTCCAATCCAGGGGAGATCCTAAAGATTTTTTTTCCTTTCTGCATCCACACAGAAGGCTCTAAAGCAGCACTATATTTGGGTGTAAGCAATTGTGGTGCCACAGTTTGCAACCCTATGCTTCAACTTCCAATCCACCTCTGTGGACACTGGGAAGTTCTGATTAGTTTGAACATCTGGATGTATATAGGTTGTGTTTTCTCTGTCATTGTTTAAGGGACAATTTTACCTCATCTTCTGATTCGAGTTGAACCAAAGCCTCACCCCTCTGCCAGCCTTCTCTAGTGTAAATGAAATGGACAGAGATGTAATGTCACCAACCAGATGACTAGGAAGTTCTTTATTTTCTCAGTTCAACAGGACTAGGATATCCACATAGCTTGTCCTAGAAGCCTTCCTCTCCCACAGAACCAAACATAATGAACACTGACATGTTGTAGATGCTAGAAAAGCATAGACACAACTTTCTATAGCTGAACAACCATGGAAACCTGGGTGGGAAAACCCATGGTGAGGAACTGTCTACTGAGAAAGAGAGGACTGATTTCTGTTTTCCACCAAACCAGCCTGGCTGACAGACAGACAACCCCAGTTCTACATGACATGAAGAGGGCAGGTTGTCTCCGTGACTTAGTGACAAAACACCACGACAAAGGCAACCTATAAAGGGACATGTTTATTTGAGGACTTGCTTACAGTTTCAGAAGGGGAGTCTGTGGCCTTCATGGCAAAGGATGTGCCAGCAGGCAAGGGAGAGGCACAGGGCTGGAGCAGCAGCTGAAAGCTAACTCTGCTCCATGGGCACAAGCCAGAGAGAAGAGACAGAAGGCTCATGGGAACGGCATGGGTTTCTGAAACCTCCAAGCCCACCCACCCATAGTGACATACTTCCTCCAACAAGGCCACACCTCTCTTCTTGTTCTGAATTTCGGGTTCTGTGACTCCAGGCTTCTACTCTCATGTTCATCACTTGGGGCAGCTTTTGGAATACTGAGAGGGGGATGAGGCCAGTAAGGAATTTTCAGTGTGTCCTAAAACCTTTGAGTGTTTCCTTGAGTTTGTTTTTTTTTTTTTTCAATTCAGCAGAAGAGTCAGAAGACCTAAAATTTTGCATATATATGATAAAGGACAAGTGCATTTTAGGTGAGTTTACATTCCTTTTCTAGCAACCAAAAAGTGGTATGTTCAGAGGGCAGCAAGCAATCAAGGTAATAACTCGTGGACCTAAACCAGAACCCCCTTTTTCATATATGTACAGGCCAAATCTAAGAATGATTTTACATTTTTAAATGGTTAAGGGGATAAAAAATCAAGAGAAGAATACTATTTTGTGACACATGAAAACTACATGAAATTCAAATTTTAGTGTCCATAAATAAAGTTTTATTGGAACACAGCCATGCTCATTCATTTGCATACTGTCTATGGTGCTCTTCGATAAACGGCACAGTTGACTGATTGTGACAGAGACCGTATGGACTGCCAAGCCTAAAATATTTACTCTCTGGCCCCTCACTGGAAAAAAGTGCTGACCTATGGGCTCTAAAATCGGACTGAATTCCAATCCTTCCTTGCCTTTTTTAGTAACTGTGGTCTCCTGGAAAATGGGCTTGATCTCTCCTTCCATCAGCTGCATCCTCTGTAAAACAGGAGGAAGTAGCATTCTCTCGGAGCAAAGCACTCAGTGAGGGTGAGCTGCTTCCTTTGTTCGTCTCTGAAATTTGACTTTATTTGTATAAAATATGAAATAATTGTGTCAATATGGCATTTCTACCTAAGGAAAGATTCTGACGGCAGGTATCTTGAGTTTCCCCCATGGCATTCCTTGTATAATTGTATACATTAACAGGAAGTGCTCAAGGGCATTCTATATGACATGCAGGGACATGGATGACACCATCCCTTCCTCTAGAAGCTGTTAGTCTACTGAGGAAGCCAACTGCAAACATGTGAACCAGAAGTATCATTAGAAATATTTCTCTAACCAAAAGAAATTTAAAAAATAAATACAATTTTTCTTAATTCAATGTACTGATATACTAGGTAAGTGTTGTGTGTGGTAACAATAGTGAGATGAACTCATCTTGAAGACCTGCTAGCCTTCCCCTTGGCAGCAGGCTCACCACCTTAACCCGGTGTTCACTAGTCCTACCCATAGGGAGAACGATGACGGAATGATGAATTGTAAATTAGCTGCCTTATTCTTCTTACACCAGTGATTACGAATACACTAGAAATTCCCCCGAGGCATTCTTCATGGAAGACATTAACAGTACATGAACCATACAGCTAGCTTTCAAGGCGTCTTGTTTGAATGTTGTCAGATATAGACTTTCTCAATAAAAAACACATGACCATTACATGAACTCAGTGGCTCATTATTCATATCGCTTGTATGAGTGTGTACCAAAGAGTCAATACTCCACTGGAACCTGTGGTCTTGGAGCTCCAAAGAGGTACTAAGTGATTGTTCTGAGGTTTCTCTGTCCTAGTCTTCCTGCCAAGAATTGAAGACTAATCTTCCTATTTTCTTCAAGACATTTTATCATCCACAAGCTTTGTCTCTGTGCAGATCCTTGGTTCCTTCCATGATCTGACCCATTTCTCTCTCTTGTTTTCTCATTACTACATACCCATTTTTTCCATATTAAACTCTTTGTCTATTTTAATTTGCCTTTTCTCCAACTCTGAATCGAAAATAACAACAAAGATGACTTCAAAAAGAAATTAAAATCCAAGGAAAACAGTTTTAAATTCCAACAATATAAGCAAAACATGACTAGGAGTTTATTCATTCCAGCCCTCCGACAATCGTGTTAGAAGGCTGAGTCTTAGATGCTTCTGGCAAAGCCCTACTTCTCAAACTGTTTCTGACATGTCAGAAAACATGGGTAAAGCATCCTTTTCATCCCTTGATGAATTTATTAGACACTACGATAAGGAGCCGATCACTGTTATATTCCAAAGTTTCATTGTGAAACATGTTCAAATTTGTTGAAGGTCTTCAATGGTCTTATTCTAACAACTAGAAGCTTCTTAGAGAGCAGGACCATGACTACTTGTCACATCTGCATCTCCTACAGAAAGCAATCAACTTTTCCTTACATTAGTAATCTCTTCACTTTCTAAAACTTACATTCTTACAGTTTTATTTAATCAAACATTTATTTTATACCAAATTTTCATCAGTCAGGTATTGTGCTGTTCTGTAATAATAAAGAAAAACACTGAAATTTTTATTTAAATATAATACACCTTACTATATTATAAGTGGTAGTAGGAATATAAATATTTCCTCTCTTGCTTTTCATAGTGTTTGAACATTAATAATAATGCTGAACAGTGCTTTCTACTGAGTTCTAAAGTAATATATTACCTCATCAAGCAACTGAATGTCAGGGCCCACTCTCATCTTTGAATCATCTATAGTCTTAGGTGGTACTTTGTGCATAGTCAGTATTAGACTTAAAAGCTTAGGTACTTGGGCAACTGGCCAATTAGAAGAGGGAAAAAAGTAACACATCCAGTAACAAACTTTACATCATCCTCGAATAATGCCAGCTACCAGATTTCATAACTAATGGCCACATATAGTTCAGCCTATGATTATTATTTAAGTTTCTATCTTGTTTTGATTTAAAAACAACTTTGCCTTCAAAATCTAAGATCCCCATGACTGGATTATGTTTATCAATAGACAAATAATTGTCTGTTCTATGCTATATATAACCCACTGTCCGTGCAGCCACAAGCTGGACTCTGTTGGGAACTCATTTGGAGGAGTGTTCAAAGCTGATTCTTCAGCCTTGTGGACATGGCTTATGTATATCCTAATTGGTACACCACATAAAGATTTGTGGAACAGACTTTAACTCCATCATATTGATCTGTCTTTTATGGTTATTATGACAGAGGCAAATCTTATTGCATTTTCAAGATTAAGATTCTATGTAGCCCTACAAGTTTCTAGTTAATACTTCCAATGACTTTGATCTAATGCAATTTCCTTTTCTCTTTATATCAATAGTCTTATATGCTTAAAAGAGAAATAGAATGTCTAGGTAGCAACATTTTAAGTAAATGAAGGTCCTTATTAGAAATAAAAACAATTGTGTCAATCTGGTTGATGCATGGGTTGTATTTCTGGGTAGGATCATAATTCATTTCTTTAAAAGAATGATTTTATGTTCCCGTGTGTTGGCATTTACAATGACATTAGATGTAGATGAGAATCTGTATATCAGACAAAAAAATTAACACAAATCTAAGATTGTTTCATTACTAGTTTGCTTTAATGAACTATATAAAATTCATGATTTGGAAGAAAATCCTTGAAATTACCAGAAATTACTCAGCCAACTTAAAAGAATAGCTCCCTCTATACTCCAGAAGGTTGGAGGTGACTTGAGGAAAGTGTTTATTTTCAGATATTTAGTGAAAAATGTTTTATACTCTTTCTAGCTTCAAAGAGTTGTCCTTCCTCCTTGCAAAGTTTAACCCCTTCACCAGGACTCATAATACTCTACTCTTTTGTTGTTTTTCCCATTCAATTTTCCCATCTCTTCCTTGTCTTCCAACTCTCCTTGTCCAAGGAAAGCCTCTGTTTTGTCTTATAGCTTTATGTAGATCTTATATAATTAATAAATTTATAATTATGGTCTATCCCAATGAGACCCATTTCTTTCTCTTGGGAGGGAGGGGCAGGGTTTCCAGACAGGGTTTCTCTGTGTAATTTTGGTGCCTGTCCTGGAGCTCACTCTGTAGACCAGGCTGGCTTCAAACTCACAGAGATCCACCTGGCTCTTCCTCCCGAGTGCTGGGGTTAAAGGCATGCGCCACTGCCACCTGGCCTGAGTCCCATTTCTTTTTTTTTTTTTTTTTTTTTTTTTTTTTTTTTTCTTTTTTCTTTTCTTTTTTTTTTTTCAGTTAAAAGGGAGGTTTATTTTGTGATGTAACTTACAAGTAAAGGGATAGGTTACAGGGTCTGGGAGAGGTGAGGTGCTGTCCAACAGTGTTCTCTAGAGAACTCTGCTAGGTCTTCCTCCAGTGTCCAGGATCCAGGAACCAAGAAAGCCAGCACATCCAGATCTCAGGTCTTAAGGGCTACTGTCTCAGCCCCGTCCTAGTAAGCATGACAATTACCATTTCTTCACTTCACTTCACTACCAGGTTCTAAGACAAACTGATCTGACTGTCTTCATTCTTGTGCATCTGTGATTTAAATCCATCTTTTACCGTGCTCCCAAAAGTAAACACTTGAAGATTCACATCTTGGTGTTCTCTTAGTAATCAAATTCAAGCCTTTATCAGGCTGTGTTTGTCCCCTCTTTTCTGGAATTTCTGCCTATACTAGAGACAGGATACTTCAACTCTTTGGAATACACTCTAATTTTTCTTGCTTATTGGTTTTAACTCCTCTCCCACATCTTTAAGTAATATGAGTATCCTTTTAAAAATTAAATCAAGCTGGTAATTGTTTTTGTATTTTACTGTAAAAACACAAAAAAAAAATTTGTAGAGCTTTTGTCCTTTTTGGTCCTAAGAAAAACAAGAAGTGAAGGAATTGGGGCATTTAGCCCACACAGAAGAGATTCAGACAAAGAAAAAAGGACAGAACAGGATCTGATCAGAAGGAAGTTGACGCCCCTCCAAGCAGATGGAGACAGTTTCTTCTGGATTCCAGACAGTACTGTCCCTCCATGGGGAAAAAAGAAATGAAGTAAGGGAAGAAGTCTCTAAGGGCATCTGTGCTGTGGGTGCCAGGCTCAGGAACATCATCACATATTCAGGATACAACACTAAAGAAAGACAGAGGCTCCCTCACACTCTCAACCTAGTCCCACCCCCAGGGATCCAGCCCCGAGTAACTTCAAGAGTCTTTTATAACCACATGGGAGGGAACATCCAATAATAACTATGGTTAAATTTCTGCCAGACAGGTAGGAAATCAGAGCAGATTAAATTTCATTTAGAGATAAATATATTTAATCTTAGAGCAAAATTAAGGCTCTGAATTTATGTTTTCTGCCT
The DNA here is from genome assembly GCF_004664715.2 of Peromyscus leucopus. NCBI lineage: Eukaryota > Metazoa > Chordata > Mammalia > Rodentia > Cricetidae > Peromyscus > Peromyscus leucopus. The sequence goes on along the minus strand of NC_051066.1, from coordinate 34,633,349 downwards.
CAACCTCACTGAGTATCAGTTCTGATTGCAGAATCTACATTTTTCTCTGGAATGCTGCAAGATAAATCAATTTATCTTGTTAAGGGATACACTTTAGGTTATAAATAGCACTGCAAAGAACATGCCTGTGACAATGTCTTTCTCTTAGATTATTTCCACAAGATAAATTTCTAGAATTGGGCTCATTGGGTCAGATTCACAATCAGGAGGTAGAACTTCAATAGAGGATTTGTTGAGACAGATAGGTCATTTATTGTATTTGAAAATCTACTTAGGAATATTTTAGGACAGAACTCTATGTTCCCCTTTCTTCTGGGTTTATTCTTACACTGTCTCAAAAACATCAGTCAATCTTATTCCCTTAAATCTGTATGACTCTAATTCCAGATTTCTTCACTTATCGATGTCCTTAGAGAGTGAGAAGAATGAATCTACACATTGCAAGATATTGCACAGCATCTCTGGTCCTTACCTACCTGATCCCAGAAGGAAACATCACTTACCCTCCCTACAGTAAGCCTGATAACTTGAGCTCAGTCCCTGGATCCCATGTGGTGAGAGAAGAGAACTGACCTCCATGTGCTCACTATAGGTACACACACACACACACACACACACACCATATATATATATATATATATATATATATATATATATATATATATATATAGTCTCAAGACATTACCAAATATCCCCTGTGATGTGAGGGATTATACTCCATTAGATTATAAGTTTCTTGGCATGGTGTCCATTTTGACACAAATGTGATTTTGGCAAAGCCATTTTACTTACTTGCTTTTAAGATATGCCATTTTGATTCAGTTTTGATAGCCTTCAAGTAGTAGTACTGATATGGTATCTATTCATGTCTTGAAGTCTCATTAGAAAGCAGCCCCTTCCATTATCTCATTCTTCACTCTGTCTCATGTAGGCAAGGGTGAAGTAACTCTCAAGATGAGTAGTTAATTAAAATATCATGTGTTCCTTATTTATATAGTCACAAAAATCAAATGGTGCAACCTTGTCACAGTGTCCAGGAAAGCTGAATTTTTGTTTTCTGCCTCACCTCTCTTTCTTCCTTTGCTTTACCCCTATGACAAGAGACTGTTCATAGCCTATCAGACTATTTAATGTGGTCATTTTGTTAGGTGTGCTGGGTAGCAAATGTGAGTTGTATGGTTCAGTCACTGGACAGAGGAACATGCATCAGATGATAATTCATCACGATGGTGAGTGAACAAGAATGAACAATGGTGAAAAGTTAGGTAAGGTACAGGTTCCAATTAGTGGAAGAGATGGACAGTTAGGAAATTTCTCTTGTGATTTAGAAGATAGATGTTAGAGACTATTACATCCCTTGTATAGATTCCAAACCATATAAACATGAAGGCTCAGAGTAACAAGAATCCCTGTATCGAGAGTGAATCCAGGATGGAAAAGATAGGTGACTCTGGCTATAATGCAAATTCTGATTCCATGATAACCCGCCTGTCACTTTCACTGGCTTACTTTCCATACACATGAAACTACGGCGGGCCTGGAATGATGGTTCAGCTGCTAAGCGCACTAGCTTCTCTTCCAGAGGACCTAGGTTTGACCTCCAGCACCCACATGCTGGCTCAAAACCATCTGCAACTCCAGATCCAGCAGGATCTGATGCCCTCTTCTGACCTCAAAGGGCATTCATGGCAGGGACATGGTGCACAGCCACAGTGCAGATGAAACACCCACAAACAAACACGATCAAAGCTCACTGGGAGCCACAGGAAGCATCCCCAAAAGCATAAACCATAAGGACTCCTGGACTGCATACTTCTCTCCACTGCTGTAATACTTGAGCCTCAGCTTGAAGAGTACCCTTTCGTCCCCAACAAATGGCAGTATGAAAGTCACCCCAATTATCATAACCAGAAGGAAAACACCTAAATCGAAGCAGCCCATAAATAGAGCAGCTTAAATGCTAACCAGCTTTGTGGAGCTTGTTGGAGATGAATGACTATTTTCAGGTTGTATTTAAGCCATTTGTACTAAAATGCTAGATCAGTGCAAAATAACAGAGTTGCTGTAAGCCGGCACACAGCTGCTCACTTCCCTGTCAGAAGCTGCTGCTTTCCTGAGGTAATCTGGTGAGAGACAACCTGCTACTTTAAAGAGTTCTAGTGAAGGAAAAACAAAAGGGAATATTGGTCTATGTCCAGTGAACGCTCCACACATACACAGACTCATGCACACATGGGTTACTGATGAAAACGTGTAGGTCAGCATAAAAGCCAGTGTAGAAGTGGTGGATCAAATATGAGATTAATAACTGTGAAGTTCTTTAAAATCCATTTTATTGACTATTTAGCAATAATAATAGTTTAATGTCAAGCACCACCAATAAAATTTTGAACAAGAGTGTCTCATGTACAAAACTTGATTTTTACTCCTCTTGGAATTATTTCTGAACACCTTGTTACTCATGTTTAGAATTCAAGTTACATTCCACACATTTATTACATCGAATACAATGTAATGTTTCCACAGGAGATAATCCGTAAATTTCTTCACGTGGATGACTCTTGCAGCTACCCAATGTGCAGTTCAACAGTCTTTCTACTTCCTAAACTCAGTGTGACCTGAATTCCTCTCCCAAGACAGATTCTTTGAATTCCATGGCAAATGCATTCACCCAATTACATGGGGACAAGGCCTTGGCTGACTTTAAGTTTTCAGGGTTAGTGAGTTTTGTATTACTTACTTTTCACCTAAAGCCCTTCTCCGTTCTATTTCTGGTGGTCCCTTCCTTCTACAGAACACCCTACCTATTGTGTGGTGCAATTCAAGTCCATAAGCCTGGTTTCTGGTCTCTAGCAGTGAAATCAGAACAGTCTCTGGGCTTGATTTTTACCTTCCAAAGAATAAAGGCAGCACCAGATCTGTGTGTTATCAGCAAAAGGTTGCAGCAGGTCAGAAAAATCTTAAAATACATAGAATGGTCTTTCCACCAGCATTTTCTATAATTTAAAAAGAATATACTAAAAAGATGTCAAATACCATAAATAACAAGGATAAATGTTTTGCCAAACCCTTTTTTTGTGGGAGAGAAAATGTGTACACATGTATATGATAAAGAGACTGAGACCTCTTACTGAAGCTGATAGTTTTATTTTTTATTATTAAGAAATTTTCTATTCATTTTACATACCAACCAAAGATCCCCTCCCATCCTTCCTCCCACCTCCCAGTCTTTCTCTCCATCCCAACCACCATTCCCACCTCTTCCAGGGCAAGGCCTCCTGTGGGGAGTCAGCAGAGCCTGATGCACTCAGTTGAGGCAGGTCCAAGCACCCTTCCCTGTTCCAAGGTTGTGTAACGTGTCCCACCATAGACACTGGGCTCCAAAAAGCCCGCTTATGTCCCAGGGATAGGTCCTGATCCCACTGCCAGGGTGCCCCTTAAGCAGATCAAGCTCCATACCTCTCTTGCCTAAACAGAGGACCTAGTCCAGTCCCATGGAGGCTCCACAGCTATTGAGTGACAGTTCATGAGGTCCCATTAGTTAGTTTTGGTTGTCTCTGTACATGTTCCCATCATGGTCTTGATGCCCTCTTCTCTCTCTTCAACTGGACTCCTGGAACTCAGCCTGGTTCTTGGCTGTGGGTCTCTGCATCTGCTTCTGTCAGTTACTAGATGAAGGCTCTGGGATGATAGTTAGGGTGTTCACTAATCTGATTACCAGGGTAGGCTAGTTCAGGCACTCCACTGTTACTAGTAGTCTAAGCTGTGGTCATCCTTGTGGATTCCTGGGAACTTCCCTAGCACCGGGTTTCTCCCTATCCCCATGATGTTCCCTCTATCATGGTATCTCTTTCATTGCTCTCCCACTCCACCCCTGTTCCAGCTCGACCATCCCATTCCCTTATGTTCTCATCCCCTACCCCCTCCCTGCCCTCCATCTGATAGTTTTATAAAAACATGAAAACTGCTGCAAAACTTATTCTAAAGTCTTCATTTATAAATTATGTGATTTTGTTCTGGGCACTTACCATTTAAAACATGTAGATCATGTCCATAGCTTTCTTACTTTTCTTGCCAGATTCTCTTCCCCTTCCATCCATTATAGACTCTCTACTACATTTATCTCAGAGGGTCCTTCTGAGTTTTATTTCTCTAGCTCAGAACCATTATACTGATGCTGTTTGGAAGACAATATTTTTATTTGCTATTGTTATTCTTTATATTATTATAATATAAACATATTATATATGTGTGTGTATAATGTGAAGGACAGCATGTGTGCGATGACTAAGGGGATCAGAGGACATCTTTGTGGAATCTGTTCTCTCCCTCCACCCTTATGCAAGTTTGGGGGTTGAGACTCAGGTCACCAGGCCTGTGAGCCAAGTATCTTATTGTGTTAAGCCATCTAGCTGGATCAGAGACAGTCATGTAATTTATAATGAGATTTTCACCATTCTACCATATTCTTATAACCTAATCCTTTCTCTTCTGTCTTCCATAACCTCTGAATTCCAATCAAATGTATCTATTTATCATATCTGAATGTGTTTTTCCCATTATTCTCTCTAAAATTTGGTCTATATATTTGCTTATGTCACTTTTCCTATTATTCTAATTTATTTTTTAAAAATCCTGATTTTTCAATCTCAGCTAAAGCTTGTTAATATTTTTGTAAAATTATTTTGATAACACTTAATTTAAACAAAACTGAAAGTTTTAACATAGTGAATATTCTTACATATAAACAACATAATTATTTCATGTTATGCCTTAATAAATGTTTGTAACACATTTATTTAGTTTAATGATGAATTGGTACCTGTTTTGGTTGAATAGGAGCCAGTGATGTTAAGTTTACTTATTTAAACCAAGGTTCTAAGGTTAAGATATTTTTTTAACCAATTAAAAATGATGGTTAAAGTAATAAATAAATTTGTGAAAATCAGGAAGAGCCCTGAGTGTGGAATCCTAAGAATTGGGGTTCATTTTTACTATTTATTATATAGGGAAAAATAAACTGGGAGAGTGGAAAACCTGATGAAAAGAGGCAGCTGATGGTCACTGGCCTTCTTAGATGCTGTCTCAATCCATTTCCCATCAGTTTATTTCAACTCTTTTCTTTACCCTCCAATGCATTGCAAACATCTATTTGAGTCTTCATCAATGTCATTGAATACTCACTGCTGAATTGATGGCAAGCTTGCCTGACATCGGGAAGCAGAGGGAAGACCATAACAAAGAGGGTATGGAGGTCCACCATCAGGAGCAGATCCCTTCACCACCTCGATCAGAAAAAGGCTTAAAATGAGATAAACAGAAGAGATGAGAGCCAAGACTTTATCCTTGTTGATAATAGAAGCTTGGCTGGGCAAGTTGGCATATGCAATAATCCCAACACTCAGGAGGCTGAAGCAGGAGGATCACAAGTTCGAAGCCAGTCTGGGCAACATAGCAAGACCCTGTCACACACAAATGAACAAGTAGAAGCTAGCTGAATGTTAGTCCTCTTTGGAGTGAAGCTGAGACACCTTTATTTTTCCAGCATTCCATAGAACTACCATTTAACTCTTATTATTTAAAATAATAACAGAAAAAATGAAAGAACACTGACTATGGCATTACCTCTACCATCTATGTGCAGGAAGTCCATCTTGGAAGACTTTCCAACTTTTGTTTCTTATGGTTATAAAATCCATTATCATTTTATTGCATAAAAATAACATATAAATGTTATAGACCATAAAGTTTTGAAGTGTGGTTGTAAATTATATAAGCATATCTGTTCATATACATATTCATGTTGTGATGCATTTGAATGATGAAAAATACTCTGCTCCATCACTGTAAGGCTTCTTTTCTAAAACACATTCTGGAGATGTTGGCATTGTCTCCTCTCTGTGCAGATGACTAATGTGAGGAGGTAACTTTGGAAATTACATTGCTATGTAATCATCCATATTGCAATTGTGGATAAAATTGATTAGAATAATATTGAAACTCCCCCAAGGGACTCTACAATTATAAGTCAAGTCTCAAATGGAAAAGGTTTTTTGAAAAGTTGGCAGATGTCTTAATGAATATGAAGCATTATAGTAATATATTAGGGCAATTTGTTCATTATTGACAAGCAGATCACTACACTATATAAATTACTGAATGAGACAGGCAGAATTACTTTTCTTTCAGTGAATGGTTAATCAAATATTATTTTTAAATGTTCATTTGTTTAACTTTTTGATATGCATATTAGTAGACAAACGGTTGCCCTTTAGAGTTGCAAGTTGGCTTTGAATGTGGCAAATCTAAATATTTGAATTTATATCAAATAGGAACCAAATTCAACCATAAGATTGACAACTACTATTCAGGTCAACAGTAGAACATATCAAAACAACAGGATTTTGTATTTCCCTTAATAAGCCCATTTACTTGGCATTTCTGCTTCCCTTTTTTTCTCCTGTTTTTGTTTTTAGACAGCCTTTCATGAAAGAACAGCATTGAAATAAATAACTAAGGAGCAGATAGAGCTGTTTAACGAATAAGGTAATTATATGACCCCGTTCCACCATGCCAGGGATTTGTAAATGATTTAAAAGTTTGTTTCTACAATTGTTTCCAGGGGCCTAACCGAGCACAGGAGCTCTGTGCACATCAGAAAGTAGGATAAATTTATTCTAATAGATTTTTACTCTAGGAACAAGACTCTCTCTGTTTCATATTGCACATGAATATTAAATAAACTACCTGCTGGCAACTACACAATATTTTAGTCTCTAATTTTAAAAGTACACTGTATTTTAATACCTATTTTTAAACAGATATCAATTTTTATGGAGCAGTACATGAGTTGTTGATGGATAAATCACCCAAGCATGGTTAAAGAGAACCTAATCTCCAGCTGGTACCAGATCTATTTAATTGTATCTCCTGACCTCACCTCACCTGAGCTGCATTAAAATCATAATACAGTTCAAGTGTAAAAATGATATACTGTTTGTTCGCCCTGTTTATAGAGGGGCAAACATACAGTTAAATTCATATGTTTAAAATTAGTGTAGTCGTTTGAAAAGGTTGAGTTAGATCAAACTGCCTCTCAGCGTTTTCTCTGCCCTTTTTCGACTTAAATGAGGAAGGCTCTATAGCCAGATGAGTGAAGCTGTTAAGAAAGTTGTAGACGCTTTTCCTGGTACCAAGAAGATTGCTGCCCTCCGTCAAACAGGGAGGCTCTCAAGCGTCATGTAATAATGGATCAGTACACTTAAAAATGTATTCTGGTGGCAATAGGCATGAACTTTTGCATGTTCTAAATCTTTTACCAATGTGGTAATATTTTGGAATGGCCTAAACAGCAGCCCTTAAGTTTATCTCTGTTAGGGTGAAATATCCTTGAGACAGTCTTATTTTCATAAACAACAGTACTTAGGTGTTTCCCTTTTAAGAGCTGGGATTTGGGTTGTTTCCTACGTTGCTGCTCAAGCCAGAAACATGATCTTTACTGTTTCCCGAAGCTGGATTGAGAATATTGAAAATTGCTATTGCTTTAGAATTTGATCTGAAGAAATAATTGCCCTGTTCCCACTAAAAGTTACAACTACAGCAAGCTTTCCACACATCAGGTGGACTTGGTACTCCTTCCTACATAGGAACTGTAGGGTGTATGTCCCTAGAAGTAAGGACCAAATCTCTGTCCCCTTCTGAAAGAAAACAAATTTCAAGTAGTAAATATAAAACAACGCCACAAACGCACCAATGAATCCACCATTTCCAAATTTCCATATCCACCCTGACGAATGGTGAAGATGAGTCCCCATTTTACAAAGGAGAAGCAGCGTATCGCTTCAGCAGCAAAGCCAGAATTTAAAGAGACACCTAACTCTGGAGTTCATGCTTTGAAATGTTATGATGATAGTCCAGTAACAGTGTATGTTAGGCAGTGTTTTCTAAAAAAAAAAAAAAAAAACAAAAAAAACAAAAAAAAAACATAAACACGTGCACGTGCATACAGAAAATTTATTAAGGGAATTGGCTTACATGAGGAAAGAAACTGAAGTCCCACAGCAGAGTATCTGGATATCAGGTGTCTGCACATCAGAAATGTCATTAGTGAGGCTCAGTTCAAGTCAACAGGTCTCATAACCTGGGGACACCAATATAAGTCATGGACTCCAAAGCTAGAGAAATTCTGACATGAAAGGGCAAGAGAAGATGGGTACCCCAGCTCCTGAGCAGAGCAGAGAACTTGCCTTCCCTTTGCTGTTTTGTTCTATCCAGAACCTTAGCCCACTGGACCATGCCCCGCTTCATTGAATAAAGGCTAATAATCTGTCCTGGGTCTCCCAATTTCAACATCTATCTCTTCCAGAAATATCTTTATAACTACCCCTAGAAATAATGCTTTATCAGCTACCTACTATTAACACAGCCACGCTGATGTTTGAAATTGGCCACCAAAAGTCTATTGTTTGTCAAGGTGGCACACACAAACTTAATTTACAATTAAAATATATTTTTTAAAAAAAACATAGCTGTAACTAACAGATAAACTTCCCTGTGTACAACCAAAACCACACTAATCCTTTTCTAGAAGAGGGCATAATGCCCCAAGAGATGTGATTGTTCTCCGAATAGCCTACATCTTTAATTCTAAATTTAATATATCTGATGCTTAATGAGAAGGGTATGAGAGGAAAAAATACATAGTTGTTTGCTCTGTGGATATTCACATCTCAGCAAAATAAGGGGGAACCACAGCAATTCAGCACTTGTTTCTACACCCACCATGTAATTGGAGCTGGTATTTTTTACTGACATCTGTGGTCCATCCTGCACTCCCTTTGCTTTCAGCAAGGACCTCAGCTTATTGTCATGTTATCTACCTGGCAGGCTTCCCTGCTAAAGTGCCTTGGCCACTTGATGCCTGGCCTAGATTGTACTAAAATAGCTGCTCATTGTATCAGTCACAGGACTGGGTAACACTGTATTCCAGATGTCCTTACTCTTTCTTGTCTCAGTGGTGGATCCATAGGCCAAGATCAACCTTGGCAGGAGCCATGCAACTTCTTTGGGGAACAAAGTCAGAGGATAGCACAAATGACTCTCCTGTGGCAAGACCCTGGAGACCCTGACCCACCTGGCAAGGACTTATGGACAGTTCACTGCATAATCCTGGGCATGACCCTAGGAAAATATGTGCTACTTCCTCTCCTTGATGTCACCATGCCAGCCATACTGCTGGCCTGAACGAGTTACAGCAGGTCATGAAGTTTAATATTACATATTTGCATAACTGTTCTGGAAAGAATGATTTTTAACCAAAAGAGTCTTTCAGAATTGTTATTAAATAGATTGTATCAGGAGTTAATGGGAACAGTCTAAAGACAGGGAATGAAGTAGAATTATAGAAACCCACAGTTTCCTCATTTCTAACAACTGTGCCAATACCCCAAGAACTTAAGAGAGAAGGACACAAGAACATGGGATAAACAGTGCCAACTATTAAGAGTAAGTTTTCAAGCTATGTTGCCTATCGGCTAAATGCGAAAACCTGGTATATCCCCAGAGGAGATGGAGTAGTACAGAATGTAGAATGGATTGATCCAGCTTTGGCTGGTGAATTGATCATGAGAACACAGACCCTACCAGATATAAATATTAACCACAAGAGACAAAATTGTCTGTCCTCTGCATGACTCTGTAACTGCATATGCGGCCAACTGGACACACTGCTCTACCTGTATGTGTACATAGTTCGAAAACTTCCTTTGTAGCCTGCAACACCACTTATGCTTCTAACAGTAGGAATACAGATCAAAAAGGTAATGCCTACTGATGGGAAAGTTGGCAAATAAAAGGGGAAAGAGGCAAGGAACAAACTGGTAATTATTGTAACCATTTTTAGAAACTTAAGGAAGCAAAACTGATTGTAAAGCTGTTCATGCAAACCATAAAAATTATATAAATAAAAACAGGCCAGTGCTGTGGATGATTGATTGATAAAACAACTGATTGGCCAGTAGCTAGGCAGGAAGTATAGTATAGGCAGGACAAAGAGAGAAGAGAAGTCTGGGAAGTGGAAGGCTGAGGAGAGGAGACACCAGCCTGCCATCCAGGGAGCAGCATGTAAAGGCAGCAGGTAAAGCCACAGAACACCTGGCGACATACAGATCAACAGAAATGGGCTGAGTTTAAGTGTAAGAGCTAGTCAGTGGTAGGCCTGAGCTAATGGCTGAGCAGTTTAATTAATATGAGCTTCTGAGTGATTATTTTATAAGCTGTTGTGGGGTCTGTGGGGATGGGCAGGACTGGAGAAAACTCCAGCTACAGCCCAGGCTATCCCGGGCCACTTGTTTGAATAACACATGGTCACAGTCTCTTCTTCACACATCCATCCAAGGTCATTGTACCTGTCTGGAGCAAGACCTCCAGCACCATCTAGTAGTCAGGGACCATCACTCTCATCGACATTGTCACTCCTTAGTCTTTTGACTCAGGAGTTCCAAGTGACTGAAAAGGGGTCTTAGTTTCCAACTCAACTCAATTATTTTTGGATTACCTGGTGGAAGCATTGCTCCCTGTGGAACTAAGGCCTATATATCATTAAATCACGAGACAGAAATAGAAAGTTAACTAGGGGGCAAGGATGAGTGGTGGCGTCCCCATTTCTTCTTCTTGATTCTCAGGCCCTTCAATTTTGGGTAATTTTGTTCCATTCTATTTTGCTTGGAAGAGCCTATTTGAGATGCTGGCCTGCTTGCTCAATTGTACGTCATAGTCTGATGCAGAAATTTCACTTGGTAATCATGATTTAAAAAAAAAAAGTGTGATTCTATCTCAGACATGGCAGAAACAAAAATCATCATGCCCTGTGCCCTTACAAAGGTCTATCCACCTTCTTCAAATTTCTTTATCAATTCTCCAATCACGCCCCTTCCGAACCCCTGACTATGCAGCCAAACCATTAGCTAACACACACAAATCAGTGAATAATCATACATAAAATTTTTCCTTTAAATCAAAGTTTACAACCAAGTGAATCAACTACCTTAATTTCTGCTCACTGAGATCTTTCTTTTCTACTGTTCTTCAAGGATGTCCAAGAAATAGGATACAGGGCTGTAACTGTCCACTTTTTGGCTATGCCTACTTATTACACAGACTGATCTGTGAAAAAGGCCGTGGTTTTCTCTTCTTCAGTCAGTTGAAAATAGAATCTGTAGGTGCAGGCTGGATGAGAAAAGGCAGTATAGACACAGTATTAAACTATAGGCATCCCAGCCACTTCTTTCTGTAACATACTCATATCTCAGAACTTCCTCAGTCAGGATCAGAGAGGGGGGGAGAGGAGGGAGAGAGAGAGAGAGAGAGAGAGAGAGAGAGAGAGAGAGAGAGAGAGAGAGAGAGAGAGAGAGAGAGAGAGACTCCTTCTGTTTGATGATGGAGTACTGCTGAGTAAGCCCAACTTTATGAGGGTGAATATTTGTTGTTAGGTCCATTCAAATGCCAATGTCTTCTGGAAACACTCTTATCAGCATGAAATAATGCTTCACCTGCTATGTGTATGTCTCTTAGTCTAGCCAAATAAATGCTTAGAAATAACAATTGAACTCTGATGTGTACCAGAACCTCTTCCTGGGCCTTGAAAGCTATCCTTACCTTTATTTCTAAAGGAACATTCTAACTGAGTTTCACTCTGGACTGGCAACTGCCCACCCCCACAATACTGCAACTTGTTTTCTACAAACTAACACTGACAATTACATCTCCTTGGTCAATTTGTGGCCTCATAACCCCTTTAGAGTTAAAGGCATAATCATAAACTTTGTCTTATAAGATGATGCCTTACAATCTTTCTTCTCACCAAAGGTCAGCTTTCCTCTCCCAATACCTCTTTCTAATCCTTCCTTCCAGCCTTGTTGAAGTTCTAATAGATTCTCAAATACATTAACTCCTTCTGGCATTCAGGGCTTTTTTCCTCTAGATGGAATATTCCATTCACCAGAGGCATGTCCTCACACATACCAACCAATATACCTTTAGTACATGTGATTCCTACCAATTCTCCAGGAGAAAATCCAAATTGTTAGGCATGGCTTGAGAGGTAAGTCCACCAGAGAACACTTTCTCTCTCTCTCTCTCTCTCTCTCTCTCTCTCTCTCTCTCTCTCTCTCTCTCTCTCTCTCTCAGCAGAATAAAAACAAGCCAAAAAGCAAGGGGAGTACATTGAGAGACTTGCCTGGATTCTGGATCTATTCAATGGGTCTTTAAAGATTAGATCTTTGTTGTCCCCCACCCCCTTTTTGACGTGTTGTGGCCTACATGCTGCACTGTAGGTTTAGAATGGTGCCTCCAACATGATGTCAGTTGTACTAAGGTCTGGAGGTCTGTCACAAATGAGCTTGGTAGTAGAGGGCTTGCCTAGCATGTGCAAGGCTCTGGTTTCAATCACCTATGTTTCAAGAAATCAAAACTAACTTCGAACGTTGCTTCCTCCATGATCATCCCAATCACCCTTCAGACTAGGAGCCCTGCCTTGTGATTCAGCCATACTCTTAATTATTTCTCCTGTTGAACCTTGCACTGGATATTTGGATAGGCTGGTTGCTTGTCTGTCTTCTTTTGTAGACTGTATATTTAACAAGACAAGCTTCAAGTCTTTTCATATAACTGTATATTCACAGTGCTTATACAATGCTGGACTCCTTATTGAAAAACAAACAAGCAAATGTATGATCAGGTTAAGATACAACTCAGAGGAGGTAGAGTGCTTGCCTATTAAAGACCTTAAGTTTGATCTCCAATTCTGAAAAAAAAAATCAACAACAAAAAAACCCCACAAGTTTATATATGAATAAAACCAGAAATAGATCAAAGAATGAAACAGAAACGAACAAAAAAGGAATAGAATAGAAAAAGGAAAATGGAAACAGAAGAGAAATGAGGGGTTGGGGTAATAGGAAGATGGGAACTAAGTTCAGATCCCTACGACCTATGTGTAAACCAGTCCTAGATCTGTGTGTCATTGCTTGGGAGCAGAAACAGAGGAATCCAGTGGAATCTGGCTATCCAGCCAGCCTAATCAACTCCATGTTGAGTGAGATTCCCTGATTTCTAAAAATTAAGGCAGAGAAAAACAGAGGAAGATACCTAAAATTGACCACTGGCCTAAAAATATGCACCTATATGCCCGTGCACACACACACACACATATACTCTACATTCAATAAAATACTTTAAAAAGTAAAGACGAAAAATGAAACAATGTGATTGAGAACTCCAAATGGTTGCTTTACATCTTTGGATAATCTGTGCATTCGTTGTTGCAAACCACAGACTACAGGGACTTCTGGATGTGAAGTACCCCCTCAAGCAATTCTGAGTGACTCTGTTTACATCACTGTAAAGCAATTGGGCTTTCGGATGCTTTGCTGTGCTGTGAATTTGAGGTCAGCTTATGCTCTGAAGTGAGTTCCAAATCAGCCTTAGCTGCAGCTTCGCTGCATTTTAACCAGTTCAATTACGCTGAAAACAACAAAGGCATATAACTGCTCATAACACAATTTAAGAAGATAAATAGTGCATCACAATATTTAAGGTAAGTCATAGAGAAGTTGGGCAAATGACCAAAATTCTATTGCCAATTTTTGTATTTGTCATTTTTTTTTTGTCAAGATGCCATGTTAGCAATATTTTCTAGAGGGTCTTAAAAGTGTTTGAAAAGATGGAATAGACCATATCTGACCCATTCTGTGGAAACTGCCAGTCCATGAGAGTATGCATTAATAATTATAATAGGTAACAATGATGATCCAGACAGATACAAAAAGATAAAATACATCTTTATTCCAATTAATCTGAGAGAGAGAGAGAGAGAGAGAGAGAGAGAGAGAGATGAAGCAAGGAAGAAAGGAGGAAGGAAGGAAGGAAGGAAGGAAGAAAGAAAGAAAGGAAAGAAGGAAGGAAGGAAGGAAGGAAGAAAGAAAGAAAGAAAGAAAGAAAGGAAGGAAGGAAGGAAGGAAGGAAGGAAGGAAGGAAGGAAGGAAGGAAGGAAGGAAGGAAGGAAGGAAGGAAGGAAGGAAGGAAGGAAGGAAGGAAGGAAGAAAAAGGGAAGAAAGGAAGGAAGGAAGGAGGTTGTAAATATTATCACCACTACTCCAGCTGTGTGTAGCATGAATCTTAAAGGGTCTTCTTATTAATAAAAACAAACCTGGAGCCAGGTACTGGGGTCAATGCTGGAAGATTAGAGAAGCAGAACAAGCCACAGCCACCTCACCTTACCAATTCCTCAGCTGATCCTGTTTCCTCCAACTGGAAGCCTCTGAGGCATCATCCCAGTGGATCTCAGCTGAACTGCTGCTCAAAAGCCTAAAAGCTTAACCAGCTCTAGTTTCTGGTTTTCATGCCTTATATACCTTCTGCTTTCTGCCATCACTTCCTAGGATTAAAGGTGTAAGTCGCCATGCCTGGCTGTTTCCAGTGTGGCTTTGAACTCACAGAGATCTGGATAGATCTCTGCCTCCAGAAGGCTAGGGTTAAAAGTGTGAGTGCCATCATTTTCTGTTCTCTCTGTCTGTCTAGTGGCTGTTTTGTTCTCTGACCCCAGATAAATTTATTAGGGTGCACGCTATATTGGGGAACACAATATCACCACAGCTGTGAGAAAGAGAAGTCCCAGTACAAAGAAGAGTTTATGTGATTTTCCTATTGTGATATAATAACGAGTTTGTGAACAGAGACATTCCATGGCCATTGCCAGCATTCTTCAACACTGTTCCTCTACCCAGTTCTACAGCTTGCATTTCTTCAGATGCCCATAGAATGATGGCAGGCTGAGACAGGAAAATGAAATCCACCACCTCTGAAAAATACCATCCTCTAGAATAGTACTCTGACCTGAGTTACCTACTGATGTCCCCAAAGAGACAAGTGAGGGCCAGCAAGCCCTGGTATTGAAATGCACATCCAGAATAGTCTTTTTAGTCTTCTTTTGGGTTGTGCATGTTAAGATGATTCAATATGGAGATACAATAATTTGTTTTCTGCCTTTTCTTCTCTGTAAATAAGAGAGCAGGGGTGTCTTATTAGAGTCTATGCATTACAGAAAATCAATCTTCTTCTACATTTTCTACATAAAATAAGAAATATTTTAGCCCATGGTATTGGGGTAAATGTGTGACAACCCAGTCTTTTGAGGAATTTTCTAGAGCCATGGTTTGTAGTGTTTTCCAGTTTGCTTGGTATAAAGACTACATACAGGACCATTGCCAACATACTATTACTGAAGGAAGAGATGCTAGCAAAAGTATCTTGCCAACTAAATACACATGAAGACTGCAGCACATGACACTAGAGAAAACCTACATCCACTAAAGAAATAAGTAAGGAGGGCAGAGGAGATAGTCTGTCAGGAAACTACCTCTTGCTTTGTAAGCATGAGGACCCGATTTGATCCCATTATCCATGCAGTTGGCATCCCAGCAATGGGGAGACGGGTAATCCCTGAGGTTTACTGGCTAGCCAGCTGAGCCTAAGTGGTGAGTTACAACCCATCCAGAAACCCTGCCTCAACATCTCAAAAACATGGTGGATGGTGCCTGGTGAGTGACAGCAAAGATTCTCCTTTGGCACACACACACACACACACACACACACACACAAATATGAAGGAAGACATGAGTGAATCTTGATGTGGTTTCTGCTTAACACTCCTTGGTGATAAGGAACTCAAGGCCATTTGTTTTCTCTATTACCCTTTCAGAGCCCCTGAGCAGTCCACCCATCAAAACCATGGATGTTGGTTACTCTCTTTAACTGTCCAGATCCCATAATATTTGATAATCTCTTGGAGAACAGAGACGATTTCATTATTGTCTAGCCTGAGACTTACCCAAAGGTAATGCAAAAAATTTACTGTTGGTAAATAAAATAAATTATTGAAAGACCCTGTTCCAGCGCACACAATGATATCTATTTCTTTATTAGCAACCACAGGTCATGAATTTCCACCTGAATTTTGGTCTTAATGCAGAATTTGCCTGCTTTGTTGATTTACAGTTAATCCCTAACATTACCCTTTAACATAGTTATTTGTGGTTGGTGATTACATTCTGTGGACTTGTGATTAAGGAGTAATTAGTTTTCTGTACTTAAAAGCACTAATGAAATTTCCTGTGGAATAAAATGTAACTACAGAATTAGCATTCGCATCTACTTAGCAGCTTGCCTTCATTGTACAACAAATAAGTGCTTGAAGTTCATCCTCACCAAGGGCTTGAGAAACAGTGTACAAGAGCAAGGCACAGACAGACAAGTTGGGACACGAGTAAGCACTGAAGACTTAACTCAGAGTCTGTTCAATGTATCGACAGAAATAGCCTATCAGTTATTGTAGATATACTGGATGATAAAAAATGAATAACTTATCTAACAATGTTCACATAAGCAGTCGTATTAAAATGAAGACAAGAAAGAGATTATTGAGAATATATGGAAGCTATATGTATTAGCTCACAGAAAGGTCTTAGTAGGTTTTGATTATGTTTTTAAAAAATGAAAGAAAAGGGAAACATTCAGTTTCTGTACAGTTTTTAGAACATCTGCCAAGCAGGAGAACTGCCAAGAATAAGGAAGTTCAGTCCCTCTTTCTTTAGTGCTACCAGTGTTCTCAGAGACCCGTGCAAGGCTTTGTCATCCTTGAAAGGGACACCACACCTAGAGGGTAGTAAGAGTGTGACAGGCGAGAGAAGCATGAAGCATTGCTTGAAATGCTGATGTGAGGAAAGTGATTCACAGCCACAAGCTTCCTTGTGATACTTTGCACGTTGGGTAAAAAACAATCCCTGGTTCACCTTTTTTTAAACAATTGCTCCATTTCTTCCTCAGCATGCATAATTAGATAAATGTCATTATTGCTTTTATTCTCTATTTCCATAAAATATTATTTAAATAAAAAATATACTGACCTTTAACTGCAGGTACAAGTACAACGTATTGTTGCCATTTTCTCAAATCCTAAACTGAGATGCTAGCTAAGCAGATTTGGTTTCTTCAGAAAACTCACAGTATATCCAGCCATGGGACACTAGTAAATAATTGTTTGATTTTATTAAAAAGTAAAATGGGATTGGGCTTCTGATCTAAGACTGGTTTTATCACTTTAGCAATAGGTAATCTTTATATTTCTGGGCATTTGGGGGAAAAGGGATCATTTTTTTTTCCAGTATGATGTCATCACTTCCAATACTCTCTATTACTGGTTTCCATGATCTGAGGTCAGCAAGAGGGCTCAGCTGATAAATGTATTTGCTGCCAAGCTGGATGACAAGAGTTCAATCCACAGAACAAATGTGGGAGGAGAGAACTGATCCCCTACAAGTTGTCTTTGACTTTCACACGATTACAATGGCACACACATGGCCCAAATACAGTTGATAGATAGATGATGATAGATAGATAGATAGATAGATAGATAGATAGATAGATAGACAGATAGATAATAGATAGATGATAGATAGATAGATAGATAGATGATAGATAGATACATAGACATATACATAGAAGATACATACATAGATAGATGATAGATTAATTATATGATTGGTTGATAGATAAATATGATAGCTGATTGGTAAATGACAGATGATTGACAAATATATGATAGTGATTATAGATGACAGATAGATGATGATAGATAAATAGATGATAGATGGATGGATGAATTATATGATTGGTAGATAGATAAGATAGATGATGATAATAATAATAATAATATGAAAATAGGTAGTTAGATGATAGATAGATAGATAGATAGATAGATAGATAGATAGATAGATAGATAAAAGATAGATAATGTGGCATAAAGAAATAAAGTCTCAAGAAATATTCTGATCTTGGAAACCCACTTCTTCCTTCAGTGTAGCTTCCTGACAGAGAAAGAAGAAATTCACCAAGTACAAGATTTACTTTGGGCTATAATGAATGAAATTCAACTATGGAAATTTCTGCTATACCTTTAAAACTTAATTTATATAAGAAAGATAAATTAACTGTATCCTCTCTGAGATCAGGGAATTGTTAATGAATATGAAGTATAACATAGCCCAGTTTGAGATTACTCTGGGCAAACAGGGTATTCATCCTGCACCAATCACATTAGATTCTGAGAGTGAAGGCCAGTCCTTAGTGGGTACCCAGAACTCCTGTTTGGTATGAGGCTCCTCTTCGATGCACTCTGAAAGAAGTGGTCTTCAAAAGGAGACTTCTACCTCCAACAGTGGATAATTCACATGCATCCCTTCTGTTCACCATGCCTACATGTTTTGTCTCAGGTTAATATCTAAGGTTGTTCACCTAAAGATTGTTGGCTGCATACTCCTGATTAACAAACATGCCTTGAGTCTCAAAATCAAGGAGCACTTATTAGAAGTCAGAACGGTAACAGTGGCTCCTACAGAGGCAAAAGCTTCAGGATTCTCAGCTTGCAAAGGACTAGTCAAGCTGGAACTCTGTGCAGAAAATAGCTATTATTGATTGTTGTCAACTCGAAGTACAAGATGGAGAAGGTTCTGGAAACTCATGTATCAAAATTATTAAACTTAGACTGTTAGATAAAGACCTCACATGCCAGCTTGACTTTCAAGGACCTCCGTAAAACCCTACATTTCAAGTTTTATATAAACCTCTAATTAAATTTGTATTCTGGCCATCCTGGTAAGGTCACTCTGTTGAAAAGTGCTCATTTCATTTTTCCCTTTCTTTAAGTATTTTCCTTGAAGCAGACTATAAGATGAGATTTGTATGCATGAACTGTGATGGTCTCCATGGAGTTCCTATAGAGAAGTAATGAAGAAGGGGTAGACAGAGGGAAAAGCTGAACAGTGAAGTAGTTGCAGCAGATGCCTCAGCCAAAGCCATCAGGAGCTCCAGAGATGGCCTGCCCCACAGAGTTGTCTCACATTGAGTCCACGAGGCTCTCTTTCTACTGTCACATTAACCAAACATAGGGTACAGGTTGACATGGCCTTGGGTGACACAGATCCATCTGGCTGAGGGCAATTACTAGACATGGGCTCAGCTGTGAATTTCCGTGACCAATTCTCCTGCAGCCAAGGCTGTGTCTGTGACCTGAAGCAGGAGAGGGCTGGCACACCAGCACTCACTGTACTGCTCTTACCTGGAAAACCATTTTGATCTCCCTCCTTCTCTCCTGCTACCGGATTTTAATTATCTTTATGCCACAGGTCAAGTGCCAACCTATTTTGCTTTTTTGTGATTCTAGACTAAAATGTTTCCACCCTTATGAACTCTCACCATATATATGATTTTTTTCACATCCTTGATTCTGAGCACTGTATTAGGAATAGAGGTTGAAAACCTGCCTCCTTCCACATAGGCAGTGTTTCTTCCTTCAAGATCAGATCAACAAAGAGCAACATAATCAAAGATGGTTGCCTAGCACCTGTGACACAGTGATAGCAACCACGGTAAATAAAGGCAGTAGTAGCCTTGAGTGTGGTCTCATACATTTTTATATTTTCACCATTCTGATCCAAGCATTTAAGGGGATATATTTTTTCCACTGGTTGTTTGGCATTTGATATTTAAGTAATGCCATTTCTGGAGCTCATGTGAAACTGCATGTCATAAATTAAGGGAGGCCCCCCCTTGTCCCAACTGTTGGGAGAACCTTGGTGTACTCCTGGCTACCCAAACAGAAAGGCAATGGAGGTGTTCAAAAGGTTTTAATCTAAAAGAGACTGTGAATTTCAAATCAGGAGTTATGGCTCATGCCTTTAATCCCAGCATTCATGAAGCAGAGGAAGGCAGATCTCTGTGAGTTCATGACCAGCCTGGTGGTTTACACAGCAAGTTTCAGGCTAGCCAGAGATACATAGTAAGACCCTATTTCTAAGGGTGAGGGGTAGATTCATCTCCAAGTGTGTTACAGACATCCAGGAGAAAGTGAGGATAAACTGTGAAAAGACAACTTGTGAGCTTTCTTGAGCAACTCTCTGGGACTTTTGTAAGGCTTTCATCTTTTCCTACTACATGGCAAGGTTTTCATGGTGTGGGGTGGGGTTCAATGGGATAATCCAACTGCTAAAATTCACACATGAATTCAATGTGAGCTCATTTTAAAATCTCAGATTGGCCTACCAGTCATCACTAATGCAGTGGAGATGCTCTGATCTTGTATCTTCATTGCCCACATAAGTATAATATCCCTGGAGGCAAAGATTGTGTGATCCCTTCACAGTATTTAATGATCGGTTCATACACTAATAGTTATTGGTCTTCTTATATTTTTTTATTATTTATACAATCATTATTCGTAGATAATTGGTCCTAGCAAACAACCGTGAAGCAATTCCTAAGTAGTCATCACCCCATGATTACTGTTTTTCTCCACTAGCTTTTTGTTTGTTTGTTTTGATGACTTCACATTCCTTTGGTCATCTTGTCAATGGCTTATATTTCTGTTTTCACTTCTTCCTAATACTGGCCATTACCTCTCTGTGGGGCTGACCATTGCCCCATCAAAATGGGATCATGGAATTCTCAAATGCTGATAACAGTTATCCAGCTGAAGGACTTAGCAGATATAAATCGAAATTAAGAAAGTGAATTAAACCCAAGTCCTAGCTTAAGCTACTTTTTAATCTTCTTGCCTTAGGCCTGTGGATTTCTGATTTTTTTTCTTTTTTATGTTTTGGAAATACAGTTGAATATTATCAAAATTAACTGATACAGTCTGAAATATTTTCAAACAGTAAGTCTGAAAAGCAAGAGGTCAGGTTACCAAATAGTGAAAGAGAATGGTACAGGATTACCCATGGGATTGTAGATTCATTGACTATTTCACTGGATTTTTCTTATTCTTCTTTCCCAAATATAGAAAATTCTCACTATACAAAGTCTGCTCAATCTAAACTTCAAAAATGACCTCCAACATACATACTTTGTTCAAGATGTGGGAACCATTTCCTGAATTTTAACTGGGCCAAAGAGACATATGTGTATGCATATCCATGATATTCTCATAAATACATAATATGTTACATATACAAATGTTTTATACTTTTTTCATAATGAACAATATGTAGACAAACACAGAGACGAGACAAGTGCAAACATAAATAGGAAAGGCTTTGAACCAGTCTGTAGGGAAAGGAGAAGTGTCCTAAAAGGACAATTGTTTGACTAGTAATAAATTTTTGTGCTTGGAATTTTTCCTCTGCACTGAAATGAGAGTTTTAGAAGAAGAAGAAGCCCAAATATTACATCATCACACATCACATTACCTTTTTTTCCTTTGTAATGAAGACAGAGGATAAGAAAATTAACAGGGATAAGAAAGAACCTTAAACCAGGTGTGGTACACAGACCTTTAATACCAGCATTGGAGGCAGAGGCAGGTGGATTTCTATGAGTTCCAGGCCTGATTAGTCTACATAGTGCATACCAGGCCAGCCAGGGCTATGTAAAGAGATCCTATCTACAAAATAGAAGAAATGGGGGGGGGAGGAAGGAAGGAAGGAAGGAAGGAAGGAAGGAAGGAAGGAAGGAAGGAAGGAAGGAAGGAAGGAAGGAAGGAGGGAGGGAAGGAAGGGAAGAGGGAAGGAGGGAGGGAGGGAGAAGAGCGAGAGTGAGAACCTTAAAAATAGCATTGTCTCACCTTGAGAAAGAAAAAAATAAAGAGCCAACCTTTAAAAACAAGTAGCATTGTCTCACGTTGACTTTAGCTTTTCCCTAAACTGCCAACAGCCGGCAAGCCTTATAAAGCCATCTCATGAGAATGGTATATTCCCTGTGCCCAAGAAGCAGCTCCATTATCAGTTATTGTCAGGCTAAATTCTTTCTTGGACCCAGAAGAAAAGACTGTGTTTCTGCAAAGCTCTTTCCAGGCCTACTGCTACTTAATAAAATTGAGAGGGTCAAAGTGCCAGCAGTAATTGCTTTGGGCACTTTAGAAAATGGTTTTCTCGCCATACCTATTATTTTCTCTAAAGTGTTCTTCTGCTTCATCTTTACCCATCATGCTTTATATTGTAGACCAATATGTTGGGGGTTCCTCTACCTGCTAAATCCCTTTGAGTTTGAAACCCAATGAAGTAACCAGTGTAAATATGTTCTTCATGCTGTATTCCTGATAAGAAGGAAAGACAATGAGTAGGGGAAAAGTGTATGCCATCTATGGTATATTCATAGCATAATTGAGACTTAGGGATAGACTCATAAAAGAGAGACAACATATTTAGAAAAATATCCAGAAGATGAATAAAAATCTTCGGCAATTCTGAAGTCACTGTCTCAAATTCCTATGAAATAATGACTTTATGAAAAGTACACATAGTTCCATAGCTTAGGCTCAGGCGTTGGAGAAAGACTGTAAGTGGCCCACCTTTTTAACGCCATTGCATCATTCTCTGGAGGTTTCTAATCACCATCCTGATAATACTTCCATGCTCCTGAATCTCTTGCCTAATTCCTCCCTTCAGTGTTTCCTAATGAATTGATTTCTCTCCTTGACTTTGCTGTTAACCCAGGCCCAGGACTAGCTATGTCTCTGCTCACCTTCACTGTCTTGGAAGACTTGTCCGGAGTGGTTTGTTCCTTCCACTGCCCCAATGTCACGGAAAATCAAAAGGAAGGTGTTCTGAGTTAAATTCCAGACAGACTTTCCTCCAGGGAAGCCGTCATTACTTTGAGTTCTAATCTGTATGAGCAACGTGAATTTTTACTACCGTATTAAGGAATCTTTCTCCATTTTCCTCTCCATCTCCACTGCTATAGCAAATAACAGCTTTTGCTATAATGTGAATATGTAATTGTACCTTGAAGCTTTTTTACTTAATCATCATATCCTACAGTAAAAAATGAGCCGTGTTTTTAAAAAATACTCAAGCTTTTAGAAGGAAGGGGAAAGGATTTCTGAAGTTATTGGAGAATTTGGGAGCTGGGGGATATAATTCAGTCTGAACTTACTAATTTATCCATGTGGCACATTTCCCTGTTGCAATAACAAAGAACATAGTGTTTCTTTCATTCCTATAGCCCTTTTATCCCAAGATCATAAATATGCTACAACTATTAATTAATTAAGTGTTCCAGCCTTCCCAGTGAAGTAGGTGAGTTTCCTGTCTCCAACTGTGGCCAGCGCTCAGGGATGGCTGAATCTTGCCTAATGCAGCTAATCAGGCAGTGCTACACCACTAGGGACAATTTCTGATCCCAGCTGGAGATCAACTTGTGCCCTGAAGAAATGGGACTTGATAGCCCTTCAAGTTTTCATTCTACCCTCTGTCCCTGCTGTTGATACTCTTAGTCATATCAATATCTAGTTCTTTTTGGTCTATTACAAAGCTGTTGATCCACAGGACATCCAGGGTCTGAAAGAAATCACATTCAAAAAGCACATTGTGTTTAAAACAAACAAACAAACATATTCGTATCCTCCATCGTTAGTATGAACTTATTATCTGCTGCAAGGGCATGCATCTAATTGATACTGTACTCAACCTTCAGAGGAGGCTGGCCGCAACCCCTACCCCCAACTCTTGGTTTTGATATCAAATCTGAAGGTATACAAAGACCTATCGTTCACATAAGGAACCTCGGGTGGGGAGCAGGGCTGGATCTGCCAGCAAGATGGAAATGGCTTAGGAAAGCAGGAAAAGGAGGCTGCTCAGGGGTTCTTTCAATGATAGGGAAGGAGTAGCTGCTGTGCTATTCCCCCATGCGTATTCAGGATGTGATGATTCCCTTAATGCTAAAGGAAAAAGCAGGTCTGCTTCCTTGCCAACGTGCCCAGATAAGGACAAAAAGGAAAGAAAGAATGGGGCCAGAAAGCCGTCAGCAAGCACCCAAAAGTAAGTTATTTGCTATTATAATCAACATTCTGAACAAAATTCTTAGATCATACAAAGACGAAGAGTATGTAACTCTATGGAAGAATTACATGCGGAGGAGGAAGACTTTCAGGTATGAGAGAAAGACATATTCAAAGCATCTGATACTTATGAATAGAATGCAGTGTTAGAGACGGTATGTGGCAGTCAGAAATAAAAACACCTGCCCAAAGTTTATGAGATTTGTGGTTTGCTTGTTGGTTTGTGTTTGAGATGGGGACTCACTTTGTTCTTCAGGGTGGTCTCAGATTGCTTTTTCCTTGGATGCCAGATTAGTGGGACTATAGGCACATGCCATCCTGGCCTCTTCTGAGGTCATGTGACGTTACTTACTGTGGAAAGACTTTAGACATGTATTCTTTAAAACTAAGTTTGGGGAAAGTTTTTGAGTGAACTCATTTGCTCCAACACATAGTCTATGGACAAGATCCATTTCTCAATACCCAAAATCTCTGTTGTTTTATGTTGCAACAAAAGCACTGGCACAGCACAGCTCACGTCGGATAAAATGACAGAGAGCAGCCTGTGTGCTGGGGGCTAGCTCAGGAGCTGCTCTCAGTACCCTTTTGTGGTTCTTTTTTGCTAAATAAATAAATAAATAAATAAATAAATAAATAAAAATAAACAAGCAAACAAACAAAAAAATGCTTTATATTCTGAAGCCCCATGTTTCTCCTCTTTTCTCGTTGGTCTAAAACTGCTCTCACAAAATGACCAGACAGCTGCTAAACTTAAAACTTTAATTTTCAGGCTGGGCGGTGGTGGCACATGCCTTTAATCCCAGCACTCCGGAGGCAGAGGCAGGCAGATCTCTGTGAGTTGGAGGCCAGCTTGTTCTCCAAAGTGAGTTCCAGGAAAGGTGCAAAGCAACACAGAGAAACCTTAAAAAAAAAAAAAAAAAAAAAAAAAAAAAAAAAAAAAAACTTTATTTTTCTTTTATCATTAAGCACATTTGTAATCTGACTTATTTTCACTCATTTAGCCAAAAAATTTATTGGGACCTATGTTTTAGGCTCTGTCAAAGGCAGCTGCATAGTAACCATCTCTATAGAACAGCTTAGGGGATAGTCTAAGCATTCATTCTTCATATACTTTTGTGTCTCCCAAGTGTCTCAAAATGAGAAAGTGGAGAAACTGGTATAATAATGTATTCATTTGTGATTCCAAGTCCCATGCTCTTCACACTGTGCTCAGAAAGCAGCAAGATGCTTCTAAGTTAAACTGTGTTCAACTCATTGAGAAGTTATTAATTTCTACTGGACAGCAGGTCTTCCCTCAATCGAAATACCACTGCATCCTCCACAGTCCGTCCTTCCTTTGCTGACTCTGAGGATCTAGAGTTATGAATTTGTTTTTCTGAGTGTTTATGTAACCTTTTGACTATATTCCTTTAGGCTGTGAGAAAACCTCAGTAGAGGTTTGTCTGTTGCTAACGGCAAGGAAAACAGGAGTTGGCTTTAGGCATATTTATAAAATAAATGCTATTTTTCTTTTCCAAGAAGAAAAATAGCCATGAGAGAAATCAGTTCCCTAAATAGGATGTGTTGGGGAATTTTCGCATGTGTGACTGATTCCAGCACCGAACTAGTATTTTGACTTTGGACATCTTTAAAACATACTAAAGCCTGGGAGCTGGAGAGATGGCTCAGTCATTAAGAACAATGGCTGTTTTTCAAGAGGACCTGGGTTCTAGTCCCAGTAACACATGTAGTCCCATCACAGCTTATGACCCTCTGTAACTCCACTTCCAAGGGATCCAATGCCTTATTCTGGCCTCCATGAGCACTAGGCATGTGCATGATACACAGACATGCATGCAAGCAAAACACCTATGTACATATTTTTTTTTTATTTTAACAGGAAAAATTTGATTTTTTTAAAAAAATATGGAAGCCCAAATTATATGTATAGAAGACCACTGAAGTAAGCAGACCTCATAAATGCCCAGACTGTAACACAGAGCATATTTCAAGCCTAGCCACTTGTCATCATCTTAACGCAGGTGTTTGCTCAGTGATCAGGACAAGTGTTGATTCATCAGGCATGCACCATGTAACTCCAGTAAAGAACAAGCCACTCACTGGACCATGGGCTTGAAAATGTTAAAGAGGAGCTACCCACAAAATGTTCATTCTTCAAAATAGCACCTTTGCAGAGAGAATTGGCCTGAATGAACTTGCATTTTTCTCCTGTTGCCACAGAAATGGTCCAGTGATCAATTTTGTCCTCATTAAACTAATTCAAGAATGAACTTTTGTAGAGTGGATAGCCACAGAAGGGTATTTTCATGTGTTGCACTCTGCTGAAAGGTCCTGGAACAGTGTTTTGACATGCTTTAAATGTTATGAGATGTGAATGGCTGGTCAGTTTTGTGATGTCTTACTGAAACTCTCAGCAATCTGTCAGAAAGGGGTGGAATAGTCAAAATATATAGTATACAAAACATCTCAAAGTTGAGGGAGACCTTCTTAAACTGCGTTTAAACCACCTGTGTTGTGATTTAAAATCTCTGTCCCTCACCTCAAGGATAGAAAGTCTGAGTAGAATAGGAGATGATGCAATATGACAGCTTCCAGAAAAATAAGTCACTGAAGAAATGATACTGATAGTTGATGCTGCAACTCTGCTAATTGGTGGCAAAGTGGCATCTCTTTTTGAAGGTTTTCCATGGTCTACAATCTCAATAATAGTTTCTATGATTAAAATATCTTAAACTATTTAAAAATTTAAAAAAACTTAAAATATCTTTAAAATCTTTAAAATATATTAAAATGGTAGTAAAAACATCTACTACCATTTTATAAACAAAGATACCAGCACTGATGGAGCTGGAGGGGGATTATGTTCCTAAGGGGGTGGTAGCCTGCAGTAGACATTGGGCTTTCGTTTACTAATTTATTTATTATAACATGCTGTGAGTGGAAACAACTTTAAATTCCATAAATTATTAAATCGACTTTCTGGTTTTTGTTGTTGTTTCTTGAGATTTGGCTATGTGGCACAAAAGCTTGTGTTTTTCTGAAGCTGGTAAGAGTCACTTCCCTTCTGGTTAAATAACCAGCTGCCTAAGTCAGTGTCTTTTAATACAAAAATTTAGTCTCAATAGTTTTCCACTCATGCAGCATTGATATAACAAAACTGTTCCTTTTTACAAATCTGGAAGGAATGAAGCCAAAGCTTGAAATTGTTAATATTGACCAAAAATGCACACAACCACAGCATGTGCCCCTTGCCATTCACAAAACATATGCTAATTGGAAGTAAATATCATTCGTCTATGACTGGATTTGCAAACGCTACACCATCTTACAAATAACAAAAAGTGTGCCTTCTTTCCCTATCACAGAATAGAAAGGTTAAAAAAAAAAAACACCATTGTCTATGTGGATGCATTAATCAATACCTTATTTTTATTAAAAATAAGTTACATTTTCAGTTATTCTTGCATCAATAACAAATGTAGATTTTTAAAAAATGGAGATATATTTTTCAATGGATTTTATGCCATAAAAGACAACAGTTATTTAAATCATACAAACAACATTTACCTGTTTTAATTATTTATTGGCCCCCAAGTTCATTGAGTTGACCTGTCAAATAAAAAGGATGTTTCTGAAGACTCAGAATTGTTTTTACACAGAGGTACAAAGCTTTAAGAAATCAAATGACTTTTAAAAATTGTTGAGGTCTTGGTGTCTTAATATTAGCTACAGTTGACGTTGTTGCCTCTCACTGAATGTCACCGTGTCTGTGTGTAAGATAAGATGGCATTGGGTCTAACCGTGCTCTCTTTCCCTGTTTCTTCTCCTCACATCTGGTCGCCAAAGAGTCGTTCCGTCACCCTGCAGCCTGCTAATGAGATCCCCCATTTAATTAATACCATAAGAATTTTAATTCTGACTGAATCAATTTAACGTGATGTGATTTTGTCAGCTCTATTCCCCAAGTAAAAAGTGAGCCTGATGCTTATTACATACATCATTTCACGGGCCCTGCATTCCCTGCTGACTTAAACAAATTCTAATTAAGACTAATTAAAGCATCATTTATGAAAGCGCTTGTGATAGCTATGCAAACATTCTGGGTGGGTATGCTTTGCATAATAATTATCCTAGTTAATATTAAGGCTAGGTCTTGGCAATTAGGTCTTTGAAACAGAGAGTTATTCTGAATTTAGCCCTTTTCAGTGTGAGCAATTAATTTTTTTTTAAAAAGTGCTAAATTTATGTAGTGGCTTCATTAACAAAATAAATTTAGAAGTAGTAGTATTGTTTGCATTTTTTAAACTAAGCATAATTCTTTATCCAGGAGACAGTTATTAAAATAAAAGGATGCAATTCTTTGAACTGGTAAGTTTATTATAGCCGCCTGAGAAAAGGGCTCTGGAAGTTACAGGCAGGTTTCTAAATGAATCTTGCAAGTGGAAAGCACAGCTCTTAAAGACACAGCTATCCTCGAGGAATGTAGACAGCTGGGACAGTCTTTTAGTTAAAAACTCTGACTTTAAAAATGCTTCTGAAACTTATTCAGACTCAAAGTGTAATATAAGCAGATTCAACTCGTGAGGTTTTTTTAATGACGTCATAGGCCTAACATGCTTGGAAATGCTTCCTTACACCTGCTGAGTTTAGTGAAATTAAAAATTCGACAGCATTCACAGTTTGCTTCACCTTTGTTTTTAAAGTCTCTATTATACTGTCAGTATTCATTGTGCTGTAGAATTGAAAGGTATTACAATACTATAGGAACTGCTTGCCTTTCAGACTCCTATATACTTTTTCCATGACTTTATGGCATGGTCAAAGTGAAGTTGGAGCTTTCAAGAGATGAAAATGTGGCTCCTTTATTAAATGTGCAATGGTCATTGCTAATAGATAACACACACACACACACACACACACACACACACACACACACACACGGAGAAGAGGGGGGAGGGGGAGGGGAGACAGAAGCAGCTGCTTTCTCCTCCTCCAGCTTTACAAAGTAAGTATGAATTTCAAGGCAGGAAAGTCAAGACAGAAAGCAAGTTGCCTTATTTAAAAGGGCCCGGCTGTGCTAAGTGTATAGATTTTACCCAGCATTCTAGAAAACAGTTCTGCACAAAGTTCTCTGGTTGCCTTGAGCATCACTAAATTCAAGAAAGGATATTTCCATATTTTCACATGTGGAAGAAGACAGTACCTCTCCAGATTTCTACCTCACACAGCCACAGATTTAGAGCCTGTATTATCTTAAGAGCCGTTTAATGAAATGAATGACAGACTGAATTGTCTCTGGTGATTTTGCATGACAAACCTGATCATGTAATGTGCATGAGTTGAGTAAACCGCATCACCTTCTCAAAAAGTCCCCTCAAAAATGTGATCCTCACTCTCCATCATCCCATACAGCACAGAGGTACCATGGGTGGCTGTGCCTGCTGAAGGAGTCACGTGCTTCAACATCTGTATCAACTGACAGTAGTGTAGGTGAGCTCATTAAGTCAGCAAAGGACCCAAACTATTATTTTTAAACTTTGAGAAACTGTCCAAAATGTGTCTAATTGTGTAGAGCTATGGGGGGATACTTCCACAGCACCAAACTACTGAAAAACAGACTGCATGAAATATAGTGTTGCTAAAGGTTTGTGTGGAGGCAGGCCAGCTAGAGAAACGACCCCATGGTTTAAAAGCACATGACCCGAATTCTAAACCCAATGCCTAGTAGGACAGTTCACGATTGCCTCTGACTCCAGCTCTTGGGGCTCTAATGCCCTCTTCTGGCCTCCTTGGGCCCCTGCACACATATGCATACACACACAATTTTAAATAAAGTAAAAAATTTTAAAAAGTTCTTCAACAAGCTGAAGCTAATAAGGGTTTGCTCATGATCTATTGGTTTAAATTTTCCTAAATCCAGCATGGCCCTGAGATAGAACTCTATCATGTCTGAATGACCAGGCAACTCTCCCTCAGACAGAGATATATTCAGTTGTAACTGAAAGAGAGGGAACAGGAACTATGAGGTGAGGCAGTTTAGGAAGAATGATTTTGTTCTACAGAACAAGAAGAACAAAAATCATTGAGTGTTTTCTCAAAGCTCCCTTTAGCTTCTTCTCTGTAGTTATTGTTTAGAGGTCACTTAGAAAGTACAAATGACAAATCAGTGACTTCTGAAAACAGTGCAGACAATGAGGGAAACATCTTAGTTTCGTGAACGAACTCCCTGATGAGCAGGCAGACACAGCAAGGGACGGCAGAAAGTGGAAATCTGGGTGAGCGGTGGAGCCATTCCTCATCAACACCGAGCGTCTGAAGGGCATGTATGAAGTGTGGAAGGATTTTTTTAGTTACCATACATGTGTGATGGCAGTCAGCTGCTCTCCTCGGTTGCTTAGAAGAGAAAAACAATGTGTGAACAAATCCCCTGCAGAAATTTGAAACACACACACACACACACACACACACACACAACTGCAAAGGACTTTACAGTGCCACTTGCCACCTTCTAGTGTGATGAGTTTTAAGCTGGGAGTGGGCTATTTTCGACTTTCAGGACAATTCTTCACAGCACTGTGTCACCTGTGAAGGCAAGCTTTCTATTCCTTAACTCCTCATCATGTCCATCCTTCTTTTATTGTTTACCAGCTTGTTCGTCTCCCTCTGTTTGTCTTCTTCTCTCTATTTTTTCTAACACAAGAAAATATTCTGTCCAAATGGTGTTCTACGGTGAAGTGGGCTAAAGGACTCTTGCACACACACACACACACACACACACACACACACACACACACAAGATGTGTCACTCAAAGCTGGGCATGCATCAGCATCACATGGGGTTCACTGAAGCACAGCTTGCTGGCCCCATACAGAATTTAGACCCCTTGTGTCCAGGATGGAGCCAAAAATAAGACTTGATATCAAGTTTTCAGGTGACACTAAAGCTACTGTCTCTGGACCACAATCTTAAGACTTTCCAAAAGTTCAAAGTCCCCAAAATCTGAGTGCTGAAGGAAACCATGGATGTTATTACTAGCTGGGAAAACTGAAGCCTTTACATAAAATACCATTAATATTTACACCTCTAAAACGCCAGTAAACATTGCTATAGCTACACTTGCTCATTTGAAAGGTGTGTTATAATTATTCCACATCCAGGGGTATGTTAAATGCTTTAATCATCACTCCTGAATGGTACCCATGAAGTACCCATTCATCTCCAATGTCTCACCAAATCCAATCATGATGAAATTATGAAGAGTTTAGGGTTTCCCTGATATATGTGTGTATATATATTATAGTATTACAGTTTGGGAAGTGTTGACTTAGGTCATAACAAGCATAATTAGAAATCAACAAGAGCTGCTCATTTTAAAAATGTCAAAATGCTCAGAGTAAAGATATCGTATGATACTCTGAATTTTAACACATGATACTCTGATTTAATTTAATTTATAAGAACAAGTGAGATTGTCTACAAAATGGACAAACATATATACACACTTCAGTTCAGCCATTATGGGTATCAGTGCCTATATTGCTCATTTGGCCAGAAAATAAATGAGGGATTCAACACATGTTTAGGATAAAGGCAACTTTTCAGTGACAGTGCTTTTGAGGCATTGGTTAATAGCAGTAAAGGCTATAAATCTGCAGGCTGCCATGGCTCTTATCCCTTCTATGTGAAGTGGTTGGTAGAAGCATTGAAAACCCTCCCTGCTTAGCAGGCTCCTTTAAAAATCTACAAGTATCGGTTTTAATAACCACCAACAAGGAGTACAAATATACAAATAAGTTATTAATAGCCCAGAAGAACTATAGTACATGTGCTTACAACGTGTGGTGATTTAAATGAATTTTAGATTTGTGAAACATTAAGTTAAAGGTAACTGGACTGCCTCGAGAAAGAAGAAATGGCAATCCCATATGAGTTATAGGCAATCCAGTGCCACCCCGTTAGTACTGAGGGTGATAGAATGTGTCTACCCTTAAACCAATATCACAGAAGATCAAGGGTCAGAGGTCAGCAAGCATCTTGCTTGATTACCATTAGGTTAAGATCCAGTTTCTCTGAAATGGAGCCGTGGTTTCTTTTCACTGTCATTCCTCTGCCTCTGGCTTAGCCTAGGAAGAGGACTGAAGGCTAGGTCAAGCAGGCTCTGCAGAGTGGATATCATCTCCTCCAGTGTGCTGCCTGTTCTCCGCACTTGCTTACAAAACGCGCTTCTTGTCCTGCTCTGACTGCAAACCTTCCTTTGGACACTGCTGGTTGAGATCCTGAGTGGAGATGGGGATCCAAAGCAAACCTGCTGATGTACTTCAGTTTGGGTTTGCCCCCGTAACACCGGGAGCGTTGGCAGTTGTGGCTGAATGAGGGAGAGAGAGCAAAGAAAAAGCTACCAATACCACTGTGCTTTGTGAAAGCTCTAAAAAACTGAGTGACAAGAGGCTCAGGAAGAGAATTTTCATGTGTTTTCCTTTCAAGCACATGAGGTTTGTATGGATTTAACTTGTTCAATCGAAAAGCTTATAAAGAAAATGAGGTTTCAAGATCTATATTCTCCAGTGACTAATAACTGAAAGTGGCAACTGGGGTCTAAGTGGATGTGAGCAAGTCAGGTAGGGATTTAGTTCACCCCCCGCCCAAAGGGAAGGTCTATATCAGCTGTTTGTTCAAATAACAGTTCAGCCTTGGAGTGTAATACAAGGTATTCGAGTAAAATAAAAAGTAAACCCCACTCAATGAAGCAGCAAGATCAGGAAGAATGGCTCAGAATGGAATGCATTAAGAGCTGGTAGAAGAAGGCCTACTGTAGCCTGTCTCCCCCAACAGGAACTGGTATCATCTGGATGTGGCTCCTGCCTGTTCTCCCCACCCCCAACCCGCACCACAGAAGCAAAGGCAAGGACTGGCAAGCATAATTCGCTCCAACTCACTTGTTAACTTTGGCGCTAAATAAGGGGGGGGGGGTGAGGAGGGATTTAAGGAAGGGAGGAGGGGATTTTTAAATGAGGTTAGGGATTATCTGCGAGTTTCATTTAATCATTCTCTATAAGACCCTCAAAATAATTGGAAAGTGGAAGTTAGCTTTATTTGCTCACAAGACTATATGAAATTCAGTCTCACCTGCCACTTGTACTGGCGAGTAGAACGTATAAAGAGTGCAGATGGAAATGATATTGTTTAATTAGTGAATATTCAATAGGGCAAACCAAAAATCAAAATATAAATATGCATTGTATAAACAGAGAAATTTAGAAATCCATGTTAATTGTATCTAGTTAATTTTTAACAGCTTCGTGGTATATTAGCTTTCTGGGTTGTACTCTGTGCCTTTCTGTATTACTCTATTGACAGGCAGCTGGTGCAGTAATAAACCTGCTATTCCCAGATCTGCCAAGGGCTCAGAGAGAGATGAGTACAAGACAGATATCTACCCACTCACCATTTAACGTGTACCATTTCCTACTGAACATGCAGATGGCATGGCGGCCCCAGATTTCATTTGAGTTAATCTAATCCCTCCACTGCTCCCACTAGAAAGGAGGGCATTAGCAGCCATATGTCAACCAGATTTGTCAGATTATTCATTACAATTAATTGCTGTTCTCACTTAAGGCCTTTAAGGCTGTGAATTGCTCTGAATTCTATTGCAAACACAAAATTATGAGTAAAAGACTTTAGCCCTGTCATTCAAATTTCACGCTGACCTTTATCAGCTTTTGGCTTTTCCATGGGTGCCGGGCTGAAAGCTTTCTAATTGGTGCTCCATTTCTTCCTCACTACAGGTAAGCTGTCGGCCTAGGCAATAAGTATGACCAGAAAGACAAGAGGAAAAACTCTTAGGTCCCAGCAGACAGTATTTAACTGCCAACTAATAATACATTAGGAGGGTAATGAAACAGGCTAGATGTCATAATGACCCAGTATACTAATTAAGCCTCTAAATACTGCAGGTTTTGAAGACATTTTCTGTCTTAGAAAGGCTTATTTTTGGAACCAAATTTCTTTTTACATTGTTTCATTATTCAAACTCTTTTGTAAGTTATTACGGATGATCATTAGAAATTAACCAAATTAATACCCACACCTTCCTATCGAGGGCAAGTCTGACTTCAGGCTCCGGTGTGGTAGACTCCTTCACTCTTGTCATTTTAATATATTCTTGGACCAAGGAAATTTGAAGACTTCTTTGCTCTACCAAACTTGTTGTCCAGTTCATTTTGTTTCCTGCTAGTTGATAGCATTACCTGAAGTTAGAACCACATGGTTTTCCACTCTCTGATTTTCTAGGTGCAGTTCAGTCTGCTCAGTTATGGGGGAGTCCTCTGCTAGACTTAACCAGAGTAATGGTGAGATGGAATTAGTACTGTTTGATTAGCTGATCATCAGAGGACTCTTGATTGCCAAAGAGTGTCTGTCATGGAGCTTATTAAGCCACAGTGGGGCTGCCTTGATTAATACTTTGTTTGCAACTTCAGGCCAATGATTTTTTTTTTCAGATATTCACAATCTTGATATGGTGGTTTTATTAGGGATCTCCTAAGCAGAAGTTGACAGTTGAAACTTCTTGTATGATTTCCATTTTTCCATGTAAAGCCTTGGCTTATGGACTGGTTTAAGGTAATATCTTAAGTAGAAATGAGGTAGAAGTAAAGAAGTCAGTGTTGAATTATGTGTGTCTGGGTTTTTTCCCCAGATTGTTATAAGGGTCTACTGAGAGTCAGAAGAATTTCTTACCACTCAAGAGCTAAAAAAAAAAAATGGTATTTATAGGAAAATGTTAGCTTGTTTATCAATCTAAAAATGAAACAATACAGGCAAAGGAGATATCTCAGATGATAAAATACTTATCATACAAACATAAGAACCTTTTTGGATCCCCAGAGCATGCACACACATATAAAGCTAGGCACAATGGGGTGCATTTGTAATACCAGCACTGGAGAGGCAGAGACAGATAGATGTCTGGGGCTCACTGACCAGCCAGCCTAACCTGTGTGGATTGTTCCTGGTCAAGGACAAAGCCTGTCTCAAAATACAAGATGGATGGGGCCTGAGGTTAGCCTCCAGCCTCCACATAAACATTGATGTACCTGCACCCCCTTGAAGTTACAGACACACACATACATACAAAATTAAAAATAGAATTAGAATAGAAAATTAATGTTTCTCTTTGTTCATTTGGTCTGCTATAGTAAAATGCTATAAACTGGGTGTCTTAGAAACAACACAGTGTGTGTCTAACATTTCAGAAGTGTAGGAACTCCAATATCATCTACATAATATTTTCTGTCTGTATTGGGAGAACAAATTATATTATAGCTGTTTTCTTTCAGAGCAATGCCTATTTCTAGGTTTTGATTACACATTATTTAACGATGAAATTTCCACATAGCTATCTGGTATATAGTTGCAGAATTAGTACAGTACCTAATGCTTAACGGATATATAATAAGAATTTGTTGAATAATTAGAATAATTAATCACAATGGCAAGTTTAAAAGTTTCATATGTATTTTTGTCCAAATTAGAAAAAAATCAGGTAGAGTCTGCAAGAAATCACAGTGTCAACTATCCTATTACATACTTTGAAATTGACCTACTTGATTTCCATGTGTTTCTTTGCATCCTATTTTGTTCCTTCTAAAAATTCATCTGAGCAAAAACAAAATTTTAGGAATCTGAGAAAAATCCATTCACCTTAACTCATTTCTCAAAACTGTACCAATTACATTTTTGTTAACTGAAATAAAGATGTTATAATATTTTGGGTTTATATGACCTCCCATTTGCTAAAACATTATATATCAAATACAGTGGGATTTTTAAGCATAGTAGTTAGTGTTTCAGTTGTTTTAAATATATATAAAGTTCATA
The DNA here is from genome assembly GCF_004664715.2 of Peromyscus leucopus. Taxonomy (NCBI): domain Eukaryota; kingdom Metazoa; phylum Chordata; class Mammalia; order Rodentia; family Cricetidae; genus Peromyscus; species Peromyscus leucopus. Next base: position 34,597,581 of record NC_051066.1, on the reverse strand, counting down.
TATCTTCAATCTTCATTAAACTTTAGGAGATACTAAAGCTTTCTCCTAAGCATAGTTCATCTCATTTAGGGTACTTTAGTTGTACTAGTGACAGTAGACAAATAATCTGTCACAACAAAAAAGTTTTTCTTAAAGTGGCTAAAACCAAAATGCAGACCCTCAGCTGGTGAGCACTAATTATACATTTCTCAAAACTGAATATCAGAATTTTAAGATGCAAATTATTTATAAAATATTCTATTGAAGAATGTATCTTGATTTAAAATATTCCAGAAATATATAGAAAAATAATAAAAATAAACTAAAAATTAGAATCCATATTGCATAATTTCTACATACAACTATGCATAAAAAAATACTGGAACTACACACACACACACACACACACACACACACACACACACACCTTCAGCAGAATTTTATTTTAAAGGTTTCAGTTTTTCCACAGTTTCCATCTATTTTCTAGATGTACTTCCCAGAGTGTAAAATACTCCCTTGGTGGGAGAAAAATGTGAAGAGCTGTAGAAACCGAGCATGATGTCACATGCTTTTGACCCAGGATTTTGGAAGTTACAACAGAAAGATTTGAAGTTGGAGGCCAGTAGAGGATATATAGTAAGATCCTGGTCATTAAAAAAGTTTTTAAACTAAACATCTGGAGACAACGTGATTTGACCTATTCAAATGAGTGACTGAAGGTAGCTCTGGTGCAGCAGACAGATGAGGGGAGACTCTGGGTTTGTCTAAGCAATGACGTGGATTACCATGTGTACGACTGTGTTCCTGAAGCACAGAGTAGGTTGAAGAGACATACAATGTGGCCTTGGACTGTAAATTCAGAGCTATATTTCACCTTAGAGTCATACTGAGGGATGAAGTTGATTTGCATATTGGAGGGGCAAAGGTCAGAGCTCACCACTTCTGAGAAGGAAACTCACATGGCCACAGCAGTTTGGGTCAGATTCTCTTCCTGGCTCCCTGTGAAGCTAATTGGAGGCAGGGGAGTTATTCAGTTTTTTTTCCAAGAACCCCTAAGCATCCAGGCATGATAACTCATGCCTATAATCCCAGCATTGAGGAGAATGATCCAAGAGGATTGCCACAAGTTCAAAGCTGTCCTGGGCCATGAAGTGGGTTCCAGGCCAAACTAGATTCTAGAATGAGGCCTCATCTTCACTTTTTTTTAATTAACAAAAATTAAAGGTATCTTTGAGAGATTCTTTGCCCTGATAATAGGTAAGAAAGACATGGCAAGGCCATATCAGAATCACAGTGAGCAGAATTTACCCATCTGGATGTACATAGATCTGATGGTCCGGAAGTTGAGAACACTGTTCGCTTTAAGGGCTTGGGGACGGGGAGGTCATCTATGGGCAGAGGCTGTTTGCAGACCAATAGTTAAAAACTCATATTATGCTCTGACAGAAAACGAGGGTCCTCAATCAGCAGCTCAAGTGAGCAGAGAGGAAAAATGAGCCTAAGCATGGAGTTCAGAGGGGTTCCTTATTTAAAGGGCCAAAGGGAAAAGTTAAAACCTTAAGAAAGCAGAGGAACTGTTTTAACATAGCCAAGAATGCATTTTATGTGAAAGAAAACATAGAAACTGTTTCCAAAGAAAGACGGGTGTCGGCATGGCTGACGCACTGATGTTCAGAAGGACTCAGGAAAGAGGTCTGCTTTTCAGCTTCCCTCCATCCCTGACAATTGCCTCCACACTAAACTTAGAAGCTGTTCTTGGGGCAGCTGTTACCCGAGCCTTCAAATTTTCCCTGATGCAGTGGAAGATATCAGAGGACAGAAAATCAAGGGGGAAAAGTCTGCTCTGAGATCTACTTCCCTGAGAAACATTGGATTTCAAACCTAGAAAGACCTTCAATGTCTTTAGCATGACCTTCTCATTTAATAGACAAAAAATGAGGCTATCACCAGCTTATCTGTCAATTAATTTTACATTTGAAGAGAATTAGTACAGAGGATTTTGAATGCTCCCTACAGAGCGAATTGGTAGTGTATGAGGTGATGGATCAGCTAAGCACCTGACCTGCTCATTATGCACTCACTGTATACTTGTGCTGCTCAAAATCCCATAAACATGTACAATTACTGCCCACGGAAAAATTTTAAAATTCAGATAAATAAATAAGCCACGTAGTAATGGCAAGACTTGTTTCTAGATTACATCCCGTTTAGATAAAAATATGAAAGAGTTTCTTTCTGTCCCTCACATGCTCAGTGCCTTGTCTTGAGTCAGGACTTGGGACACTGGTATACCATACACAAGGCCAGGGCTCTGTTCCATTCTCATGCCCAGCAATGTTCCAGGTAACTTTTACATTTCTCCATCTCTTTCTGGAATTACTGTAGACTAGAGCTGCAATTGCATGACTTTTTTGTCTTTTTTTTTTTTTGAGGGGGGGGGGACATATTTTTGCTGAATTTTCTCCTCTAATCTCCAAGTTTAAAAAAAAAAAAAAAGCTTTTTTGAAATTTGGTTGCTTTTGTTCATAATGAAACACATGTTAAAAAAAACCCATGGCCTCTTCTACCCACCTCTCCTTTAGAGGAGACTTTGTTATGATGCCAATGAAGACTCAGAAGAATCCTTCAATCACAAGCACATCTTCAAGAATCTGGCAGAGACCCTGGGAGACAGGGGTGGGGGAGGGAGGAGGGAGGGAGAGAGAAAGAGAAAGAGAAAGAGAGGCAGGAAGAGGTAGAGAGAGGGGGGAGGGATGTAGATGCCAGATAAAATATTGTGAGATGTGGTTCTTGTAGGAAGAGGCCTGGCCCTCATTGTAAGCACCCACACTTTCTTACCGAGCCGAGGTCACCTGATATGGAGTGAAACCAGGCTTGGATTGGAGGGACCACAGCAAAACTGAGGCTGTGACAGTTTTATTGAGAGCAATCAGAATTTTTATACCTTTATCAGAAACAGAATATAATGGCAATTTCCAGGATCAATACTGCTGTAGTTGCCAGGATACAAGGAAGTTTTCAAGCCATACAGGGCACACAAGATAAATGTCTAAGAACAATTGTCCTGTCAAGATCCCATGCTTCCTTGACTGCTGAGGGAACATACAGAGAGACACAAAGTGGCCTGAAGGCTCTGCTGCCTGAGGAAAGGCATCAGTCTCTCAGGAACTGGAAGGCACATTGTGCCCCAGACACCTTGGACTCTAAGCTGAAAAACTTATGATTCACTCCTCTCAAGGCAGCTAGGCCAAGCTAACTCCATGGTTCTCTGCAACTGATGAAGTGTCTTGTCAGCCCACCCTAGGAATTTTGTAGTCATAATTACATATCATATTTCTATAAAGAGCTCTTCAAATTCTATATGCTCCCTCAAACCAAGATCAAGCCTTGCTGCTATTATATCCTCAAAACTTTCAAAATTGTTAATGTTGAAAGTAGTGTTTGAAATTTAATAGCAACTCCAGTTTTACAAAATCCAGCAATAGAGAATGGTTTATAGCAGAAATGTCTCTATATAGACCTCTCAGACTACAAAGGGACTAAAGTGATATTTATTCACACGCAAACAGGTTCCTACCACATGTTTATTTCTGAGGCCTCTTGTCAGGTGCAGTATTATGAAGAGTAACTTCTCTCACCAAAAATAAATAAAATAAATGAAAAACTGAGAGACATTCTGGTCACTCACTCCCCTTCCAACCCAAAGCACTTCACCTCTGAGGAGCATGATTGCCTCTCTCCTCTCAACTAGCTTGAAAAGCAACATAATAATAGCAATGCACAGTACTACAGTGGAAACAAAGCCTTACATGACTTTTTTCAGTGTGTAGGTACTTCATTGTATAAAAATCTACTAAGCAAGACAACACAGTATTCATCGACATAAGATGAACTGCCACTCTGATAGCAAGGGAGTTATTTCTGCTGAGAGCCTTAGAAGGGCTGTGCAAAGTGAGTTGTGAGGTTGACTCTGGCCAACTGATCCCTCAGTGCATTAGGAGAGACAGCAATAGCTATTTCAGAGACACATCTAGGTCTCAGAAGTTAGTTGGTTGTTCTTAGGCATTAAAATTTGTGGAAACACAGAGTTAGAGGGTAAGTTCCTTTTTCTTAAAGTATAAAACTCTTACACACACACACTGCTGTGGAATAATCTTTTTGTACACTGTGAAGCTTTGTTGCTATGATTGGTTTAGTAAAGAAACTGACTGGCCAATAGATGGACAGGACAAAGTTAGGTGGGAAAGCCAAATTGAGAATGCTAAGCAGGAGAAGGGCAGAGTCAGAAGTTACCAGCCAGACTCAGAGGGAGCAGGAGATGAACACGCCATGCTAATAAGAGTACTGCCATGTGGCAGAGCATAAATAAGGATTATGGGTTAACTGAAAATGTAAGAGTTAGCTAGTAACAAGCCCGAGATAATCAGATGAGCACTTAGAAGTAATATTAAGCCTCTGAGTGGTTATTTGGGAATTGGCGGGCAGGAGAGAACCATCTAATTACAATATACACACCTTAAAATGGCTTAAGTTTAAAAGGATAAACAAAACAAAGAAAACACCATCCATGTTTCCCCATCTCACCAATCTTCCTTCTAGCTAGCCCTTGAATTTTGCTCCCTTGAGTTTTAAATATTTGGAATCACTTCCTAATGAAGTGAAACCTCAAAGCAACTGCTTGGTTCCATCTTTTCTATATATTAAATCACTTGACCATCTTTTAGGAAATATGCAACTTTAGTCACATAGCCTTCTTTTTCAAGATGTTTACAAAATGCCAGTTTCTCCTCATGTCATTTGCTTAGTTCTTTGGCTGTTCTTTGGTAATCATAAACTTTGATTATTTCTTTACCCATTTGGTAAACATATCTTTAGCACTTTGCTTCTAGGCACTGCAAAAAACTAAGATTATAGAGACAAATCGTACCTGAATTTGCTTTCTAAACAAATAGGTGCAAAAGCCAGGGACCATGCCAGTGGACTCAGATCTGCTATCCTTCAGTATAACTAAGCAGTGTGTGTGTGTGTGTGTGTGTGTGTGTGTGTGTGTGTGTGTGTGTTTTCATAGTGTTACCATCCAGTCAAGGGCATAGATGTCTGATTCTGGTGCATTCTTGTGTCAAAGAAAGGCCAGAAAAAGACTCTGCATTTACTGCTTAGTCATTTATTTTCCCTTTTATGTGTGTGATTAAACTAACACCTCACTGGTAAGTTCTTTTTCTCCTACAGAATAGGTTCCAGCTGCTAACACACATGCTTCTTATCATGGTTTATTTAGAAACTGCTCGACCAGGTCTGTGCACTTCAAATACCTAACCAGAAAACCAAGTTTCTGTAATCACGTGAGAGAGAGAGAGAGCTTGATTTGATTGCCAATTAGTCTTCATAGTTTTAACCAAGAGATGGTGGTTTTAGTATAAGAATTGGGACCAGTTGATTTGGGTGTTTTTCAGAGTGTCCTGGTGGGGCCACAGGTCTGGAGCTCCAGTCTCCACTGCATACCTTGCTTCCTCACCAGATCTCTCATCAAAAAGTACACCTTGGACATTAACCCTGGTAGTCACAGCCTCCCATTCATCGACATCTCATCTTTAGCTTTCCTTTATTTAACACATGGTTGAGTTTGAATAAAATTTCTAGCACTCAGAAGTACAAGTTATCTTTTCCTAGCTCCTAAGCTACCACGAGTAGGAATGGAACCAAACAGAAAGGCCTTATCCATCTCTTTTGAAAATGCCTGGTCTGGGGAGAATGCTTGCTTTCTGTTTGTTTGACTCCATGGCCTCACTCCTAGATTCATCAAACTAGACTTCATATACTCTGTGATCCACCCGGAGTGCAGCCTGTCATGGTTACCAATGACTGATATTATTAAATATACAAAATCATTTTACCAGATGATAAAGGAAGCTACGGTGTCTAAAAATTTCATATATCTAACGTGTTGTATAAACAGCCTAAATCCCTATACATTTTATAACTTCAGCAGTCTAAAGGTTAAAGCCTGTCAGTTGAATTTCACGAATTCCAGGAAGAAATGAGGAAGTAGCCCCAACTCTTCATTGTGTACCAGTGATCAAACATCTCCTCATTACACTTCAATATTGTTGCCTGTAAAGGTCACCATTGCTGAACATAATCACACAAAATCAAAACTGCAAACTTTATATATCATGGAAGTAGTAAATAGCTTGGAGGTTTATTTCCTGGTGCCTGAACAACAGTCTGAACCCATTTATAAATTTCTGAGAACTGTGGCATGAACCAAACATATTTGCAGTGTGTAACAATAGCTTCAATTAAATCAATTTCTTGTAAAGTTTTTTTTTCATTTTTTTTTAAAGATGGAAACTATAACTTCCCTACAAACAAAACAGAAATCATGCTATCTTTTTAAAAATGAACTTCCCTTCTCTTATCTTCCTCTAAAAATGAATGTGATAACCATTTCTAAATTACCTTCAGGATAGAATATCCAAAGCCTAACCCAGGGAGTCATGAAGTCATTTAGTAAAGGCTTGGTATGCCCAATAAATCACACCTGCTCCTGCCTTCTCCCTTCATTGATTTTTCTGTGCAGTGTTTGGACAGCCTGCCACCTCCTAAGATCTATAGGCCCAAAGTTGAAGGCTGGCCTCGTCCACGCCAACATCAGCTGTTGCCTGTTGCTGTTCCAGCCAAAACACCTGCCCTTACTTTTTAAACCTGTACTTTTCAACCCTTTGTTCATTCTCTGCTCAAAGTCCAAATTACCTCTTGAGCATGTATTATGTCTTATCTCCACAGAAAGGCTTCAAGCCCTCCACCACCCACTTCTTCAGACAAAATTCTAGCTATTCACATGGTTGGCAAGGCACAGAAGAAAATGACCCTTCTTCCTGAACTTATTTGTGTTGAACACGACAAGGGACACGGATGCCTACAGATCTATGCTCTGGTGCAGGTGAGTCCTGTTCCCAGGCATGACGTGGAAGTTTCTCTTATCTTCTTTTCTTTTCCATGATGTTCTTCCTCAAGAGCCATGTATCCACCCAAACCAGTTACTTCCTGATCCTGCACTGTCCTTCCACCTCCTTGCATTATTTGTATCATAGAACTCACAGGCTGCAAACATGAATGAAGACTGAGGATATATGCTAAGTGAGATAAGTCAGTCACAGAGGAACAAATACTGCTCACATCATAAATAAAAAGTAGAAAGTCAGCTGCCAAAAATTAAGGGGGAAAGCAGGAGGTTAGTACTGAGTGGGCCTCATGTTTCAATTCTGCAGGATGAAAATGTCCTAGGGACCTACTCCACAGTGGTGTGAATTTACTTAACATAAGGAGCTTAGGTGACATTAAAAGAGCATCAAATGGCAAGTTTCATGTTGTATACCTTTTATCACAATAAAACAAACAATAGCAATAAGCCAGAAGAGAGTGCTCCAGTCCTGTCCCCTACACACTATAGCACAAATGAGAACCCTTCATGATACAACTGGTCCTGATCATTTTTCTACACTGTTCTTGTTGACAAAACCTCAGTAAAACCAGAACATGGTGGTCACTAACAAGTTTTTTGAAAGGAAAACTATAAAATAAAAAATCCAAGAAAAGGTTGCATCAGCACAAGGACTGGAATTTGGATTTTCGCTCCCGTGTAAAAAGTGGTGTGTAACCTGCAGAACTAGTCCTGAGCAGGCAGAGCTTTGTGAGCCCTTGGGGCTTGCTGACCAACCAGCCTAGCCAAACAACATGCTCTCGGCCACTGGTTCTCAACCTTCCTAAGGGCGCAACCCTTTAATACAGTTTCTCATGTTGTGGTGACCCCCCAACCATAAAATTATTTTCATTGCTACTTCCTAACTGTAAATTTGCTATTGTTATGAACCATAATATAGATATCTGTGTTTCCTGACCGTCTTAGGTGACCCCTGTGAAAGGGCCATTTGACCCACAAAGGGGTCACAACCCCTAGGTTGAGAACCACTGATCTAAATTTAATGAGAGGCCCTGTCGCAAAAAATTTAGATGGAGAAGGCTGAAGCCGACCTCTGATCACCCTATGCATCTGCACACACACAGGAATAATATACTGTAGATATCTTAAAATGCTACTTACCCCTGGTCATATCCTCTGGTTTAATTGTGGCACTGGTATATGTCTTGATGTGTCATATCAGAAGTGTCAATAAAGAAATGGGAAGTATTATCTAGGGATTTCAAGCAGACACCTTGCAAACTGTGTCACTGAAGAGTTCCACTTTATGTGTCACGTAGCATCTTCTTACAGATGTCGCTTATTCCTAAATATCTTCAAAAAGGACGTTAGACAATACTCTTGTTGGGGAGTCAACTAATAATCTTTTGTTTAAAATTCCAAAAAAAAAAGTTCTATTTCTTTACTTATTTAATACTTTCATACACATATGCAATGAAATATATCCCCCCTTCCCCCTCAAAATCCCCCTAGATCCCTTCAACATACCTTCATTCCAAATTTATGCTTTTCCTACATTTTTTTCTTGTTGTTTTTTGTTCATGTACCCACTAAATCCCATCAGTGTCACCCAGATGTACGCAGGTGCAGGGTCATGTACTGGATCATGGACGACCATCAATCATCACAGCCCTAAAGGAAAATGATTCTCCCTCCCCCAGCAGCTGTCAATTTCAGAAGCTCCTCAATGAGAGGGAAGGTATTCTTTCCCATTCACGCTGCAATTTTGACTTGCTTGATCTAATTTGGGTCTTTGCAGTTATCCACAGCCACTATGAGTTCATAAGTACAATAGCCGTATCATGTCCAGAAGAGAGCATTTCACATAGCTCATCCCAATCCTTGGGTTCCTATGTTCTTTTATCTCCTCTTCCACAATGTTCCCTGAGACTCGGGATGATGGTCAGTCCTTTCATTATAACATTAGATGATCACTTAAGAGACACCTAATGCACTGTGTACATGTATGAAATTGCCATGAAACAAATTTAATCAATTTTAAGAGAGAGAATTCTAAAAATGCATTTCTGAGCACAACCTGTCTTCCATTTCCTGGTTCTTAGAGCATATGTGTGCTCACATGCATGCATGTGTTTTATTAATGTGTTTTATCATTTGTGGTTCTTCACTGGATATATACCTGTACCTGTAACTTGCATTACTCCATTCCAAAGGACTTGGCTTGTCGCCCTTTGTTGACCTCACATTGTCTATAGCGATTCAAGCCATGAATCCTCTTTGAGATAAGGATTCCCCTGGGGCTCTCAGACTGACACATTTCTCACGTATGGCTTTTGCTATCTGAGGTACATCTTGGGCCTGGGCATGTGGCAGCTTCCTGATCAGACTGGCTGTGATTGTAGGAAGGAGAGAATTTCACTCGAGGGCAGATGAGTGTTTCTTGTAACTTTTGACTTTTTCATGCACGAGGTCTGTTCAACATAACGACTTAAAGCTGGACCATTACACTTCCCACAGCTGCTGAACAGTATTTCATGGCATTATGTAGTTTTATGTGTCTTCTCTTATTTATGTTTGTTTGGGGAATTTGCAAAATGATTTTTGATCTGCAATAAGATCAAATTCTTTTATATCACAAAATAATAGGACTACGTGCTGCCAGAACTTTCTTAGTCTTTGTTCATTTTGTCCATTTTATTATACCCAATGGTAGCCAATAAATATGTCAACATGCTCTCATGTGAAACTTGTCGGGCTCCAGAGGCATAGCTCCCTATCATTGGATAGAAATCTGAAAACAAATTTCTCCCTGAAAAGAAATGAATGATAGGTTTGAGTATTTAAACCAGAAAGAAAATGGTAGCAACAATTTTCTTAAATGGCCATATTTAAACACAGAACATTTTTTCTACTTTAGAACTATTAAGAAAACTCCATCCGAGGGGAATTATGAAAAGCAAGTACTGCCAGCTACAAGAAAACATGGTTCCTGTGTAACCTCCTGGAGGCTAGACCCCTGTACATCACTCCTCCATGGGTTTAAATTACTAAAAGACAGTGACAACATAACATTAGTAATCACTCTAATGTTGCACTATCCAAAATGAGCCACCAGCTGCACATTCAATAAAGTCCCACAGTGTACATTTCAAGCCAGTCTACGATGAGAAGCTACTATATTGGACCAGGTAAAGAATTTTCCCTCAATGCAGAAAGCTCAGCTGGACAGCACTGTTCTGAAGCATCGTATACACACATTGCCATCATTTTTAGCCTTGAAAATGTGCTCCAGCATCAAATTGCTAAATGCCACTTGTCTCAACCTGCACCTGTCCAATCTTACAAAGAATTTTAAGAAATCTCTAATATGTAAATAACTCATATGAAGCTGCCTTGTGAAATCCAAGAGCTACTTTTACAGGTTAAGGATTCCAAATCACCTTTTAGAAAATGCCTAATAATCCTTTTGAGACAATTGTTACCCAATCTCATCTTGGTTTTTCTGAATTCTAATTAGCTGAGGGAGGAAACAATAAACATGTTTCCTATTAAAGAGCCAGAAGTTTAAATACTAAAATATCTGATACTAAGGAGCTAAAATATGTGCCATTCAATCCTTATCATGTCTTAATTATCTGAGGGCTAGCTCTCTTCTTTGACCAGAAAATAATTCACCATTTAAAACTAAATGTAGAATGGCTTTCTTTCATAGCAAAAGCAAGTGGACTTTTATTAGTACAAAATAAAAAGGTGGGGTGTGGGGGATTGTAGTTCATTGTAATGTAGAGACAATAGAAACGCCAAAAGGGAATAAGATGTTCGGAGACCATTTAGGTAAAGCTGCAAATTTATCACCTAAAGAAACATACTTCTTCCTGCACACCTTCACAGCCAACTCTGACTTCCAGCTGACTTCTCTCCTGCCTTCACTCAAAGGCTCTTGCAGCAACACCTGACCCATCAGCTCTCACTTGGGACTTGTCAGGGGGAGTATATGTAGTCACTGACTGGGTGAGTATGTCTGCTTCAAACCTGCGTCAGTGCGGTGCATTTGGAGCATGTGATGGGTCCTCTTCGAAGGCTCCTTTTCTTTATTTTCTTTATTTTTATTTTTGAATGAGCACACAAATATTTAGTTTCATTGTGGTAATTTTTAACAACAAAAAAAGGAGGGTGTAGAAGGAATCTTAGAGAGTCTTATTAATAAAAACAAACCTGAGCCAGGTATTGGGGTGAACTGGAAGATCAGAGAGACAGAACAAGCCACAGCTAACCTCACCTCACCAGATCCTCAGCTGGTTTTGTTTCCTCAGACTGGAGGCCTCTGAGTCCTCATCCAGAATGGGTCTCAGCTGAACTGTGCTGCTCAAAACCTAACAGCTTGAATGCTTAACCAGCCAAATGCTTCTAGTTTCTGGTCCTCGTGCCTTATATACCTTTCTGCTTTCTACCACCACTCCCTGGGATTAAAGTCTCGTTTTTCTGGGATTAAAGTGATTCACCATGCTTGTCTGTATCCTTGAACACATGGATTTCTGCCTCTGGAATGCTAGGATTAAAGGCGTGTGCTACCACTGCCTAAGCTTTTTGCTTAATATTGTGGCTGTTCTGTCTCTGACCCCAGATAAGTTTATTAGGGTGCACAATATTTTGGGGAACACAATACCACAGAGGGGTGTTTTGTTTCTCTTTCTCTCCGGTCCCATGCCCCCCCGCCCCCGTACATTCCAGCTTACATGTCACTTGTGTCCCTTTGTGGTGCCCACCCCACCCTACTTCCTCAATACCTCTTGCTCCCTCTCCTGGCTTCTTATCTAGTTTTATAGCCTATACCCACTTTTACATCCCTTTATTTACTTACACACTAGTGTTAAAAGTCAGGATCTCCATGTGGTGGTATTGTGTTCCCCAAAATATTGTGCACCCTAATAAACTTATCTGGGGTGAGAGAACAGAACAGCCACTAGATACAGAGGCTAGAAAACGGTGGCACTCATGCCTTTAATCCTAGCATTCCAGAGGCAGAAATCCATCTGAATCTCTGTGAGTTCAAGGCCACATTGGAAACAGCCAGGCATGGTGACACACGCCTTTAATCCCAGAAAGTGAGCCTTTAATCCCAGGAAGTGATGGCAGAAAGCAGAATGGTATATAAGGTGTGAAAACCAGGAACTAGGTTGATTAAGCTTTTAGGCTTTTGAGCAGCAGTTCAGCTGAGATTCATTCTGGATGAGGACTCAGAGGCTTCCAGTCTGAGGAAACAGGATCACCTGAGGAATTGGTGAGATGAGGTGGCTGTGGCTGGTTCTGCTTCTCTGATCTTCCAGCATTCACCCCAATACCTGGCCCTGGGTTTGATTTTATTAATAAGACCATTTAAGATTCGTGCTACCAGGGACAATTAGCCAAACGAAAGGAAACATGAACTATGAACCAAAGGCTGAGGGGCCCCCAACTGGATCAGACCCTCTGAATAGGTGAGACAGTTGATTGGCTTGATCTGTTTAGGAGGCATCTAGGCAGTGGTACCAGGTCCTGTGCTCATTGCATGAGTTGGCTGTTTGAAACCTGGGGCTTATGCAGGGACACTTGGCTCAGTCTGGGAAGAGGGGACTCGACCTGCCTGGACTGAGTCTACCAGGTTGATCTCAGTCCTCTCGGGGAGGCTTTGCCCTGGAGGAGGTGGGAATGGGGGGTGGGCTGGGGGGAAGGGGAGGGGGGCAGGAAGGGGGAGAACAAGGGAATCCGTGGCTGATATGTAGAACTGAATGGTATTGTAAAAATAAAAGGAAAAAAAAAAAAGATTCGTGCTACATCTCCATGATTTATATAAAAATATTTTCCTCTTCTGCTTCAGGGTTAAATATTGAAACTCACAGAGATCTATAACACTATTCTAAGATAGGAAATTTTCTTTGAGAGTTGTTTAAAAATATAAAACATTAAGCAATAAATTATATATATATATATATATAAAACCCCTACACAGTTTCTATCATATGATCATGCATTTTAATTGTTTAATAACCACTCTTTGAAAAAACCAATTTCCATTTTGGCAAATAGCACACTAATATTTTGAAATTGCTGCTTCTGGTCTGTTTCCATGTCAGCAGTTCCCCCTTTTATTTTCTGGAAGTTAGTAGTAAATCAGCAACAAATGAAAATTTGGCCACCACCTGCCAGAATTTACATTGTGCAACACTAAGATTCAAAAGAGATGGGAAAAATCAAGGCTAATAAGATTATCACCATTCTTATTTATTTATTTTTGGTGTATATGTATCTAAATCTGTGCCTTTCTTCACTGAGCAGAAGATTGTAATCATTGCTAAAGTCTCAGGTTTTTGCTTCTCTGCACAAAAGTGAAGTCAGTGGTGTGTGCAGCTGAATGCAATCCAGACAGCGACAGCATATCATTAGCATAACAGCGACAGCAAGGAGAAACACGGGCAAACAAAAACTCCGCATACAAATGAAGAAAGGCAAGAGTTCTCCATGCAAGGGAAACTGTTTAAAATAGGTATGCTTCCATTACCATATGAGAATCTGAGTTTTCAAAATGCAGAAGTTTTAGGAAACCAGTACCTGAGAAGTACAGATGTCATCTCTAAGTCACACTGGGTAACTTCCTCTGACTCTGACCTTCAGCACTCCACTGACAATGGCTAAAATTCCTTTTTTTAAAGCTGTAAGAAAGGAACCCAATGAAACCTACAGAATTAGTATTATAAGTAAGCATGTAAAACATAGACCTCTCTCTCTCTCTCTCTCTCTCTCTCTCTCTCTCTCTCTCTCTGTGTGTGTGTGTGTGTGTGTGTGTGTGTGTGTGTGTGTGTGTGTGTGTGTGTGTGTGTGTGTGTGTATGCCTGTGTCTATGTGTTGACAGAAAGAGATTCATCCCCCCTAAAAAAGTGGTTTCTCAGAGGCCAAGGCAGAGCTAGTTTTTGTTTACAGGGACTTGCTCTTCCTGTGGCAGCTGACTGAGTCTCCATCTTTTAGAGATGAAATAATCTCTCTTGTGCCTCTCCAACATCCAGGAGTCTAATTATCTGGATCCAGTAAGCAGATGATTTGAAGAACAAGGAGGAGCCTTTGTAGGGGTTTGTGGAGACTGGCACTTCTAGGAAGGAGCTGTCATTCAGTCCATTGGCTAAAATGAAGTCACATGTCCACACCCAACTACAAGACAGATCGGAAAATGTAGACAAGCAGTATATCCCAGAGGAGAAGGTGACAGATTTATGGTGAATAACTAACAACATTTACTATAGCTGAATTTTCTATACCATATCTCTATGGTAATTTTCTTCTAGTATTTTCTTCGGCATAGGAAACCACACTTTTTCAAAGGAAGAAGCACTGCTAGGAAATCAAGTATAAGTCATGCTACTTATAGTTTCTTTAGAAGCATCGCAAGCCTTGACACTCTGTGAGTCGAGTTCCATGCCACTGTCCTTAGAATGTAAACATTGCAAGTTTGACTGGGTATATGTGGGTATGTTTTAGGCAGATCACAAAGAAAAAGATCTCTTACATTCATAAATACTGATGATTTCTTAAATATCACTTATGCAGGATTTCTTTCATGAATAATATTAAAGGGAGGACTGGGATTTGTTTTTGAAATCTGTTTATGAGTTATTTGTCTGTACTTCTGACAAAAAAAAAAAAACAGAGACTAGAAAAAATATCCATCATGTCATACAAAAACCATAAAGAAAGCTTTTCTTCAAATGTCACATGCAGTTCATGATGAAACTTTAACCTGAAACTACAAATTAGTAATATTTTTCTCAGTGTGAGCATGACCCACTTTAATCAACCATAAAAGAAATGTTTATGAAGTCAGACTGCTTTTATTCTAGTGCATTCCCCTTTAGCTAATTAGACTTTATTTCGGAATTCATGACGTGAGCGCTGAACATTCTAAACTATTCATAAAATATATTTAAAGAACAAATTGAGGTTTCATTATTTATAACTCAGTCAAGATACCCAACTGACTAAATTGTAAACCTGCTGATACAGTCGCTTTCCTTACCACTCTTGAAGTTGCTGCTACTAGTTTCTAATTTATGTGCAAATTGAATTTGCCTAATGCATATAGGAAGCTTTTTTTTTCCTCTCCCCTTTAGCAATTTCTATACAGTATGGCTTAAAGCACTTTTCTCCCTCATCTTACAAAAAGACAATTCACCAAATAAATTTGTTCATTTTCTTTGTTTTTCAAGTTACTCTTCAGAGTACCCCATCCAGAGACAGGGACCACCTCCTCCTACCATGAACTAAATATTCATGGGGAAGGGAAGATTCCTGTGTGCTGACCAGGTTCAACTCTATGGAGGACAATGCATGTGCTCTGTGGCTTACACTGATAGAACAGAAATCAAAGCTTCAGGATTCCATTTGCAATATTAGTTCCAACTTTCTCGGGATAGCGATGTCTCATGACAACCACTTACATTCTCTAGCAGGAATATGAATAATTTTCTAGGATGGAATTACCTGATTTCTTTATGCCTTCATGTTTTCTCTTTTTGTTTTTTCTTGTGTGTGTGTTGGGTGAGAGAGAGAGAGAGAGAGAGAGAGAGAGAGAGAGAGAGAGAGAGAATACTTGTGCATCAATGCACACATGTGTAGAGACCAGGGGTGGACACCTGACTCCTTGATCTCGCTCTCTCAGCCCTGTTTCCACCCTCTTATGGACTAGGCTGTTACAGGTGCCTTTGCTTTCTGTAGGGATGTGGGGACTGAACTCAGGTCCTTGTGCTTGTACAGCAGACGTTCTTACCACTGAGGAATCTCTGCAGCTAGTAGTTTGGTTTTAGAGACACAGTGTCATTATGTAGCCAAGGCTTACCTCAAACTAACAACATTATTGTGTTAGCCTCCCCAGTGCAGCCACTAGAGAGTGGGCCATTGTACATACCTCTGTGTTTTTCATTCTTGCAAGTATTTATCACCTTAGGGCCTGGGAATCAAAGAAAAATAAGTCATACTAGAAGAGTGGCCATTTCAGTAGATAAAACAGAAGTATAGGCCAGGTGGTGGTGGCACACGCCTTTAATCTCAGCACTTGGGAGTCAGAGGCAGGTGGATCTCTGTGAGTTCGAGGCCAGCCTGGGCTACAGAGTTGAGTTCCAGGAAAGGCACAAAGCTACACAGAGAAACCCTGTCTCAAAAAAACAAAAACAAACAAACAAACAAACAAAAAACCCAGAAGTATAAAGACTCTTCTAGCAGTGATCATCAGCTTCTCCTCAGAATCTTGTGAAATACTACAGTCATAGATGGGATACTTAAAATGATGAAAAGCCTCAAAACATGTCAGAAATCATTTCCAAGGTGCCACTTGTACTGAATAACAATTTTGCAGGACTGTAGGCGGGTTTTAATTGTATTTGCTTGGCAACTATTGAGTTCTGTTGGTGTTTAAATAGACTGCCCTGACCATATTCTCCTACATATTCACTAAGAATGTTAACAGAAATTCCAGTAAACATGGAAGTCATTTATGAGCCTGGGCCACCTACCTAACAGAGAAATGAATCTTAGATAGTGTTGAGCACCATAAGGGCATGTTTGTTATATTTCAGCCATTGTAAATTCAGGGCTTGTTTGTGATTGATGTCTAACATGCTCTAATATGGCCTTCAAACATCTACCCCTACATCTTTGCTTCCATATCATCCCTGTTCAAGTCACCCCAAGCAGCTGGTGAGAAGGAGGCTGAATTAAAATCTTAAATTAAAATTAAAATCTTAAAAGGAAAGGCCATCCCTATCTGATTATTGAGACCCTTCGTGGAAGAGCTGAACCCACGCTTCTTTCACTTGCTCAGCTGAAACCTCCTCAGCAGCAGTCTGGTTCATGCAATCCCCGGATCCTCCAGGCAGTGTAGGGCACCCCCTTCTTCCATTCTATATCCTGCTCTGGGATAGGAGGACACCTGGACACACGGCTGCTGTCCCTCATTGTGGTATCAACACTGTACTTAAAGTCCACACCCCACTGTCCTTACAGTCCTGTGTGGGGCTATATATTAACACTGCCATGGTGAAATCGGGACAGTATCAGCTTGAAATTGGGTTCACATTTTTGTTCCTCTTTGGTGAACTAGTGACAGGAAGTCACTGATAAGGACAAGGAGCTGTTTGAGGGACAGAAGTCAGTGCAGCTTGAATAAACACACTGTGTCAGGACGCCTACTCTTTGCCTTTCTTAGGCCTCTTAACCGGGTGTGTACTCAGCCGGGTAATGCTATTTCGTCATTCAAATCATACAAAGTCACTCTCAAAATGAAATCATTTACCTTTCCTGAAATAACCATTCTCACAATTCTTCTGGGCCTAACTCCATCTACCACACATGACATTGTGCTCTGCAGTATTTCTTATAATGTTTGCTCAGTCACTTGTGTCTGGTGGTCTGTACTGGCTGTGGTGTAGGACCTCAGAGGGTCCAGTCCTTGGAAGTCTACATCTGGTCTGTGCTTTCTTAAAGCATGGATACAGGACAAAGCACCATGTACTCCAACAGAAAATCAAGTAAAACCTTCTTTCTAACTGTGCTTTGGAAGTCAAGTGTCATTACTTCCACTATAGTCTATTACATACACATTACTAATTCTTCAGAAAAGGAATTGAACTCTGCCCCTTAACGGAAAGTCTAGCAATGAAATTGGGAGCCTTTCAAAGCCATCAAAGCCTTCCCAACAGCATTTCTATTGCTCCTACATGCAAAACACACTCACTCTTCAACACTGCCCCAAATTCTCATCTTTTATAACAATCAGGCCCATTGGTCTAAAATCTCAGACTCTAAACAGATTCTAAAAGAGGGGGTGCCCTCTTGTTTGTGGCCATTCAATGTATCTCCTCTGACATAGTTCCTCTTTCTGAAGACCCGAAACCTAAACAGAAAAGTTATCTATCCTCCAGACATCTGAACGAACACCAGTGGGAGACCACAGCTAGGATCACTTTAATAAACTCCTGTGTTCAAAAAAGCAACTATCAGAGTAACCCAACATCTCTATCAGCAGCAGTTCTGAAATCCAGCCAGGCAATGGTTTCCTCACCCTCAGTTCCTGCTTAATTTTAAATGGGGCAGGATTCCTCTAGCTCTTGATTCTGTCTCTGACCTTTGGGTTCACTCTCTTCTTGCTCACAGTAATGCAGGAATCCAAAGTTCTCCTTTTTGTTTGGGACAATCTCTGACCCTTTTAGTTCAAGTAGTGGGTATTTCTACCAAAAACCAAAAGAATTTCTTAAACTATTTTTGACTCTTGGGTCATCCTAGGTTCATTCTTTCTAATAAAATTGTACTTACAAACCTCATGGAGACAAACTGGTCCCTCAATTGGGCCAGCCTCATGGTTGCTGTGAGATAGCACATTTGCTATACATAGAAATTACATACTAAGAATCTGTACACTATGTTCATGAGGTTACTAGAGAGATTTTTGTTTGCTTAAGTTATCAACCTAAATCCTTAGTAGTTTTATCTAAGGGCTTTAAACTCAGGCCCTTGGTCTAATCTTTAGCCCATATTATCAAGACAGAAACCTGGATATCATATCTTCCTGTTTACATTTAAAGATAGTGTGATTTGCCATTTGGAAAAACCAAGGGTAAAAACAAAAGTGTGTTTTTGTTTTAAAATTCAGCAAATTCTGTCTGTATCTATACATTCTCTCTTCAGTTTGTCCTCTCTCTCTCTCTCTCTCTCTCTCTCTCTCTCTCTCTCTCTCTCCTCTCTCCCTCTCCATTTTACTAGAGGTAGCAAGTTAAATTAAAAATAAATAAATAAAAAGCTAGGAAATACCTTCATCACTATGTCCATGATGATCACTATCTACATTATCTGTTTGTTTCTTTTGTCCAGGTGACAGTATGCTAACTCTCCGCTGCCACAAAGCAAGATCTGTTTTCCTAATGTGAAAAAACTTGTGAAATACTATTAGTGTTCACCAATAGTCTTCCATTGCCTTTGGGCTTCTTCAAACAGTGTTTCTGAGGTGTTCTAACTGCTCATAAACATTCTCTTTCTGGTCTTCCCAAATTTCATGACATCACTACCACACACTTTTAAAGTTTCTGTAATGAAAGCACTCTTCTTCTAAGTACAAAAATATGCCAATATATGTGTGTGTGTATATATATATGCATATGTATATTTAGTCAGTGTATACATATATGACATTCTTGTATATATGAAGTAATAATAAGTAATCCAAAAATATAATAGTGTAAACCAATAATAATAAGGTATACAGATGCTATTATAATTTAGCTTTTAGGTCATAAAATATTAAGCTATAATTATAATTAACCTAAGATTTCTCTGAGAGCAAGAAAACCAAAATTACCAATATCACTAACCAAAGAAGGGCAACCTCTTATCTCCAGGACATTAAATGAACAATAAAGAAATATTAAGAATAAGTGTAGACCCAAAAATTAGTAACAAGATAAAATGAATACATTTCTTGAAAGATATGCTTGGCCAAGATTTTCCACATGGATAAACAAACCACCAGAGTTTGCCTTTACCTATTTAGTAAGTAATGTCACTGGCTAATCTATCAAATATTTATGAGAATGTTGCTCCTTCCCCACAATCTCTTCAGGAAATAAAAACAGAAAAAGACTATTTCTTAGCTCATCCTATACTTCAAAGGCTGATGCAGGCAGATTGAGCAAATTTAAGACCAGTTTGGGAATGAATAGTTAATCCTGTCTCATAAGGACAAAACAGGAAAACTAACTCTTTTTGTGAGGTCAACAATATCCTAATATTAAAGTCAAACAAAATAATATAAAAAAAGAAAACTATAAAACAATATCTCTCATAAACATATTTACCAAATCTTAAAAAAAAAAACTACCATATTGAATCCAACACTACATAAATGGTATACATCACAATACTAATACTTACAAATAACTGGCTGAACATTTCAAAATCAGTTGATACAATCTATTACATCAGTAGACTGAAAAGAATCCTGTGAGCATATCAATAAGTAGAGAAGAAATATTTGACAAAATCTAATAGATGCATGGTAAAATATCTCAAAAAACTAGAAATAGAGGAAAGCATCCTTGACATGAGAAACAGTATCTCTAAAATATCCACAGCTCACATCCAATTTAACTAAAAACTACATGCTTCCCTCTATGACCAAGAACAGGAGTCCCTGTGGTCACTTTCATTCAACATCACATTAGATATCTTAGATAGTGAAAATGAATGTGAACAGTACCTTTGACACTCTCACAAAGAAGGGCTCACAACCCTAACCGCAGAACCAAAGGAAAACTAAATCCAAAGCCATAAAACTTCTAGATGACAAAAATATGCGGAAACCTAGTGACCTTGAGTTTGGCAATGACATTTCAGAAATAATACCAAAAGCATGATGCATAGGAGAGAGAAAATTGATTAGTTGGACTTCACTAAAATTAAAAGCTTCAGCTTTGCCAAAGACATGTTTAAAGAATGAAAAGACAAGGCACAGACTGGGAGAAAATTTTTGCAAAACACATATCTGATAAAGGACTTAGAATCAAAATATCCAAAGAACGCTTAAAACTCAACAATAAGCAAACAATCCAATTAAAAAATGGGCAAAGGATCTGAACAGACACCTCATCAAAGATATACAGATGGTAAATAAGCATATGAAAATATGTTCAACAGTACATATCAGTACAAAACTGCAAATTAAAACAACAATAAGATGCTACTACGTGTATTTTTAAATGTACAAGGACTTGTTTTAATCAGATATGTTAAGACATGCGAGCATGGAAATGCCTACTACAAAAGAAACTGTTTTTATACTCTCAGATCTTAGAAGCAGTAGGCACATGGCATGCTATGCCTAGCCACATGGGGGACACCAGGTCAGCCAGGAGCGGAGGGAACAAGGAATGCAGATGCAAAAACACTGATTGTGACCTCAGCACAAAGAAACAGATACTGCAAGGCAAACAAGTTTAGAATCGACATATGGATAAAAACTACAGTGGGCTCTGGGAAACAGGAGCCATCCTGAATTAGCTCATACCTGGCATTGAGTGGCTTGGGGTAAAAGAATATTGGCATTCAATGCAAATGCAAAG
The DNA here is from genome assembly GCF_004664715.2 of Peromyscus leucopus. Lineage (NCBI taxonomy): Eukaryota > Metazoa > Chordata > Mammalia > Rodentia > Cricetidae > Peromyscus > Peromyscus leucopus. Next base: position 34,576,527 of record NC_051066.1, on the reverse strand, counting down.
AAAATGTTCAAAACCTGGGCGGTGGTAATGAATGCCTTTAATACCAGGATTTGGGAGGCAGAGGCAGGCCGTTTTCTGTGAGTGCGAGTCCAGCCTTGTTTATAGAGCAAGTTCCAGGATAGCCAGGGTTACATAGAGAAACCCTGTTTCAAAGAGAGAGAGGGAGGGAGGGAGGGAGAGAGAGGGAAAGAGAGGGGGAGGAGGGAGAGAGGGAGGGAAGGAGGGAAGGAAGGAAGGAAGGAAGGAAGGAAGGAAGGAAGGAAGGAAGGAAGGAAGGAAGGAAGGAAGGAAGGAAGGAAGGAAGAAAGTAGTGTTAAGAACTTGTCAGTTTGGGATTGGTTGTACCCAGCTCACTCAGCTCACTTGGGAGAAAGTTGTTAGTTGTCTTCAGGTTTTAGCCAGCCTTTGAATGAGCACACCTCCTAATCAGCAAAGATCTGAATGTCAAAACAATTGTAAATTATGGAGAAGAAAAAACAAAATTGGTATAAGACACATATAAAAATAACACAAGTCAATGCTGGCAAGAATGTGGTACAAGACTACTTCATCCTCTGGAGGACTACAAAGGTTTACAGGCACTTTGGAGGAGAGTGTAACAGTTGCTTAAAAAGTTGAACATAGGTTCATCCTATTGACTCCAATGAGTTGGATGTTTATACCAGTACAATGTTTTGTGTTTGTCAAAAGCTTAAAACAAACAAGATGTCTATCAAAGACTAAATTGATTAAATTATGGTATATCCATAAAATGGAATATTATTAATCAATGATAAGAGACGTGCTGTTGGACCACAAAAAAAAAAAAAATAGAGAGAGAGGACCTTTGAATGTATTTTCCTAAGTGACAGAAGCTATTCTGGAAAGACTACTTCATATATGATTGCACTACATGACATTCCAGAAAAGGTAAAACTGTAGAGACAGCAAATAATCTGATTGCCAGAGATTTGGAGGTGAAGAGAGAAGGCATAAATAAGTAGGATTTATATATATAGTATTTATATATAGTATTTCTAATGCAGTGAAATTAGAAAATTAGAAAATTTTCTATATTTAGACTTAATAACATGATAATGCACTTGTCAGAATGAATGGTATTGTACAAAGATAAGGGTAAATCCTAATGTAAATAATGATCTTTGGTTAACAATAATGTATCAATATAGATTGAACAAATGTGGCAAATGTACCACATTAATATTAGATATCAATAATGAAGAAAACTACACTGAGAGAGATGACATATATAAGTCTACTAGACTTACCTTTTTCCTTCATGATTTTTTGGAAGGTAGTTCAAGACAGGGCTTCTCTGTGTAACCCTTTCTGTCCTGCAACTTGCTCTATAGACCAGGCCAGCCTGAAATTCATAGATCTGCCTGTCTCCCTCAGGAATACTGGGGTTGAAGTTGTGTGCCACCATGCCCAGCTTCTTCATGTTTTTAATCAAAGAAGAACATGAACTCATCCCCAGTCCACCGCAAATTATGAAGTCAAGTTTTCCAGTTCTGGTGAAGCTGCAAGAGTCAGCATATCCAAGTGCAATAGATGAGCCTCGCCCTGGGAAAACTACCTTCTTGATCATAGTATCTCTCCTGCTGGATAAGTATATTGTAGAATATTACTTTAAGGTGTGCTACTTCTGTTTATGCTGTAGAACATTTGTTTAATGATGCAATGATGTGTTACATTTGTCTGATTAAATAAAATTCATCTGGGGTCAGGAGGCTGAGTCAGCAACTAGCTAACAGGAAGCAGTAGGGAGGAGCCAGGGAGAAAGGGCTTTCAAATAGGGGCTGGGAGAAGGATGAGCGATTTGGGGGAGATGTGAGCAAGGAAAGGAGGTGAATGACTTGCTATTCGGCCACTCTGAGGAGCAAAATTATACCTCAACCTTTGAATCTTGAGTTCTTTAGAGGGACATAGATTTAGATAAATTCCTTGGTAGCTTTGAAAGAGTTGGTGCCTGAGGGAACAGAATCCCCTCAGGCTGCTGTAGATGGAGTTTTCTCCATTCCCACTCAGCCCACAGCTACTCAGACCCAAGTAAACACACAGAGACTTATATTACTTATAAACTGTATGGCCATGGCAGGCTTCTTGCTATCTAGTTCTTATATCTTAAATTAACCCATTTCTGTCAATCTATAGTGGCCATGTGGCTTGTGACCTACCAGTATCCATCTTGCTTCTTATGGCAGTGGCAACGGCAGCTGGCAGCATCTCCTGACTCAGCCTTCTACTTCCCAGAATTCTCCTCTCTCTTTGTCCTGCCTACTGGCCAATTAACACTTTATTTATTAACCAATCAGAGCAACACATTTACAGCATACAGAGTGATATCCACAGTAGGCTGCAGCCTTTACAGCCAAACCACTGCTGGTGGTCTTGGAGTTGCAGTTGTTGATTAGGACAGCTGTGGCTTAAAAGTCAGTAACAGTTATAAAGAAAGACAATATAAGTATCCCTTTATACAATCTGGATGATTTTTGTCTATACTTAGCATTGTTCAGAGCTGGGTACAGTGGCAGTACCTGTAGTCCTAGGTATTCAGAAGGCACCAAGACTTCAAGGCCAGCCTGGGCAACATGCAAAGATACCATCAAAAGAAGAGCAAAGGGGTGTTTTTAAAACACCAAACAAAAGCATCACTCAGAAGACACTGACATTTCACAAAGCAGACAGAAAGTTCATATTCCAAATAGTCAGAAAACAATAGCAAATTAATAAAGATTAAATAATTTTAAAGAGAAACAAAAACAAGAAATGCAAAAAAAAAAAAAAAAAATCCTAAAATGCCAATCTATATTGAGTTCAACTGCAGTACTCAAAACAAAATGAACTTTGTTTTCATTGTCCAGACTATACAGATTTGAAGGTTTCAATGGCAGGACATTGTGGAGCATTAAGAACTTCCATACATTATGTGTAGTCATTTGAATGTGAGCATTATGAGATGTGGTTTATTAGATCTTTGCTGTATCATTCAACACATCAACTACATCTCTTGAAGACATTCAAGACATTCAAGGTACAAAATGAGATGAGCACAAAAGGACTAGTGACAATGTGGAGTTGGTGATATTGAAAATAAGGAATTAACTAAGAATACATAATAAAATGTGTACAGTGGAATGTAACAAAGGGTTGTCAGTGAGTAAAGAACTATATTATAAATAGGAATAAACCCCCAGAATAATGCTGAATGGGAAAAAAACTATAAATGTATTTAAAAAAAAAAGGAAAGTGCTTAAGATACAATTCCCTAGTGCAAACATGGGTACAAATGATAAATAGCATGTTTGAGTGAAGCAGATTCCTCTAAGATGAAAGAGAAAGGGGGTTGGAAAAGATTCTAAAAAGACCTATTTACTTGTTAAAATGAAACTAGAGTATACTGGAAAATCTGAAGCCGACTAGAACAGGACTGTTTGTTCCCTTGTTGTATGTTTTTCTGTGCATTTGATGTACTTCACTTTAATTGGTGATCAGATAATAACTCAGCTCCTCATTGTTTATCTTAAAGACGATAAAGAGACAGCAAGTGAAGGACGTTCGTTGGGACAGCAGGCCCATAATAATATAATGAGCTCAGTGGGCTCCGCTCCGGAGACAGTGATGAGAGCGCTGCTGTCACAAACACACGGCAGAAGCAATGTTCCCTAAAATTAGCAGCAGTGACAGGGTCAGAAGCCCTTACACCCTCACTGTCCCCAGCAAGGAAAGCTGTCCCACATCACCACTTGTGACGTCCTGATGGGTCCTCCCTAGAAGGACTCCCTCTGTTCTCAGAAAACACTGTCAACTGAGCCTTCACTGCTAACAAAGCCCAAGAGGAGTCAGGCGGCTTTGTCTTTGCCCACCCTTCCAACACCGATGCGGCTTCTCCATTGTCAAATAAGCCCTTGTGCTGCGCATCTGCTCTGTGTGGTAGGGAAGTAAGTGGAGGGTGCTGTCTGTAATTATGAAAGGCAGTGGAGACGTTGTGATGGAGAAAGCTTGTGTGCATACAAATTGATGAAGGAAGCAAACAGATACTCGACACAGTTTAGGATAGAGAGACTAAGATTTAGGGGATTGACGTCTCTCCAAAGAAGTAACCCACTTACGTCTAAAGGGAAGGGAAAGGATGTCTTACTTGGGAGTTGGAAATCAAGTTGAAATAGAAAGTAAGGCCAGAGTGAGGACGTGCAGAAAGCACAGGCTTGTGAACTGGCCCACATGGCGATCACAGAAGGAAGTCTCTCAAGATGTGGGAAAAGCAGAGGCTGCAAAACTGAGCCTGAAGTGGAAGTCTGACTTCAGTTTCTACATCTGGGTAATTCAGCCATTTCGTCTCTGAAGACTGGAGCTAGATCTGTGTCTCTTGCATGTGGCCCTTTGCACTGGAATGATGTGGGAAGAGTCAGAAGTAGCAGTTCCTGAACCAGATGAGAGTACACAAGCCAGAGTGAAAAGATGCATTTTAATATCTTCTCTGCAAACCTGAGTGTACAGTTTAAGACACAATACTAAGAATGTTGAATCTTTTTCTGTTTTACTTTATTTTAGTGTGTGTGTGTGTGTGTGTGTGTGTGTGTGTGTGTGTGTGTGTGTGTGTGTGCAGGAACAGCAGAAATCAAAAGACAGCATCAGATCAGTTTAGACTGTTATGAGCTGCCATGTAGCTGCTAGAAACCGAACCTGGGTCCTGTGCGAGAGCAGTAAGCATTCTCTCCAGCCACATGTACAAAATTCTAAAGGCCCTGGTTCTGACAGTCTTTGGTGATTGAACTTGATCCCTTTTGACAACCACTCTAGAATTAAAGGCATTTCCTGAAATGTGTAAGAGAATGAAAGGACTAATTTATTTCCTTAGGTTTTTGATGCAATTTTCTGAAGAAAGTTATATATGGTCTCTCTCTCTCTCTCTCTCTCTCTCTCTCTCTCTCTCTCTCTCTCTCTCTCTCTCTCTCTCTTTTGAGTAAAAAGCTGTCCATTGCTCCTGCTGTAGAAAGCTCTCTCTAAAATATCTACTGATGATGTTGATGAAGACAACAGATGAACACTTCTTATCACTTGGAAATATGACCATTTCTTTTCCTGGAGAGGAACAAGATGGGGATCCTGGTGATAGTTCTGGAAGAGAGAGAAGACAAGATCTTTGTAGGAAATACCCAGCATTTACATCCTCCATTTACTCCCTTCCTTGGTCATCTGCAATATTTCACTGTTGATTCTAGTTTGGTTTCTATAAATTTGCTTTCAACTCCTTTTCTTTCTTCAAATATTTGCTGAATCCTCGAAATGCCAGGACTGTTGCTTCATTCATGGGATGCTAAGATTATAAAGCATATGGCTGCTGTCTCAAAGAACTCAAGAGATGGGGGGCACATACAGTATACTCCATGGTAACACCCTGGGGTTTGAAGACTGATATGTATAAAGTAACTTAATACCATGCTTTCATTTGGAGGAGTTGAGAGCCTTTTTAGCATCTCGACTCTGCGGGACCTGAGATATTCTAAAGTAAAAAGGCGAGCAGAGAAGTCGGGCACATGAAGAACATCCAGGAGGCATAGAGGCCTAAGCAAACACACAAAGGTTCGTAGTGGCACTTTCTGCTCGGGAAATGATATGTTGTTCTTTGCTTTAGGGAGAAAGTGGAATGTGAGTTTAGATAGTAAATCTGGATTCAAATTAGAATGATCTTACAGGCTGGGGATGTAGCTCAGTTGTATACATGAGGCCCTAGGTTCAACACCCAGTGCCAGAATCTTAAAAAAATCAAAAGAAGAGGCTAGAAAGATCTTGTGTGAAGGTGCTAAAGCTTACCATGATTTTTTTAATTCAGTGCGACGGCACTGGAGCGAAGTGTTGGTAACATGTCCTGCCCTTTGAAAAAGAACACTCTCTGGAACGAATAGGAAAAGCAGAGGGAAGGACAGAAACAAATAGCCGGTGATAAGCGAGTCATGAGACCAGTGGAGAAATCCAGGGGTCACTCGCATCAGCAAATGAACAGCTGCAGTGAGGCTAAGAGAGGTTAGAGTTGACTCCAGAAGCAGAACTCAAAGGGCTCAGAATTGATCACTTGGGAGGGAAGAAGAGGAGGAGCTAGAGAACTGTCCAAGTTGTATCTGCAGTTGCTTGGTTTTCTGGGAAAGAGGAAAAAATTCAGTAAACAGATCACTGAGATGGTGCAGTAGAGTGCGGTGGTTGAGCAAGAGCTGCCGACATGAAGAGGGTGAGTGCTGGACTGACCCAGGGATCTGCAGCGCATGAAGATGTGGACCTGGCCATACAGACTTGGGAGATCGATGCACAGAATTAGTACCTGACATCTTTATTATACATAAAACCACAACAGAGAAGTCAGAATTAGATTGATTACCAGAGAGATGAAGCTAGACACTTAAGGGTATCTGTATACAACCCATGTTTCCCACTGCTAAACATGATGATAAGTTATGATGGGGCAAGAGAAGGGAACGTACACCTAGTTACCATGGCTAAAAGTGCTGTAGTGATAAATGCACAGAACAGTTATACATCTACTAAATCACCAGTTCTTTTTTTTTCTTTTTATTGATTATTTGGGAATCTCGAATCATGTGCCCTAATCATACTCACTTATCAGTCTTCCCATGTCCAACCCGCTTCCCTTATAAACACCCCACCCCCACCCCGCCCCACCCCCCACAAAAGTTAAGTCCATTTTGAATGGTCCATATGTTCACCAGAGCATGATCAAACAGCTAGTGACCAGCCTCCTCAAGGGAGGAGGATGAGTCTTGCTCCCCCTGCATCCACCCCAGAAGCCATCAGGTGAGGAGAGCCCGTGACTGGAGCAGGACAGGGCTAGTTCTCCCTCACACATGTCACTGGTTCTTAAAGCTAGCAATTGATGGTGACATTTCTTTCTTCAAAATGGGCCACACCAGATGTATAATATGCTGACAAGATACATTTTATTAAGGTGTGTCATGCCCATTTAATGAATGGTGTTGATACTATTCAATTCACAGTAAAAGAAAGAGAAACGAGTGGCATTTGGATTAGTGTAAAAATAGATACACTATAGCATTTTAGGAGCACCGATTAAGTCTTATGTAAGTTTTTCACAATTTGAAATTAAGAAATATTTATAAAAAATGAAAGGAAACATTATATAAAGAGGAAAATACCTAGAAATAAAAGCAAGTAAATGAGTCACATTTTACTGTTCTTTCAAAATCTTTCATTATTTTACTGCTAAAACTGATAGAGTGGAGAGGAAGATAGAGTGAAGACAGTAGAGAGTGAATTCGTGAATTCATAACATACAGTTTCTCACTAGAGAAAGAGTTAACTTAGTAACACAGGAAATAAAAACTTGGCTGATTTTTTTTTTAATTCATTCAACGTTCTTTCAACACATTTTTCCTGGGTGCTTACCATACACCAGACATTGTTCAAGGGGCTAGGCTAGAGATACACCAGTGAACAAGACCTTCAACCTTATTGACTAGAGAAGTAATAAATTTATAGCCGACAACCGTAGAGTGGAGTAGGAAGCAGAAAGAGGTAGGAACAGGGAGAGGAAGTGTGTGGAGTGAACGGCAGTGGTAAAATGTAAGGTCAGAAATGGTTTCACTGAAAAGGTGAAAGCTGAGCTGTGGCTTCCTGAATGTTTGACAGCTCCATGCAGACGTGGAAGGGAGGAGTGGTTTCTAGCTGGCAGTTTTCGGAAATGCAGATCCAGGAGGGAGAGTGTTCCTTTGTCCTGGGAGGAGTCCTGAAGGTTTCTTGACTGCTGGAAGAGTCCAGGCCACAGGAAAGGCTGAACTGCACCAGGCTATGAGAATCCCTGGAGACAGTGTGAGGACTCAACTTCTTCCTGAGATGAGGTACTGATGAGGATTCTAAGCAAAGCAGGAGGAATTCTGCAGTCTGATGTCACAAAGGAATAAGCAGCTAGCATAGTTTCAGTGAAAACCTTCATATGGGAAACGGCTTTCTTATTTTGGTGTACACATAATTTTTAGGCAAAATTCTAAATATGTCCCCCAGGACTCATATTTCCTGATTATTAAGTAATGATCTAGATTCTACTAAGCAGATGAAATATGGGTTACTAATCAGTTGATTTTTTAAGAGATTGTATAGAATTATGGGGTATGAATAACATAGTCATATGAGCCCTTGACAAAGAGATCAAGTTTGGTTGTGGTGGCATATGCCTATAATCCCAGCACCTGGGAGCCTGGGGCAGGAGTGAGGCAAGTTTGAAGCTAGCCTTGGTTACATCAACAGACACTTTGTTTAGAATGTTCTAAACAAATCAGAGTGAGAACTAGGAGAAAATAAGGAAGACTTGAAACCAAGGGAAAACTTGAGTGGCCATTGCTGACTATGAAAATATCAGAGCCATAAGATAAGAAGGGAAATAAACTCCAAAATGAGAGCAGTCCAGTCCTGCCACAAGTGAGGAAACAGGAACCTTATACCATCTCTACTCCACATGGTACTGGATCATGCCAAACACTAGAATCAGTTGGGCAGCTGACTCATCCCCCAAAGGCTCAGCAAAGAAATGGCCCTCTCACCATCTTGAGTTTGTCCTGTAAATTATGGAAAAGAAACCCAACTGGACCCTACTCTGTCTAGATTTCTGAACTATAAAACAAGAAGATAACAAATATGGTTTATGTTAGGCCACTAACTTGTGCTATTTTGCTGTGGTAGAAATAGAAAACTAGGGACAATGTGAAAGACAATTGGCCTACCATTTCATCGGGAACAAAGCTGGCACCTTATTCTCCCAAGAAAAAGTTTCTTATTCTGCTGGCCTTTGAATCACTTAGTTCGGTAAACCCAGGGCAGGGGCAACCAACAGACTGGAGAAAGGATCATATGTTGTTTAAGTAATTGAAAAAAAAAAACAATAAACGAGAAAGAAAAATAACTTACTATGGAAATTTTGTGTATGATTTCCCATTCCAAATAATTTTCATTTTAATGGATTCAGAAACCCTAAAGTTTATTAAGAAAAAAATGATGCATTTTCTTATGAGGAATGTGTGAAGTAAAATACTACCATGAAATTCAAACTACAATAAAGAACCCCTAAGATTGCAGGGTTGTTGGACAGAGAGGACAAATTCTCTAGCTCCCTCAAATGTCATTGAATTTGGTCTTATGTATTTGCAGTTATTATATCATGGAGTTGAAAGCTGCCCTGTGTCTTGATGAGATTTTTATGAATACTGTGTAAACATGGGTGATTATTGGCTATAGCCTATTTAAATCATGAAATATTCTTGTGTGTGTATATTCTTTTTTATTAAGAAATTTTTTATTCATTTTACATACCAACCACAGGTCCCCCTCTCTTTCCTCCTCCCACACCCCTGCAAGTCTTCCCCTCCCCATCCCACCTCCTATTCCCACCTCCAAAAAGGTAACTCCTCCCATGGGGAGTAAGCAAAGCCTGGTACATTCAGTTGAGGCAGGTCCAAGCCCCTCCCCACTGCATCAAGGCTGCACAAGGTATGTCACCATAGGTAATGGACTCCAAAAAGCCAGCTCATAAAGCATGAAATATCCTTATATACCACAAGTCTTGCTTAAACCACAGTCCTAGCTCCCTTCTGAACATCATGAACACAGGGTCTCTCTTGCAGGAACCTTCTTTTTTTTTTTTTTTTTTTTTTTGGTGCATTGTGTGCACATGTGTAAGCCCAAGTCACTGACGTCAAAACACAGAGTGAACGTTTCCTGTAAGACACCCAGGCCATTTTAAAGCCTATCTAAAAAAGATAGTGAAAGCTGCCCCCACAAGTTCTAGTATTTAGTGAAGATGATGAAATACACTCAGAAATAAATAGCTTCATTCAAACGAGAGCTTAAAAACACCAGATTGATCCATGAGTTTTAAACGGTTTTCAACAGCAGCTGACAGTGGCATCCTGTGGAACTCAAAGGATGCTCTTGTCTTATTTGAAACAGGCCTTTCAAACACAGCCATCATTTAGAGGACTCCAGAGAGTGCATCTCTTCCTCCCCATTTGTTTGACTCCATCCTCTCCTTAAAATTCCCCTATGTACTTAATCAACTCAGCAAAATGCAGTCTAATCATCCATCTAAACTTCTTATATTTAGACAACCATTTATTATACGACTGAACACACTGCAAGCATATACTAATCTTTGTAGCTTCCCTAAAGTACCAAATATCATGATAATAAATTAGAAATACATCTTTTCCTTTTGGATCATTTTAATTTAGACTATTACATTTTTCCCACGGCAGGCAAGAAGTGTCTTAAAGAATGAATATTACACTTCGCTGCAATTGCCTGTTTTTTCACTTCATTGTAAATAATTTAATAAGCTTCTATTGAATACTTACAAACATCTACCAGGCTCTGCACTTGGCCCTGGGAATAAATGGATTAATAAAATGTAGTCCTTGCTCAAGAAAAGTTCATAATCTACTCAGTAACTAATTACACACACACGCTCTGTCATCAACTAATGAAGAGATGCCTACTCAAAGCTATTTCTACAAGTAAGACTAAGCCCACTGTGGTCTGAAAATAGGAAATTTCTCAATAAATTATGACCTAACCCTTCCCCTACTCTCAAATGTTTTTTTATCATCTATTATTTATCAATTGATCTCTGAAGATGAACTAAATCAATGTATTTTGTTGCTGTCTGTCTTCTTAAAGGCAATCATATTTCTTGGAATTGAAATGTACCAAGGCCCTGACCATTGTAATAATTAAACAATTCTTGTAGAGCATATAAAAACTTCAACACCATTTCCAAGAGGTTGAAATAAGTACCAGTAGAGACAATTAGGCTAAGTGGAGCTAAATTTAAAAGTATAGTACTGTCTCCAAAAGTAAAACATGTTTGAAAAAAATTCCTCGTAATTGCACATAAGTGCATTCTGATATAAGTATTTTTTTAATGTGTCAGTTCTTCTAAGGGGGAAGTCAAAGAAAGCATCTTTGAACACAGAATTACTATGTGCTGGCCACTTGCCTTAAGAATTTGAAGACTTTTCAAACATGTAATTTTAAATGAATACTTTGATACAGTTGCATTAAAAAATGGGGATCTGACACCGCAGAGCTGAAAACAGAAGAGATTAAAACACTAGTCTCTCTCTCTCTCTCTCTCTCTCTCTCTCTCTCTCTCTCTCTGAGTCTGGAATTCCTTGTTTCTGAGAAGATGCAAAGGAAATGCCTTCCATAACTATCATCTTTTCTCCAGAAAATACTGAAAATCATTGGAATTTCCATCTTCTCCCTTGGTGTCAAAGTTTGATAAGAATAGTGTTAGGTGATTCCTGCTTTTACATAATTATTGCTGCATTTGCCATTACCTAATAAAGTGCTTTATTTCAATAAAACACTAAGCAGACCATATATGATTGTTAGGTTCCATATCAATTGTCCCTCATTAATGTTGCAGAAAAGCGATTAGCATTTTGAGGCAAACAAGGTGTACTTAGTTAGTGGGACATGACCCTGCTGTCACTAAATTATATCTATGATTAATGATCTTCCCCAGTTTAAAGTTTGAATCACAATAAATAGATTACAAATGAACACTGGGGGAGGGATAGAAGAATAAGGGAAAGATGCACCTTAAGACTTGAATCATACATGCTATTGTTCAATATTGAATTCAGCTCATGGTACAATTGACCTCAGGGTTGATGCTCAAATTCCAAGACACATAAAAATAACCCAGGGAGCATTTTACAAACCCTAGTGTTTGGGTCCAACTCAGACTAATTAAATTCTCTAGAGGTGAGACCTTGGTGCTATGAGGTTTTCAAAGAATAAATGCCATAATACCCACATTTAAGAAATGAAATTGGATTCATTAAAAGAAAAAACAGAAAGCCAAGAGATCTACATTTGAACACATTATGATGAATATTTTCTGTTTTCTATATCATGCTACCACAGTGAAAATATTTCCCACTGCATAATAGTTAGTACACAATAAATAGAGAATGTTTGTGCACTAGGTCTTGGATATTTAGTCCATCATTGGAAATAGCATTTTGTTCTGTGGAAGACAGGTTTATCTCACTTTGTAACCCCATTATAATCACACACACACACACACACACACACACAAAAAAAAAAATCATAGGAAGTTGAAACCTCCAGAGTTAGAACTGCTTAAAAACTGCAGAACCAATCCAGGAAAGGGGCAAAGCTACAACACAGAGAAACCCTGTCTCAAAAAACCAAAAAAAAAAAAAAAAAAAAAAAACAACTGCAGAACCAGTGTAAGAATTTTGCCCTGTGGGTGTGTCTGCATGCACACTCATGCCTCTGATATACTATGGCTTTCTTTTTATAATTCTGATTCGGGAGCCATGCAAGCTGATAACAGGTTTGAAAGAACCTTTGAAAGAAAGACAACAAGAGAAGGAACAAAGGGAAGGAGGAAAGGAGAGGAGAGAATAGAACAGAGGGGAGAGACTAGAAAAGTTGAGATGAGAGAAAAGAGATAGGGAGTGAAGAGAGGGCCCGAAATGATGCCAAGTATAATTTACTTGTCTCTTTTACCCCCACCTCTCCCAACCACGCATTTCGGCTATTTCTGACACTCACTTGCCATTCCTCCTTTTAACAAGCATCCCCCTAGCAATGTCTGAAGTTGGTGGATTGCCATTGTACACAATGAGTTACACACACACACACACACACACACACACACACACACACACACACACGACAAGCTAGATTCATGAGCAACTTTTTAAAATTTGATGTGTATGGGTGTTTTGTCTGCATGTGTCTGTGCAGCATGTGCCAGAGAAGGGCAATGAATCCCCTGGAACTGAAGGTAGAGTTGTGAACTCCCCTGTAGATGGAGGGAATTGAATCCTTGGCCTCTGGAAAGGCAGCATCCCTAGACCCAGCATATACAAATTTTGGTAAAAGATTTGAGTAAGATTTTTGACCCACCATATTTCATAATCTTTGTTAAAGAACTGAGAAGTTAAACTTTCAATATGTCAAAAAGGTCATGTTGGATGTGGCAGGAGAGACATCTCACTGGCTAAAAGTACATACAGCTCTTGCAGAAGACAAGGACTCAGTTCCCAGCACCTACAATGGCCATCTCACATCAGTCCATAACTCCAGCTCCAGAGGATCTGAAGCCATCTTTTGGCCTCATCAAGCACCTGAACTCACATGTACAAAGCCACACTCAAATGCACACATCTACACATCATTAAAAGTTTTTAATTTTTTTTTGTTTTGTGTACCTGGCCTCCCATCTCAGCTCTTCTAGCAGTAATACTCTGCACACCAAGGCTTGTGGGATCCAATCCACACAATCATCTCAACTACAAACTGTAGACTAGGAGGGAACTGAGACACCCGCTACAAAGTCACAGAGTCTTCTGGTATGAGGACACTAAACTCCCAAAGCAGATTACCCACTGATGGCCTGCATGAGGTCCAGCAGAAAGGCTTGAGATCAAATCAAGCTTTTTTTTCTTCTCCCCCGAGACAGGGTTTCTCTGCGTAGCTTTGCGCCTTTCCTGGAGCTCACTTGGTAGCCCAGGCTGGCCTCGAACTCACAGAGATCTGCCTGGCTCTGCCTCCCAAGTGCTGGGATTAAAGGCGTGCGCCACCACCGCCTGGCCCAAAACAAGCTTTTTAAACCTGAGGGAAAGTTATGGAAGACGGGCAAAATTTGTCAGTGGCATGTGACATGGTCTTTCTTGAGGAGAAATCAGAATATGTTAATGACTATAAAGCCAGAAAGATGGGGTACACTGCTCTCAGAGGCCAAGCATAATTCCTCAACACCACGCTTACATCACTGGTAAGTTCTGAGGAAGCTTCGTTCGAACAAGAAAGGCTATTGAGCCAGTCTGAGGCCCTCACCTGAGCTGTTAGCTGCCACAGATCAGGATGATCCTGACCGAGGTTTGTCAGTGGCTCATTCAGCCACCACTTGTGTCCAGAGTAAGTGAAATCCTTGGGGAGAGTTTGGGGACAGACAATGGGGCAAACAAAGTGTGATCAGAACAGCAGACCCAGGGAAAAAGGCAGGGTAGCATGCTCACCAAGACAGAGGAGCCTCCAGGAAAGCACCAAGAAGCAACAGAACCATGAAGGTGGTTGGTCCCCTTCTGAGATGAATAGCCACACCACACAGGACAACACAGAGGCCTACAGAATCCATGTTGGAAGAAAAGGAGTTGAGAGTGTGCCTGCCTCCTTTTAATTAAAATAATAATAATAATAATTTTTTAAAATTTAAATTCTGAATAATGAATGCAGATCATAAGCTAGAATTTGTATTATGTTATAAAAAGGCACAGGTTTTGTTAGAGTTTTGTAAAGCCCCCCTTTTTAAGTAAGAAAACAACTTTATTTATAAGAATAACAGAAAAAAATAAAGTATTTAGGGCTTGGCAACAAGTTCCTTTATCTACTCAGCAGCCTTGCCCACCCCTCAAGTTACATTTCATTCAAAACTTAAAGTAGATTGAATATCTAAATGTGAGACTTAAATGTTTAAAACTCTTAAAAGAAAATATAGTGGAAAAATCTTCTGAGTCCCCAACCACAGGCAACCAAAGAAATGAAGAAAATGAGCTTCTTTGGTATTCAAAAAGTTTGTACATCAAAAATCCTTCAAGATAGTGAAAACATAACCTACAGAATGGGAGAAAAGGTTTTCCACATGTCTGATAGAGGTAAAATACCATCCCTTAATTGTGAGTAAGTACCTTGGAGAAAGATAAAACAGTTCTGACCTCAGACACTGCAGATCACCAGCTCAAACAGCCCTCTTCCTGCACACCCGCATTCTATGAACTGACTTCCAAATGTCTCCTGATTTGTTCGGCTCACCTTGCTGAGGCTCCATTAACCAACTTCGGTTCAACATTAGTAGGTTAACTGTTGTGACTCTAAAGCGATGAAACCCTTTCCTGAGCCTGTATTCGACCAGCTTGTTCCATGTTTTCCGTCTAGTCTTCCACACCAAGTGTGATTTAGAACTGTTTTTTCAATGAATTACAGACTTGACTGCAGGTAAAGAAGTCTTGGTTCAGAGAATCAGTCTTTGTGCATATAAAACACTTGGGCCTTTGGAATAGAAATTAAAAATAATTGATAATCAGATTGGTTTTATTTTTTTAAAAAAATCTCTTTTGTTACTGTTTTTGAGACTGAGTCTTGCTATGTAGACAAGACCAACTACAAACTAACAGTAACTACCACACATCTGCTTCCCAAATACAGACTGAATTGCAAGAATGTGTCCCCAAGCCTGAACAATACCTTTATTTCCCAATAATAGCTTTATAGTTATTATTCAGAAAAAAAGAGTGAGGTCTTCATTTAATTTAGTTTAACAACAGCAACAACAACAAAAAAATACTTGGCCATGTAATTAGTTAATGTATTCCAAGGTACCTTCACTTAGAAGCAAGGCCATTTAATGATGAGTCTTCCGTACCTTGGGACTATATTAACATTGGAAATTGTGGGATGAAAGTGTGGGCATATTGGAAAGGTAATATAATAGTGATATGTGTTATATAAATATGTGAGTAAATATGTAGGTAGAAATAAGATTTGGAAATGGTTGCACTGGTGCATTTTCTTATCGGTTATAACTTTTTTTTAGATTCTTAACTTACTGCCAAATTTTGTGCTTCGTTGGAGAGAGTTTCATATGATTTTTTGTATGTTTATTTATGGTATTTTTTTCACTAAAAATGCATCATTACCTTAGCAGCTGCTGCACCACATGGAGTAGCATGTGTGCTTTTTAGAATCCATCCAGTACACCTTCCCCCAGAATCCCAGAGCCAATCTGCTATGGGAAATCACATTTCACCAGCAAGCTAGCGCACGATTCAGATATTTTTTGCAGGTTTTTTTCCAATAATAATTTTCTATACCATTTCTTCTCTCCTAAATTTTCTATTTAAAAATACTATTTCAAAAAAGGAACAATATATGCATACATATATGTTAATTCAGAGTAAGAGAAAGCTTAAAATACATTCTCTCCTTGCTGGGGGCCATTTTGAAAGAAACTTGGGACTGAATCGACTTACAACAAAACATGAGGAAGGAAAAATGTAGAAATGGGTAATGGTGTGTTTTTCATGAATGAGCCTGCCCTTCTTTTACATGGTTGAGGAATTTTGCACCCTTCCTTTCTTTCTTTCTTTCCTTCCTTCCTTCCTTCCTTTCTTCCTTCCTTCCTGTCTGCTTTTCTTTTGTATGGTGTGTATGCATGAGTGTGTCTTAGTGTGTTTGTATAAAAGTGTGTGTGTGTGTGCATTTGTGTGTGTTTTGAGTGTGTGTGCAAGTGTATGAGTATGTGTGTGTGTGTTGAGTGTGTGTTTGTGTGCATCTGTGTGTGTGTTGAGTGTGTGTTTGTGTGCATCTGTGTGTGTTTTGAGTGTGTGTGTGTTTTGAGTGTGTGTGTGTGTTTTGAGTGTGTGTGTGTTTTGAGTGTGTGTGTGTGTTTTGAGTGTGTGTGCGAGTGTATGAGTATGTGTGTGTTGAGTGTGTGTTTGTGTGCATCTGTGTGTGTGTGTGTGTGTGTGTGTGTTAGAAGTGAGAGGGGAGTGGAAAGGAGTTGTTTCAAATATACTTAGTCTTCTGCCCAAGGACTCGTGTTTCTATCCCTGTTTGCATTAATTTCCTGACATTCTAGCTCAGTCCCCAGCCTCAAATCTATGCTGAGTTTTACCACTTTTTGTTGCATTTTCTAGATTGTTTTTGGACATCTTCAAAGCTACTGCTCAGGTCAGGAGTAGAGAACTGAGAGAAGTAGTGGGAGGGAGGAGAGAGGAAGGGAGGGAGGAGGAAGGGAGGGAGGGAGGGAAGAAGGAGGGAGGGAAAAAGGGTAGGAGGGAGGGATCCAGATCCACCCTTCCCACAGTCAGGACAACAGCAAATCTGTCCTCTGTAGGATGGAATGAAACCCAGAAGCTAGCTGCTCTGGCACTGACCTCAGACTTCCTACACACAGAACTGTTCAGCACAGAGTTGTGTTTTCTAAGGCACCTGGTCTCTGGCATGTTGTCATGGTGGTCCAAGCAAACCAAAACAGATCTTCTGTCAGATAGTCAGTAGGATGTTTGGGTTTGAGGAACTAGAGAGAACGGTTTGGCTAAAGTAGGCTGAATCCACTCTGCTGCAACTACTGTGTCATAAGGGGAAATGAGTTCCGATGTTGCACACCGACATTTTAAAGGAAACATAGATTAAAGCTGAAATCTAAATTTTCCAAAGTGACCATCAATTTAGTTTGCTCTGTTTTGTTTAAAGAATATTATACAAGTGATATGGTAGTACAGGTCTATACCCCGGGTACTCAGGAAGCTGAGGGAGGAGGACAGAGCAGTGCAGGCCAGCCTGAGCACATAGTGAGGTTTTATCTGAAAATCCAGACAATGGGAACAAAAAGAAAAGCATCACCTAAATCTGTGGGGCTGATTCGGCTCACAGATTGTGTGTGCACGCACCAACTTTCACACTGGACAAGAACTAATGAGTGTTGGTCAGTGTGGTGTCAGAGGGCAAAAGTGGACCAGCTGGTTTGCTCTCTTGTTCTAAACAGACAGTGAAAACCACAACTTCGAGCAGGACTGAGAAGAAGAACTTAGCACAGATCTGGCTCAGTTAAGTATAAACAGAGTGAGCTGACCTGGCCACCAGCTGGGTCCTAGCAAGGGCCAGGCTTTCTCCCCAGAGATGACCTTCTCACCCTTCATGAGAGCTCATCAGTGCTGAGCAGCTGGTTCTGTTGTCAGGGTTTAGAGCTTCGATACACTCGACCAGCTCACCACCAGTCTGACTTTGGTCCTGCCTGGCCCTTCACAAATCTTGCCAAGGTGGAAATGGAGTTCAAGTGAGAGTGGGTACTGAGAAATTGGAAGTGGCTCTTGGCTTCGTCTGTGCTCCAGGAGGTGACAAGGGCCAAAAGGCTAGTGGAGCTGTGGCCAGGGATGCCAGAGACACAGCCGAGCAAGAGCCAAGGCGCAGACAGCAGCAGTAACCCCAGTACGGCTGTGCGCCACAGGGCAAGCTGTTGGATTCAGACGGGGGATAAACGCGGTGCCCACAGCTGCTATCACCAGCTCTTGTTTTTATGTCCTGGTTCTTTGTTGTGTCTCAGCTTGGCCTTTCCCTTTTTAGTAGGAAGTGTCACCTATTTTTTTAAGTTATTTTATTATTTTATGTGTATGGGGGCTTTGGCTGCATTTATATCCACGCACCATGTGCATGCCTGGTGACCTCAGAGGCCAGAAGAGAACACCGGACCTCTTGGAACTGGAGTTAAGAGAGTGTGCGGCACCATGTGGGTACTGGGAATCAAAGCCTGGTACTATTCTGTGTATAGTATACACTATTCTGTGTATCCTCAACTGCTCATTCATCTCTCCAGCCCCTCAGCCTTTTGATTTGTTCTGGTTTTTTGTTTGTTTAATCTGTACCATAAGAATAACTTCACTCTTGCTATATAGTTGTGAATTTTAAAGGAAACACTGTGTGTGAAATTGATTATAAAGTCATTAGTGAAGAATGAGTGTGCAATTGTTCCTTTCAGAGGGTCAAGCTGAGACTGGGAGAAACTGCTGGACTCTAGAACCTGTCTGCACACTTACTCACCCTGCAGCCTTGGTCATTTACGCTCCCCAAACCCCAGGCTTCCCACTGGAAAACTGAATATCCTATATGCCCAAGGGGGTTGTTGGATATGAACATTAGCTGCAAGAACTCTTCAAACAAAAATGGTTATCAAGTCTCTAGAAGGTTCTTTCTCATAGGCCCACCTTTTTTTTTTTTCTTCATTCAAATGATGTTTCTGTCCATTCCACTGTACATGGGTGAATTTCCAGGGTGCTATATTTAAATTAGACATCAAACCACATTTCATAAAGATTTCTGTTGACAGACGGAAGTTCCAGGGAAATCCTGTAAATTCATAGACATTAAGCAAACCTGTTCTTTCAGAATCGTCTCTGAGCCTCCGTGCTGTAATGATTGCACTCAAATACAGTCGCTAAAGTAATTAGCACCAGCGCTGTCTCCAGAGTCGCCACTGAAACAACGGTGGGCTAGAAGTGTGAACTCTCTGTTTCTGTCAACTGTGTGACAAGCACGGGAATCCTGTGACATGAAGCTGTCTGTATACGCACGGCGACTCTTTGCTAACCATTCAGCCACCATCTCACCACTGAGCCACAAATTCGTCCTAAGGGAGTTTGAATGAGAATGGCCTCAAAAGGCTCACCCACCGCTTGCATGCTTAGTCCCAAGTGGTGAACTGCCTGGAAGGATTGGGAGGTGTGGCCTTGTTGGAGCAGGTGTGTTGTTGGAGGTGGGCTTTGAGATTCCAAAGGACTTTGCCAGCCCCAGCACCTCTCTCCTTCTGCTTTCCTGGCTGAGAGTCAGGACGTAAAAAGCTCTCAGTTACCATGTCTGCCCATGTGCTGCCATGCTTCCTGCCATGATGATAATGGACTTACCTTCTGATGCTATAAGCCAGCCCCCAATTAGTTAAGAGTTGCTTTGGTCATGTTGTCTCTTCACAGCAATAGAACTGTAAGACACATCCTCAGCCTAAGTTTACCTGACACAAGAAACATATCTTTCCTGGCTCTCTTATCAGTCATTTCACTTTCTTAATAATAGTGGAACACACAAATATATACTGAGAACTTCTGGATTTTTGCTGAACATTTTGTTGTCAATGGCTGACAAGTTGTTGTGTATTTCAGAGCCTTGGAGCCCTGAAAATTTGCTTCTATTCATTCCTTAGCACCTAAGTCAATAATTCAGTTTGTGTATATACATATATATAATGCATGTACATGTATATATACATGTTTGCATATGTATATAAACATATGTGTACATACACAAGTATTCATGCAGACACATTATGCACAGTCTATTAAAATCCAAGTTGATTTGTGTTTTCTGTGTGTAATAACTGCCCAAAAGGACAAGAAATGATCTCGAAATAGCAGGAGGGTAAGAAACAGCACACGTAGAGTAATAATTTATCAGGTTGAGCTGTGGCCAGAACGCTGGTGTCCGGTGTCTTGATCTTACTATTTATCACACAGCATGACCAGAAAACCAAGGGGGGTGCAAGGTAGGGAGGGGATGAATGGCCTCCTGGGGAGACAGACAAAGGCAGCCCTTGACTGCCCTGTACCTGACTGTCCACTGTGCTATGCACCTGTGCCCTCTCCCACCCCTTTCCAAACCTCCTTGGTCTTGAGGGTTGAACGGTGTTCATCTTGGAAACAATATCCAAACGGAGATCAGAAGAAAGACAAAAGCTAAATTTATCCAGACACTTCCTTCATTCCAAGCTTCTACTTTCCTGTGACGCACAAATGTCATTTGCGATAAAGGAAGAAAAGCTATTTTCAATAACAAAAAATGGATTTCCCTGCCTACCAGTATCAGGACAACTGCATCCCACAGAAGTATTGCGTATGGAACCACAGGCAGGAAGGCAGATGTCATTGTGTCCTCTCATATGCGCTTATTTTTCACAGAGATTTCTCAGCAAAGGAAAAAAAAAACAGGAGCAGGGGGAGGCTGCAGCCTGATTGGGATCAATTGCACAAAGTCTCCAAGAAGAGTAGTCTTCTTCTTGGGAAAAAAAAAAAAAAGACAAATGATTGCCCATGGAATCGTTTCTATGACTGTAAATTTCAATCCATTACCTATCAGGCAAGATTTAAAAAGAAAAAAGAAATCAATTCTAGCTCAGCAAAAACATGTGGAAATAAGCACAGCGAGTTACTGCCTTCCTTTGACTCGGAGTGTATGCTGTTTGGCTTTATAACTAGTCATTAAATCACATTCTCTCTTTGTACCCAAGCTGACCTTGAACTATATCCTCCTGAACTAGCCTTCCAAGCAGTACCACACACCATCAAATGCTGTTACATGCACCATACTCCTGCATCTATCCCAAACAAGCCAACACGGTCATCAGACAACTCAAAGTGAAAGCACTGTATTCAGACCTGAGCCCTCTTAGCCCAAATCTGGAAGTCCTAAAGCCAGGGAAGTAAGTGAACAATACATGTCTGAAGACATTTACTATAAGCGTTAACATCAGCCTTGTGTGAAGAGATGAAGAAGCCAACATTTATGTCCCAGCTGGCTGCACTTGTATGTTTATAGGAGGAAAGAATGTGACTTTTCAAGCTGAATGTATTCATACAAATAGAGATATTGACACAATGTCCTCATATTCAGTTTATCCACCAAAATATAGAAATATTGCTAAGGGTTGTTGAGACTAGCAAATAAATATGATTAATGTCAGGCATGTTGTAAGCATTACGGTGTTATTATTACTATTATGAGGAACAATGTTAAATTATTATCACTAATAATATCTGTTGATTATTGATTCCACGTGATTACAATTGTGACAACTAATATTATTACTAATATTTTTCCTGTGCTTTAAATGTTTAATTTGACTCTGCAATGTTTCTCAAACAGAACATCTACTATAATATTCTGCTCTTTCAGAAAAAAAAAAGGAATAAAAAACTAAATACGATGAATAAGAAAGAACAGTGCTACATTCCAGAAAAGGCTGGATTGTTCTAATAGACATAATAATTAATTCTCCAAAGACAAAGCAAAGAAAATAATTAATACTCCAAAGCCAGAGCAAAGAAGGCAGAGTAGAAAGAGAAAGAACTAGTCAATGATGGATAAAAAGAAAATCTCTACTCTTGGTTAACTCTTTGTTCAGCCTATTTCTTACAGCCATGCTTGTGTACACCCAAGGTGAACGAGAGGCCGGCGGCGGTGGTAAAATATGTTTCTGTTCCTCTCAGAAGGAATGAGTACACCAGGCTGTGACCAGCTCCAAGTCCTCAGAAAACAACTGCACACTTCAGACTGTGTTCTTCATGCCAGCAAATGAGCAGATGAGAACCCGGAGAGCAAGTGACAGCATCCCCAGAGGTAGAGACCCCGTAGTGTTTGACCCAGAAGCTCTCCCTGCCCCAGCCTCACAGACATACACCCTTGCTGGACACCTGGTTAAATTCTTCAGAGGAAAGTTACTTAGTGTGATGAAAGGGGCTTTATTATAATATTTCTTCTATTTTTGCAGATGAAAGATCTAAGACATGGAGTGATTAGAGTACCTGCCTAGGGTTACATGCCTAGAACACCAAAGGCTTACACACACACACACACACACACACACACACAGTGTGTGTGTGTGTGTGAATATTTTTGTTTGTTTGCCTGCTTGTTACTGGGGTTGAACCTAGGACCCTTGCTTGTTAGACAGGCATGACTCTACCACTGAGCTATGTCTTCAGATCCTCTTTTACTTTCTATTTTGAGAAAAGGTCTCCACAAGTTTCCAAGGCTGTCTTTAAACCCATTCTATAGTTTGGACAGACCTTGAAATGTCTATCTTAGAGCTTTGACTGCCCAAGCAGCTGAGAGTCACCAGATCTCGATTGGTCACTATTCAACCTAGGCCATTCAGCTATACCTGGGGATACACAAAGCAACCTGGAGGCTGGTGGTAAAATGTTTCTGTTCCTCTAAGAAGCAGTGAAGGCAGCAGGCTGTGACCAGGCTTCCAAGTCCTCCAAGAACAACTGCACACTTCAGACTGTTCTCGGATTCCTAACCTCAGCCATTCTTCTCACTGGGGAAGAGACAATTTCAAACAGCTGCTGCTGCTGCCTATGAGAAACTAAGCTGGAAACAAAGGTCGGCTTACAGAGGTGGCACTTCAGACTGCTGCCCATGAACTGAATGAAAACCAGGCACATAGTAAGAGCCTGCGTGAGCAGAGCCTTGGCAGCAAGGATGCACTGGAAACTGCAAGACCAGGTCAGAATCCCAGGCCAGAGACTCAGACCTGAACAAAGCCTATCCTCAAGGCAGGAGCATCTGACTTTCCAGGCAAGGACTTGTGAAGCTAAGAGCACCCACAACCCACACAGCTCAGATTAAACCAAATACCAAGTTAGAAGACTCTTGAGACCAAAGATCCTAGTAAAATATGCCTGATTTCCCATGAGAGAGTTTAAAACTATTTTTAAATGAAGTGGAAAGCTGGAGATGTCTTCAAAGAAAAAGGGATTAATTGACAATGATTTACATAACTTTGTGTATTTCCACAATTCTATAGAAAACTTCTCAAAATTTGTCCTAGTTTTCTTTTATATTGTTTTGAGCTCTCATTAAAACAGGGAAGAAAATGGAAGAAATCTCTCCAGTATAGCTCCTTTGCAATTTAAATTAGACAAAACTAGAGAAGAACGTCTATTTTATCATTGGTAAAGAAGTACCCCAATTGTAGTATTTAATCGATGATCCATTTTGTCAAACAAACTAGAAGGTGTCCGTTGACTCTGCAGAGTGCAATATCAAGTCACATGACACCATGGATAAGGGGTTTAGAATGATGTGTCGAAGGAAGAGACCATTTCAAAGATCTGTCCTCCGTATCAAGACAGTGACAGTGGTGAGGAGAAAGAACGTGGTTCTGGAGCTTTAAATGTCTCCTCCCAAATACACCCTCTGACAAGAAACGTGATACAGGCCCTGGAAGAGCCAGAGTCAGGACAAGAAGCCACTGTAAACTGTCTTCCAGGGGGGAGGTTCCTTGGGCGCTGTTACCCTCTACAAAATCTGGTCCCAAGCTGAAAAGGTTAAGTGCATTTTAAACAATCTAGTTAACTGTCCACTAAGTGGGTGGGGTGGTAGAGTCTACAACAACCTCCCAAGAAAATGATCTGAACTTCAGAATAATACTGCATATTAGGAGCAAAGGACTCCTTATTTTTAAATATTTAGCTGACAGATTGTTTATCTTCAATCACAGATCTGTATCTGCTGTTTAGTTCATAGAACTAAAAATATTCTCTTCTTTGGCACATTCTGGTAAAATTATTGGCAGAAATTTCAAATTAGGTAGGAATCTTATGTTTTGAATGAAAAGGTAAGCTGAGTGTTTGGGGGTTGGTTTTTGTTGAGTTTGGAGAGGCTGTTGTTATTGTTTCTTCATTATGAAGAGCTTCTAAAGACACTAGCAGGAAGGAAAATGCAGATAGAGAGTAGAAGAAAGCCAATGATTGCCATCTTATTGGGTCATATTATGAACCTGAAGTAATGCTTTTTCAGCAACAGATAAGCGAGGAGTTCTCTTAGCCCTTCCTTACACTATTTTTCTGAGCAGCCTTTTAACTACCTGCCATTTGTGTGAATCAAGGAAATGGAGATTTTTGAAAAGGCTTGATATTGTTCAGTGGCTTTTATATATTCATAAGAAATTGAAGTCCACATCTAAGGGATCATAAAATATGTCTCTAAGTCTGTCTTCTTCAAAAGAAAGACAACTGCCAGCTATCTCTTAAGCAGGTACTTCAATCATAGCAACCAGCAACGGGTAACTAGGATCCTTGATGACCATGGAGCAGAGAAAGCAGTTATCTGAAATGTTTCTTCTGCTGAATTCCAGAATAATGGTTTAAGAGAGCCACAGAGCATGTCTGGGGACTCAGCTGTCTCTATGTTACTTCTGTCCAACTTAGAGGATGATATATATCGATATACAGTTATTAACCAATTCCTTCTACCTGGGTTATATTGCTGAAATGCTCAGTCCTCCCTCCCTATCAGTGTCGACACTGAGTGGGGTTGTCGGACAGGATATAATCTTAAAACGCATGTTGGGTTCATTATCCTTACAGCCTCATATGGCATGCCATTTACAAAGTACTTACCCATCCTAGTAGGAGCTATCACTCTCAATTCTTGCTGCTTCTTGAAAACCCCCATCCCTACTATGGGAAATATTATGGGAAACCTTGGCATCCTTACAAAATGTCTACATTTAGTATCAGAAGAAAATTCGAGTTATTGTGGCAAATAAAAGCGGCATCAAGTCCTTGAACTAACCATAGTTCAATTGTGTTTTGACTATCAAGCTCCTGAGAGCCTTTAACAATTTAGGTTCAAAGCTAACCACATGAGAGGACCTCAGGGGAAGGCTGTTCATGGTGAGTTGATACAAATACTTAATAGTTCTGAGCTTACAGGCTAAATACTTTTACAAGTATTTTCACTACTAAAGACCCATACCTCATCCCTCTCCTCCACTGGACTTTCACTTAGGGTTTTGCTGACTGAGAAATCATTTAGTCCCCCAAAGTTAACCCACACTTAGAGGCAGCCAGGGACTGGCCTGTGAGCTCATCTTTCATTTGCACTAGCGAATCCAGAGCCTTCTCTTCTAACAGACTCTTACACTTGGATCAAAATTCCCTGTCCTCATCACTAGAGGATCACATACCAGACAACATGAGATGGGACCTAGACTGTAGAACCCACTAAAATGAGTCAAACTAGCCGACCCAAAGCCTGTTATCTCTGCCTTCCCCATTTTACCCCCATAGCAAGCACAAAGCAGGCTCAGGCTGCAGCCCTCCACACTCCCTCTCCTACATGGCTGTCCTTGGTGCTTGCCTCATGGCCCTGATGAGTGCCTTTGTATCTCCTCTTGAAAACTATGAATTACCACTGTTTTCAGTGGCGATTGCTTCTGCTGGCTTTGTCACTGTATCTGGAGAATAGATTTTTAAACCACGACAAAGCATGGCATCTGGGGCTTCCTACAAATGCTTAGAAATAACAGAGAAGTGTCTGTTTCTGCAAAGTGGAGGTGGAGGTGCCTCTTACTGTCACATGTCAGGAGGTATGAAAATGTATTACCCCTCCCCCAGTTTAGCAACAGAGTGTGAGGGGTGCTCAGTGGCCTTATTTAGAAAACAAGGGCTTTGATGCTGATGCCAAGGGTCTGGGCTGCCCCCTGGGGCCATGTTGGTATCCAAGGGCCACATTGCCACTGGGACCATGCCAATCTGAGTGGCTTGTGCTGCCACTTAGGGCCATGGTGACATCTAAGCCTGGGCTGCTGAGGAGCACCATGTCTGGTGCCACGGTTCTACCACAATCAGAGTCCGTGTTGATGTTTATGGTCCATGTTGCCACCACCAAAGGTCATATATAGATGCCTAGGGTCTAGGCAGAAACCTGTGGCCATGTTGGTGTCTGAGGGACACGTTGTCACCATACCGATCTGGGTGACCTGCACTGCCACTGGGGCCATGGTTACATCCAGGCCAGAGGTGTTATTGACAGCATGTCTAAATCTGTGTCCCACTGCAGCTGGGATCTACGTTGATGTGAATGACCTGTGTTACCACAAGAGGCCATAGGAACCATGCCTATTGAAATCCGAGGGCCATACTGATCTGGTCCATCCTTCACTGGCCATGGAACAGCTGGCTTGGCCCCTCACTGGACACTGCAGCAGGAGACCTGGTCCCACCCTTCATGGGAGAGCTGTCTTCCCACCCCCTGCCCCTAGACTTGGAAGAGATGGTCCTATCCCTCACCTTGGATGTGGGAGAACTGATCCTGTTGGTGAAAGGACCAAGCAGATGCCATAACAGATTCTCAGTCTTCAGTTTCCTGAGACTTGAGCAGGCAGTTTCTGGGAGGGCCATGAACAAATAGTCCTTGCAGTTGCTCCCTTTCTGCACATACTCTGACTGTTCAAGGTTCAGTCAGTTGTTTACTGTCTGGGACCCCTTACCAACTTAGAGCTACATGCATGGGTCAGTGTGAATGTGCTAGACCAGCCAGCCTCCATGGCAGCCCAAGGACAGAGCCTGGGCCACTGAGTCACCCCCACAGTCAGTAAGTGCAAGGCCAGCCAGCCTCCATGGCAGCTCAAGGACAAAGCCTGGGACTTGTCCAGGCCTGCCCAAAAATGATTGCTGTAGCCCCCAACCAGTAAATTCAAAGGTTACACACAATCACCCAATCACATGATGCAAAGGCTTGTACCACCCTACTTGCAGTTTTTCCCTTTAAAAACCCCTCACCCTGAGAGCTCAGGGCCGTCCTCCTCCACCCACTGTGTCAAGTGTTGGACACAGACCAAGCCCAGGCTTGCTTGTTATCAATAAGCCCCTTTGGGTTTTGCATTGGATATCGGCTCTGTGGTGGTCTTGCTTGGGGGGAGGTCTCCGATATGGGCACAACATTTGAGGGCACATCCGGGATTCCCCGTGACCCCCAGACCTGGATCCGAGGGGTTCCTAACAGGCCAGTAAGTTTCTGTGTATCTTTGTTTGCCATTGTCTCTGTGTAACTCTGTATGTTCATTTTCTGAGGTGCACTTGGTCTGTGGTGATCTGTGGTAACAGACAGGGCCTGTGGCAGGTAGCCAGTGAACATGCTGGGACCTGGGATCACAGTGGTCCCGGGTGATGTTCCAGGCCCTGGAGATGGGAATATGGAAGCCCCCGAATGGGATGTGGAAGCCCCCGGTGTCTGACTGAACTGAGATAAGCAGGTAGCTCCTGCCAGGTGGAGCTTGTGTACTGAAAGAAGGGCCATCTGTTAGCTATTAAGTGAGGCCATCCTCCTCCACCCACTGTGTCAAGCATTGGACATGGATCAAGCCCGGGCTTGCTTGTTATCAATAAACCCCTGTGTGTTTTGCATCGGATAATGGCTCTGTGGTGGTCTTGCTCAGGGGTCTTGAGACATGAGCACAACATTGGCATGGGCCTAGGGGAGCTGGCTCTGCCCCGTGCCTGAGGGGGGCAGTCCCAGTGGTCTGGACTGACCATCTCAGCTACCACCCAGACCTACATCCTGGGCCTTGGGTTGCCCCACCCTAACATGTACCCATCTATGACCTGCTGGAGTGTGTGAAGGGACTGGTCCTACAGAACAATAGCCACAGGATCCCCCCTGACTCAGGGCAGCAGCAGGACATCCAAGAGGAGTTTTGGTGAAGGTCCAGTGATGGTGGTGTGCTGCCAGAGGCCTTGAACCAGACCTCTAACCCATTGCAATGAACATTTGTGGGTGGCTGGTTGGACAAAAGGGTATACTACGTGACACACCTCCCTTCCCAATGCACTAGGACAAATGAAGAAGTGTTGGAGAGATGGGAAAGACTGAGTAGTGAGGTGGAGTTTTTTTGTTTGTTTTGTTTTTAATTAATTTTGAGGGGTTCTTTGGCAGGGAATGCTTCAGGGGTAAGGGATAGATATGGAGTGACTAGGAAGTAAATGGGACTGGGGTGCATGATGTGAAATTCCTGAAGAATCAATAAAGATTATATATATATATATATATATATATATATAATGAAAATAAGGGCTTTGAACTAGATAATCACTTTAAATTTTTCTAAATGTATAATATAAATCTCCTATGTTTATATTTATATAATATATAATATTGTTCATCTTTCTGGTTAGTGTAACTCCACCAATCTAAAGAACAATGAAATATTTCCTTGGTTACTTCCAATTATGCCACTAAATTCAACTTGCCCTGTGGAAACACTGGGTCTTACAAGCTTTTGTTATACTGATCCCTGTTGGGTCCAATATTAGGAGCCTAAGCAGAAATGCAGTGATTGGCTGAATCAACTACAATGCACTTCATACTGCAGAAGCAGGACATAAAAATTATGAGAACCAGTATTTTAACTGCAGGCTTCAATAACCCAAGCCTTTCGTGCTTAGTAAATGGTTGTCTATTTGGGAAATGAAAGACTTGGTCATCTTAGCAAGAAATACTCTCAACAGCTAAGAGAAGTCAAATGAAGAGCCTTTCAGATTTTTTACTTCTGGTTTCTTGGTATTTGCTTTTAACATAACTGGTTATTGGTTTACAGTGTGATTTCATAGACTGGTTTAAATTTTTTTTCCATCTACTAAAAAGCAACAATGGGCATTTTTAATTTTATAGAAAAATGAAAAAAAATATTAATCTTCAGCCATGCCAAAAAGGCAAACAAAAAGAGCAGGTTTTAATTAAATCCAAGGGATAGAAGTCTTAGCACATTTTTTTCATTTCTCTCTTCATTCTTCCCCTGTCACTAGCTGGGTGCTGCATTGTAGCTGCTTCTGTCCTGATTTACATTTATCTCTCTTCAGAAAGAAGAATATTAAAAGTCACAATAGTATATATTTTAGAAGAAATTTTTAATTACTAACTTATAAAAAGTAATATTCACACCCCAAGCATGTTACATGATTTAAATTAAAACACTAAGTTGAATTTGCTCTGAGTAATTTTAATACCAGGTAATATATGGGAGGGGCTATGTGGATGTATTCAGTGTCCTGTAATAGAAATTCTAAGTTTCAATCTGTGAATGTATTTCTGAATCCGGGTTACAGGTCCAATACAATCCTTATTCAGGGAATGACTGCTCTCTAGGAAGGTCTATCTAATGGAATTGTTTCCTACTATTCTTGATCTGACCAAAGACCTGGGGGCACTTGGAACCCTGTTTTTTGGGGTTTTTTGGGGGGGTGTTTGTTTTGTTTTGTTGTTGTTGTTGGATTTTTTTGATAGAGATATTCTTCTTCTGGTTTTTCATTGTGATTTAAGCACAAAGCTACATAGAAAATGGAATAATAGAGTAAACCCAAGCCAGTAAGATACTGTGGCTCCTTTTGTGTAATTGTTTTGATGTCTGAATCTTTCAGTCAATAGACTTTACTTAACAGTTTTAATAAGGATGGAAGCTATTGAAATAAGAGAACAATAACCAATTTGGCTTTTTAAAAAACTTAACAATAAG
This sequence comes from Peromyscus leucopus, assembly GCF_004664715.2. Taxonomy (NCBI): domain Eukaryota; kingdom Metazoa; phylum Chordata; class Mammalia; order Rodentia; family Cricetidae; genus Peromyscus; species Peromyscus leucopus. The sequence continues at coordinate 34,546,841 of NC_051066.1, read as the reverse complement.
CACGCCACAAAAAGTAGCAGTGCAACTTTCTCAGCGATGCACTCAGTCAGTCAGTTTAGCTGAACTATACGGCAATAGTTTTTACCTCTAGTTTTGCCTTTATAGAATTACTTCTTTACTTGGTAAATTATAACTTCAAAATACAGAATAGATGACTACTATAAATTAGGTTAAAGAAATTACATCCTTCTTAAACTCAGGGTCAGCCCCAGGAGCTTAAAGCAAGCATATTGTCAACAACTAGCAGGTTGCCAGCCTGTGCAAAACAGTTGTAATTGCCCCTCATCTGGTGTCCCTAAGGTCTAGCTGAACATCTCTTAAAGGCCCTGCTGGCTTGTCTTTCTTGCCAATCACAACTCATTTAAAAAGAGTTGTAGAGGCTTCTGTGTGAGGAGACACAGATCCTCCTCCGTGGCCTGCATTTGCTCTCTGAATCCCGGCCAGAAGAGTATAGCTTCTATCATTGTGAATCACCTTCCAGGCCACTGATGAAAAGTCAATGTGAAATACTACACTGTAAACCATATCACAGAGCTAGTGGGGATATTTAAATCACGCTTCACCAAAAGAAGGGTGACTTAAAGATGAAGGGAGCTATAATGTCATGTTTCAACTGACATCAGGATCATGTGAGGAAGAGATTTGTGGCCTTTGCTTCAGAGTGGCTCTCGAAGAGCCCCAGGGATGAGAAACTTGGAGACAAATGGCAAGTTTGTAGGTAAGAGGGTGCCAGCAGTGTGAGGGTTTCATATTCCATCCCAGGGAGACTGCTTCCTGTTAACATGCACAGAGCCCACTCAGAGCATCCCCATGGGCAAGGTCAGAGCACTGTTGTGCAGGGACAACCAGGACTGACAGCCATTCTGAAGACTAAGGTGACCAGGAGATCGAGATGATGTCTCTGTTATCTAAATCTTGCCTGGTCCTTCCAGGTCTGTCTGTTATTTCAGCTGTTTAACTTCGGGGGAATCACCTGGTATTTCTGAGTCTCAGTTTCTTCCCCTTCTATTGGAGGTCAAAGCCTGCTAAATGTGTAAGATCATGGAATCCCACATACTTTGGGTCTCCTATCTGGCTTTATAACTTCATAAATATTCTCTTGCTTCAAAACACTATCAGCAACTTGTAACTTGCTTTGAAGCTGCTTTCTACTGTCGTTTCAATGTATTTTCTGGATCCTACCTTTCAGTTTGATCAGAAATTTGTAATCAAGGTAGTGCTCACAGAACATGGTACATGCTAAATGAATAGTCAGTGCAGAAAATAGTAAATGGGTTATTTCATTGTCTTGTGCATCAGTTATTGAAAGACAAAAAGAGGAATCACCACTCAAAAGCTGAACCTTCTGTGTGTGGCTGGGAAATGACACTGAGCTCCAAAGAAGAAAATTCTGAGGCACATTAGTGCAGAGAAAGCATAGTAAGCCTTGTTCTCCAGATGAACACCTGTGAGCAGAACGTAGGAAATGGCACATGGTAGAGGGAACACAGAAATGTGGTAGTATGTAGTCCCAGCAGAGGACTGATTTCCCCAAAAGGGGAAGACTCAGAATGGGGAAGATGCTTTCAGCTTGTTCTGAGGGAGGATGAGGAACATTTACACCCACCATCTCATCACTGAACATAGTCTAACATTGAGTGCAAGTTACCCAAAGGGGCTCAACAGTAGATGATCCCCCACAAGTACAGTTCCTAAAGAGGGCTGACAGCTAAGCAACTTCACTAAGAAAAATATAGCCGAGCTGAAGGAATAAGTGGTTTGGTGCTGAGAGCTAGCTAGACCAGGGAAGCCCAGCGGCCTTCTGCTCATCAAGAGGATTCCATTCCACTCCACACTGATTGTTCTACAGAATGTGTTCAAGAAACCTAACCCCTCAATTCAGACAAGAATCTGGTGAGAAATGAATGTAATTGTCTCCAAATAATAGCTGATGTATGGGTTTTGAAACACATAGAAGGTGTCTCCTAGGAGCTTCAAGACCCAGGGGGAGGATGTGAATGTCCAGGGCTTTTACGGAAGACTCATTCACAGTCTTACAATTACAGATCAGGCCACTCCCCAAGGTGCACTGTTCATTCTTATTGTCATCTCCTTCTATTTACTCATTTTAGGTTCTGATCATGTATATCTCAGCACTTTTACACATGAATAGATACTAAATCCTGTATTTGGATAAAGCACAGTTTTATAAGCTGACATCAGCTTTAATATTTACTCACTGTTGTGGACTGAATATTTGTGACCCTGTCTGCAAAATTCAAATATTGAACTCCTAACCTGTTGCCAAGACTGGAGTTTGGCTTGATTCTTTTCTTGTTAAAGGAAAAAGTTCAGCCAAGAGAGCTTGTTTAAGCATAAATTTATTTAGCAAAGCAAAGCAAAGTGAGAGAACACTCCAGACAGCTTGGAGCAAGCTGGCTCAGGGAATGGGCAATTTTGAGTCTGCTATTTGTAAGGGTGTTTCATGAATATTTAAGAGATGGTAGCATGTTGATGAGGTCACCCTTTCCCCCCCTCAAATCACGGTGATCCAGATCTCCCTCTTAAGGCATTTTCCCCCGTGTTTCTCATAAAAAGCCCCAAAGGGAACAAAACCTCAATGAAATGATATCATTAGATCCCAGTCTTTTAAAGCCCTAAATGCTTGATTAGTACACATGTGTAGCAATTGTAAAAGTGCCCTGATACCTTAGTCTCTCTTTACTAAATTAATCAATTGTGTGTGTGCATACACATGATATGGTTGTGTATATCTTTGTGTGTGTGCACATTTATGTATATGAATGCCAACAAGTATGAGCCAAAAATGTGCATGGAGCTCAGAGGACAATGTAGGTGCCAGCCTTTGCCTTCCATCTTATTTGAAACATGGCCTCTCTGTTATTTTTTAACTGAGCATGCAAGTCTAGCTAGCCCAGAACTGTAACCTCAAAGATGCTTAACCTAAAGGGGGCATTTGACTGTCAGATCACCTACCAGAATACAGCTGCAGTTTCCTTGGTTACCACACATCTAATTCCCTACCTACCTTGTTCAAGTGCAATTATATTTGGAGATAGGTTTCAATGAGGTTGGGGCCCCATGATGGAAATGATGTAAATATAAGACAAATAAATGCCACCGGAGTATACCTTATGTCTTGCGAGTATGGTGTGTGTGTATGGGGGAGGGGGCTAAAATAATGAGAAATAAGCATTTGTTGTTTATGCTACCCCAACTGTGATCTTTTGTTACAGTGGCATGTGACAGTGGCATGTGATGAGTGTGTTAACTGACAACTTCACAGAAACCAGGCTCCCTGGAGAGATGGGGCTCTAAGCATGCTGTGGGGGGTAACCTGGATTACATTAACTGATATGGAAAGGCCCATGTTGACAGTGAATTGGAGCATTACCTACATAGGGGATCCTGGACTACATCAAATGGAGGAAGTGGGCTGAGTACTGGCATTTACCTTCTCTGCTTCTTCCTTGTTGTTGTTGTTGTTGTTGTTGTTGTTGTTGTTCTTCTTCTTCTTCTTCTTCTTCTTCTTCTTCTTCTTCTTTTTATTAGCTATTTTTTTCCATTTTTCTTTATTAAGAAATTTTCTACTCACTCTACATACCATCCACAGATCCCAGCTCCTCCCTCCTCCCATCTCCCAGCCCTCCCTCCCAAGCCACCCCACATCCCCACATCCCCCAAATCAAGGTCTTGACAATGGATGCAAAGTAAACAACTCCCTGAAACTCAGGCCACTGTGTCTTCCCCACCATGACGACTATAACCTGGAGCTGTGAGCTAAAACAGACCTTCTCTCCCTTCAAATGCATCCATCAGAGTATCTTGTCACAACAGCAGGAAAAGAAGATTGGGCACAACCAGACGAAAATGAAAAATAAAACTATAAACACAAAAATCCATTCAATTTAGACCTAGCATTTTCATCTGATAATGTTATTTTATTCCCGATTCTGATATCTAGGTAAAACCTTCTTAAATATTTTCACCCACAGCCTCTTCTCACCTGAGAAGTATTTACCTACACCTGAATATATGTATATAAAATGAGTATACAAATCAAGCATTTACTGAAAATAAGTCACAAAAAAATTCTTCTAAAACAATTATTCACTGTACATATAATTTCACCATTTAAAGGAGTAAATGTGTGAGAAAGTAAACACTAATGAGATGGGTTTGTTTGTTTATTTTGACATAAAGAATTAAATCCTGGCTAGATACTTGATTCTGCAGGACACAGAACATCTTCAATATTATACAGAGTTGATCAATGTTTCGACTTTATAACCATCAGTGGATTATATAATGCATAAATGTGTGATATAAAATGACAGAAGCATGTTTAGGCCCATTTCAGGAATCGCTGGACACATAGCACTAATCTTATGCCAAAACTCATTTAACAATTTTGTGTGTTAGACTCAAGGCAGCAACTCACTTTTAAAATCAAACATTCTAACACAATACAATCCTAGCCTGATACATCTGAGGAATAATGGAAGGGAAATATCAAGCCTTTGTTTTCTCTTACTAAAGCATTGTGTTTAAGAGAATAAAACTTCACATATACTCTAAAAACAAACTGCAATTCACCACAGTGGAGTCCCCAAGCTGCCACGGGGTGTTAGAGGCATGCATTGGTATTGTGTGGCACGATGGCACATGCAGTGCAAAGTATGCATAGCCTATGTTCAGAACCAAGGCTGCAGTGACGTCCCGTGACAAGTGCTTTCAGGAACAACCTTGATTCGTTATGCATTTGACTTTGAGTGTGTTCAGAAGCCTTTCACATGTTAGGGACTTCTCGCTATTGCCAACTGCTTCAGAACCCTATATACGGTTATGACCAAGAGTTTAAGAAAGCTGGAGCTAGATGACATGTACTGTTCCTTCCTCCCTGCATCTGGATACACCTCGGTAGGTGTGTCACCTTCAGCAGGTCACTAGCTTTTAATATGAGAAGAGTGGATTGGGGAAATTTCCTTTTACTTTGACAAGAACCCACAATAAAATCTTTTCAGCAAATGAATCTTACCTTCTAACAACATGTGACGCTGGTGTTTGTCATCTGAAACTGAAGCTGCCACATTGATTTTACCAATAACTTGATCGGCATAACATCTGTTTCAAATGAGGAAATACAAATAGTTGAAAGCAAAGTGGTTCTGGTTAAAGGTGGTCTGGACTAAAGGGAATAGGTCTTGCCTGCTTTTCTTCCCTGTAGCAGCTGTTTTTAGGGAGAGCGCTGAGCTGTTGCCATGGATACCCAAAGGTCTACAATTTGTACCAACAAAACTATTACACAAAACCCAAAACTCATTTTAAAACAAAAATATATATTTTAGTTTTAATTACATTTGTGTGTGTGCTATGTGTGGGTAGGTGGTTGTGAGTGTAGGTGTCTACAGAGGCCAGAACAGGGTGTTGAATCTTCTAGAGCTGGAGTTACAAGTGGTTTTGAACTGCCTGATAAAGGTTTTGGAAACCCAAATCAGATCCTCTAAAATCAGCAAACACTCTCAACCACTAAGCCATCTTCCCAGCCCCAGACATGACATTCTTCTTAGGTACTTCGTAGAATGTATGGCTGAAAGGTACTGACTTTTACTTGATTTGTTCAGATAAACACACACACACACACACACACACACACACACACACACACACAGTGTCTTCCATCATTTGTTCTAAAAAGTCTGCCCCAATTAACAGATTAATCACTGCTGTCTTTTCCAAACCACACAGTACTTCCTTGCAGATCATATCTAGGAAGACAGCCAACCTTCTTGCTCGCTAATTTCCAAAGTCCACATTTTCTACATTAAAAAATTAAATAACATTTGTAGTCTCAGTTACCTCTTCAGTTTCTCACCTACAACACCTGTGAGGTTTTTGTGAATTCTGCTATATAGTTAATTTATCCAGGGCAGTGATTGTCAAAAAACGATTGCACATTAGAGTCCTCTGGGGAGATGTTTTTAATATGTGCCCCTTCGCCTGGGTCCTTACCTTAGACCGATTTAATTAGAGTCCCTGCAAGTACTTTTCAAAATTCCTCCTGCAGTCGTAATGTGCAGCCAGGTTTGAGAACCAGTGGTCTAGGTTTGACTTAGATGTTACATGTTCTTTGCTCTACATTTCCTTTCTGGAAGTGTCCGCGTCTCGAGTCTCCACTTTCTCCTTGAAAATCCTTTTCTGTCACTCCTTGGCCAAAGGAAAACCTGAGTTCAGCAGTTTTATGTCTGCTACTTGTTAAGCTAACCCTAAGCAACAGCTATGTTCAATTGCAAACGTCACTTAAAACTCTGCTTTAACTATCAGAATTTCTCTCAAAGCTCAGTTAGACCAAATATTTCAGACAAACGTTTGGGGGGGTGGGGCGTGGGGGAAGTCTTGTAGATGGAACCCCAAATCTTGCACATGCTAAGCACAATCACTGTCAGTAAGCTACCCTTTGATAAAATGTTTTATGCTCCTCGTTTGTTCTTTTTCGCCTTACCTGTTCACTCTTGGTTATGCTTGCGTCCCACTCTTAGTGAGAACCCTCTTTTGTACCAAACAGGTCTGAAAATTTTCAATGACAGCTTTGGCCTTTTTCCACCATGCGTTATAGACCTTTCACTTTCACTTCCGTTTTCTAACATTGTATCAATATCCCACCCAAGGGCTATCATTCTGGATCCCTTTCATCACATCTTCTCTTTAAGAATGTATCAGCGTGTCTTACACTGTTGGGAGATTCTCTATGATGCTTTGGAATTCTGAATTCCATTCACGTATGTGCCTGATTCCCTTTGTCCTTCATTGGGTTTTCCATCTGGGCAATATTCTGCTTTCTCCTCGAATCCCACTTTCAGTCCTTTTTAACTCTACTAAATATATCATGCTGAAAAATACTCCGTCCTTCCTCTGGAAACTTTCAGCGTGGAAATTGAAGCAACAGTCCAGAAATACGATTCTCTTCTCGGCCTCATCATGTGGCTAGCCAGCAACTCGCGGGACACGTCTGCTCTTCGCCGTATTTATTTTATTACTGTTGCGTGTGTTACGCATGTGGATGCACATGTGTGTCATAGGATCAGAGGACAGTTCTCTCCTTCCACGATAGGATTCAGGGATCAAACTCGGGCTGTCAGGTTTGTGTAGCAAGTACTTTCCCCCACTTACTCATCTCGGCAGCCCTCCTTTTCACGAAAGAAATAACCAAAAATCCTTCTAATTTCCACCAACTTCAAAGCCTGTAAACAAAGTCTTCAGAAAACCACCTCATACTCGCTGCGGCTGTCATACTGACCCCCTGAGAAAGAGCAGAAGAAGGTGTGAGTGGTTGAATGGGTTTTGGCAGATGTTCTTTGGGAATTACATATTCAAGGAAGACAGGACACCTCTTGCAAAGCTGTTAAGACCTCCACACTAGAAACTTACCACCAATGCAGCACAAAGGAGGTAATTCCCTGAGGAGTAACTTTCTAAACTCCTGATGACAGTTCAAGTTCTCTGCTTCCTTCTTCTGAGGGGTTGACTCCCTTCCGGGAAGATCTCCACTTGCTGCTTAGAACATCACCTGCATTTTCTTTCCTTTGTCACACTTCCATTTGAAATTTGTGAGACACGTTTTGTGGTGTGCTTTCATGTCCAAAATCCCTTTCATACAGATTTTCTTCCTTCACGTTCCCAAATACTTTTTCTTAAAAGCTCAGAACAATTTCCTTGATAGGCTTGACCCTTGTCGACCCAGAGGAACTTCTGTGGTCTCTTTAGCAAGGTGCTCTCTTCCCTCCTGTGCCATGCTACCCCCACCACACACACACACACACACACACACACACACACACACACACACACACACACACACACTGTTGACTCCCTGCAACTCAGCAGCTGTTGGATGTCTCAGTACTATTCTGAGAATGAGCAGTTGTCGCTGATAAACAGGGAAACAGCCCTAAGGTGACCACACCAAGGACTCAAGCAGTCCCCAGTATGTCAGCCTGGATAGAACTGCTCCAATATCACTAAGCCTGTTTCAAACTTTAGAAACTGGATAGAGGCGATGCTGAACTAGTCTGGGCTTTCAGGAGTTAATTGTCTAATCTTCAGGATGCCTCAAATCATTAAAGGCTCGAACTCAAAAGGAGATTACCAGGGGAGGAAGGTAAGTATGGAAAGAACCCTGCCTGGCGGGTGCCAAGCTTCTTGCGGTCCTCATCCCTGAGGCTGCGTCCCTGATGCCAAAGACTTCATGACTTGCATACAAGACAGTGACAGTTCTCACAATTTACACTATGCAGAGCTAACCTGGGACCTCACTAAACGAGCAAAACTATTTATTAACCAACTTCCCATAAAAAAATTAAAATCCAAGCAATTTGCCATTTAGCACTTTGATTGGACATGAAAGAGTAGAGTGTACAATGATCACATTCTGTGCCTGTCATGGTTTATTTCTGTTGTTAACTTGAGGCCATGAATTCCTTGACAGATGGGCTTCCTGGACATACCTGTGGAAGGTTGTCTTGGTAAGGCTAACTGGTATGGGAAGACCTGTCCACTGTGGATGGCGTCGTTACTGGGATGGGATCCTGAGTTGTATAGAAAGGAAAACGTGAGCTGAGCACAGCATCCATCCCTCTCTACTTCCCTGGGAAGATTCCTGTGGCTGGGACTTCCCCACAACAATAGACTCCTACCTCAAACTGTGAGCTAAAATGTGTCCTTTATTGTTAGAGTGCTTTTCCCAGAGATTTCTATCACAGTGATGGCAATGTGACTACAGCAGCACTTTACTAACTGATGAATTCTGAAGTCTCTTCTAATCTCGTCAAGAAAATACAGTACACATAGCTCCACACCCACAGTCCAGGTCTGAGTAATCTAGGGAGAATTACAGAACGTCACTATCATCGTCTATCAAATGAATATGCTCATAACAAAAACCACCCAAAGGACTGTCACCAAGAGTAAGTTTTTTGTTGTTGTTGTTTTGGTTTGTTTTTTTGTTGTTGTTGTTGTTTTTGTTTTTGTTTTTCCAAGACAAGGTTTCTCTGTGTAGCTTTTGGAGCCCTGTCCTGGAACTTACTTGGTAGCCCAGGCTGGCCTCAAACTCAGAGATCCGCCTGCCTCTGCCTCCCGAGTGCTGGGATTAAAGGCGTGCACCACCACTGCCCAGCTCACTTCTGTTCTTATTATGTTCCATGATACCCATTTGTATGTCTGTGTGTACACAAGTATGTTTGTGCAGGGTTACACATGTTCCTTTGTGTGAGGGTGAGTGGAGGTATGAGTGTGTAGGACAACCTCAGCTGCCCTCAGGTGCTGTTCACCTTGTTTTTAGAGACAAGGTATCTAATTGGCCTAGAATGCTATATAGGCTAGGCTAGCTACCTGGCAAGCCTCGGGCCTCCACCTGTCTGCATCGCCGGCACTGGCATTAAAAGCAGGTTCCACCAATTCTTTGTTTTTCAGTGTGAGTATTGGGAGATAGAACTCAGTTCTTCAAGCATTTCATCAGCTGAGTTACCTCCCCAGTCCAAAGTTGGACATTTCTTTATGAGCCTTTGTTTGCCCATCTGTAAAATGGGAGTGATATGATTCGGTCTACCCAAAGGGATTATCAAGACAGGAAGAAAGAAAGAATTCACTGCTGCTCCTGGTGCTCACAGACCCTTAGAAGAAAGATGCACCAAGAAGAGTGATTTTGATATTTAGTATGTTAATAGAATTTTCATCACCATCTTAGAAGGCTGGTTTTATTTATGTACACAATTAGCAAGATAGCATGTGGAAAATGGTGGGCAGTGCTAAAACACAGGCCATTTCTCTGAGTGAAAAAAAAAAGGGGTCATAACTCACAGGAGATGGACTGAGATGTGAAGGTCACTCACTTATTCACAGGAATAAATTATATTATACCATCAAGTAAGTTTCTTCAGCTAGTCATAAAGAAGAATACGGCTAAGTAATTTACTCGCAAATGATGGTTATAAACCACTCACATGCTAACAAATCACATTACACCAGACAAACCACATAGTCGTGGTTTGTCTCCACGGGTGTGGGGAGCAGAGGCCCTGGCCACGTCGTCCACATCTTAGTTCACGAGAAAGATCACACCCAGTAAGGGCTTAGGAAAACTGGTACTTCAGGCTGAGCCCACCCCTCTCTGCCTCCCATATTGAACATGGAGACTTCCACCTCCAAAGCTGAGCGCACGCGTGAGGACCAGTGTATTATTGGCCTGGGCACTTGGGAAGCGATGCTTCAAGCAATCTGATAAACAACCCAGGTGAGAAATAGATTTCAGCAGATGACAGGATCTTTGATTTGGGAAACAGAACATATAACAATAACAAAAATAAGTCCCAGCCTTAGTCCATTTGTGTTGCTATAACAAAACACCAGAGACCGGGTAAATTCTGAAGCCTAAGTTTTCATTTCTCATAGTTCCACTGGCTTGGAATTCTACAATCAAGGTGCCAGTGTGTTGTCTGGTTAAGTCCTTCGGCCACACTGCCATGAAAGAGCAGAAGGGAAGTTAGCAGCGAGCGCAGTCTCACCTGAAGCCGCTCTTGTAAATGTCCCACTTCCATGCATGAGGAAGGGGGCTTTGTGACCTCATCAGATCGTAAACGCTATCATCTTGTGCTGTCACTTCCGCAGCACCGGAATTTTGGAGGAGGCACAGGGAGTCCTATCCTTATCAAGGCAGTGTTTATCATTTGCCCTCAGATTAAAAGGACACAATTCCAAAGGTATTAAAAAAAAAAAAAAAAAAAAAAAAAAAAAAAAAAAAAAAAAAAAAAAAACAGGGAAAACAGTAGCTAAGGTTGACTATGAGCTGCTGCTTATGACTGTGAGCTAGCTCCTTGCCCCTCATTTTCCTACAGCATCTTAAGGAGATAAGGAACCATTCTCCTCCATTTCCTAGACAAAGGAGCTAAAACCCAGAGAGGTGAATTCATGTGCCTAAGATTGCAGAACTCAGTAAGTGCCAGTGAAGACCTTCGAGCCAGGTCTGACTGTCTCCGAGGTCCACAAACTTTCTAAAACTGTTATTCCTCTCTAAGTAACCTGTGATGACAAATACCTTTTTTCTGGGATGCCAGCTTTGGTTGGCAGGATGTGAGTTTTCAGAGAGTGGTGGTGGGCCATCCATAGTTGAGGGTTTGGAAAACGGGGCCGTGTTCTAATTGCTTGCCACCCCTCACTGAGCTTGGTTTCTCAATGGGACAGGTAAGGGACCCAAGAACTTGGGGACTAAGTCCCTTCCCAGGCTCCCAAGGCATGAGGCAGCACAATTGAGGTTGGCATTTACACCTGACATATGAACAGGAACCTTTTCCCATCACCCTTTGCTGCTGGTGATAAGGAATGAGATGATCTGCATACTGCCAACCTTCTTGTGCCTGGTGGTCACTTCCACCCACTGCCCAAGTGAGCATATTGTCTGTCACCAAGATGTGAAGGCACTCTGTGTCACTGTTAGTATTCTAATAGAGTTTTCTTCACTGCAGCTGTATTATGTTCCCATTATCACGTGCTCAAACATAGAGGTGTAGAGAGAAAAGGTGAGTCCCCTCGCTCACATCTGCTCCTCCCTCCCTCCCTCCCTCCCTCCCTCCCTCTCTCCCTCCCCACGGCACCATCAACACTCTGGAGTCTTCATTAGGAACTTTTCTAGGCTTTCAGACACGTTGACACAGCATAGTTGACTATGTTCAGATACAGTTTTGAGGCTCATGTCAAGTGCAGCTCTGTTACAGATTGCACTAAAGCATGTATGTCTCTTATCATTATTTCACTGTATCATGCCTTTCAGGGGCCTAATCTGTAAACCCAGGTTAGGGGGTGGGCGTAGGAACTGAACATCTTCTGGTTTCAACCTGGTCTGTCTCACATTTCTATAACAAGAAGTACATTCTGTTCTTCTACCAGGACTTCATCTGGGTCCCCAGCTTTGTGGGGCACATTAATGCAGGGAACTGACTCTAACACTCAGGATGAGACAAAAAATGAAAGTCTGTCTCCGAGCTCCAACAATTGTTGATCCTCGGGGGGTATCTACTTATTTTACAACATTTCTTTCTAACAATGTGAATGCCAGTTCTTCTTCTGAAGTGCTAATTATAATCAAACTCATTGTCTGAAATGGCTGGGGTAATTATATGTATATGTATAAATGCACACAAACACACACCAATTATTGTTTACGTATGTCATTGATTGATTTTCTTCTCTGCACACATCCATAACTCTTCACTTGTTTCTACAAACTGACAGGATAGGACAAGGAATAGAGGGGTGGTCTTTTTCCCAGTGGTGAGATTTGAGAGGTTCCATGTATGCTGGCATACTCCAGTAGGCTTTGCTTCATATCCACAGTACTGCCTATCTAGCCCCAAAAGGTGATATTGTCATGCTTGATGAATTGAGCTTAGCTGTCACTTGAAAAGTAATAAGTGGTAACAGCAAACAGCCAACTACCTGCCCAGAGCCAACAAGCTAGCAAGGCAAACGTGTATTTAGAAAGAATATAATTTATTACATCCTTCCAAAACTACTAAAAGTAGGAAACAAAGCCATTTCCTCCAAATGATGGATGGAATATTCTCCAAAAACCTTTAAGACAGACTCTCATCAGTGTGGACACCCTGGAAAGTTCCATGATAAGAGCTTGTCCTAATTTACGGTGAGATTACTCAATAAACAGCAGATCAGACAGGAATTTGGTTTCACTCTTGATTTTCCTTTTTTGTTTTGAGATCAGATCTCATGTAACCCAGGCTATCCTCAAACTACAAGGCTGGACTTCAACTCCTGTTCCCCACAACTCCTGAGATTATGGACATGTACCATCATGCCTATCTAGAGCAAAGGCATTTTAATATTTGAAGAAATGATTAACTGTTTAAAAAAAAACCTATCTTTTAGAAAAGAAGCTTTCAAATATTTTCCTCCAGTATTGCCAAATTAATGTTATTTAATTATACACATCATAGAACATTTATGATATATAATATAGTTCCATATGATTAATTGCAAAAGATGCTATTTCTGGCATGTTATAAATATTGATAGTATAGAAATAAAATGTTGCACAATTCTTTGAGTGTGTTTAATATAATAAAAAACAACGTAATAATTTGAGATCCAAGTTATCCATTTTCTAAAAAGAGAAATTTTATAATTCCTTTTTACTCTTGAAATGGAATTTTTATTTTGCTTCCATTGAATGTTACATACAGTCTAGAACGTCACATCATGAATACAGTTAAAATATTTCTTCTAGTTTTAGTTGTTACTTGGTCATTTAATAGACTATTTAGTAAAACCTCAAAACATAATTATTATCAGTATTAATCCTAAGAAAAAAATTTAGTACAAATCTGTCTCTTAGTCAGTTGTTCTTCAGATGCCTCTGTCAAAGGAATTCTCTATTTGTCTCTGTTTTATATAAAAGGTTCTCTACTTAGGACCCTTCTGCTAGGAAGTTTCAGGTGGTGTCAAGCTTTCCTTTGGAGTGTGTAAGAAAGGAAAAAGCAAGATGGGTAAGAGCAAATCAGACCAGTAAGGCCCCGGGCAGATGTGAAGTGAGAGCACACTGAACATAAAGAACTGAAAACAGATCCTGTTGAAATATTTACAGTCACAATTCTCCTGGGACACCTTTTACACCTTGAGTTGATGAACACCGCTCTAAAACGTTATTCATCCTTCTCCAGAAAACCTTCTCCCCATCACTGCCTAGCATGCTCTGCGATCAGATGTTATCTTCTTTTGTTAATTACTTATTTAATTTTTTGAAATTATTATATCATTTCTCCCTACCCTTTCATTCTTCTAAAACTTTCCAAACCCCTCCATTGCTATTCTTCAAATTCATGGCCTCTTTTGCCTCAATTGTTGTGACATATATGTATGTACATACATATGTGTTTAGAAATAGATATTATCTTTGTATGTTGTTATGTTTGTATGATGTTATATGTATGTTTGTGTTTTCAGTGTTGACTATTTGGTATTGGATAACCAATAGGCATGCTTTTCTCTGAGAAAGACAGTTTCTTCTGCTCTCAGCATTCAGATGAAGTCTCACAACATGGTCTAAGAAAGACCTGACAAAGACAACATCAATAGGCTTACCAATATGGATGGGGAAAGCTCACAAGGGCTTGCAAGGTCTCCCAAAGCCTCAGCCCCAGGTGAAGAACTACAGGCAACTATCTTATCTTATTGATGTGCATCTATCTGAATTAGACTGACCACCCTTTCCAAAAGACATTGTCTCTCCATTGTTACAACCATTCCACACTATTAATATAAGGCTATGAACCTTGTAGAAATGAAATGATTGATCTATAGGTATTGCAGAGATAATTCCATCTTTTGAAAACTTTCCATCATAGCAATGAACACAGTGAAAAAGAAAGCCATACCAGCAAGAAATCAGCATGCAAAAGAATGCTTCGCATTTGTGAAAATATGAAAGAAAAAAACAGGTGGGTATGTAATATGTTTAGAATTACTTGTCTGCTCTGTCGAATGCACATCATATATTCACACACACACACACACACACACACACACACACACACACACACACACAAAGTTGGGTAGCTCAGTGCCAAGCAAAGTGAAGAAGTAGGAAAATAACAGGGCAGAGATTACAGCCAGGTTTCAGTGGGGGGAAGGGAGAGCAGCCACCACAGAATAATAGGTTTTAAATTGAAGGTCTTTACTTAAAACTCCCAGGAAATAAAACAGGCCAAAAAGAGGAAGTGAGTGAGAGAGAAAATTGCACAAGGGTTATATTACTTTAAAAGACAATCTCGTTTCTCTTTCAAAAATTGCAGTATTTTTTGGAAGATGCTTTTGACAATGGATGTCATCACTTAAGGGCCATTGTTCAATAAAAGAGTGCCCAGGAATCCTGAGTTTTATGGCACTTAAAATGTTTCATCCAGTTTGCAAGAAAATGGCCCAGTTTTGATCAATTTGCTTGAACTGAAAACTCAGAAATGTAAATGAAGAAATTAACTAATTCTCAGTTGGTGCTTTTTTCTTCCTAATAAAAATACATTTTAAAACATTGTTTTGAAAAAAATAGATTAAAAATTTATTAATTCCAAATCCTTGAACACAGTCACTTGGTGTTTTCAAAAAAAAAATACAGGAAAAAAAAACAATTGTGTCATCAGGACCAGGGTCTTACTGTTTTATATTTATACATTCACTAACATAGAATTCTCTTAATGGTGGCAACCTAAGCTAAAATCATGGCGTGGACTCATGTTTCTCAGTGTCAATCAGAAAGGAATAATATGTGTCCTGGTTCATTGTTTGTTGTTGTTTGGTTGGCTGGTTGTTTTTGTCTACTTGTCACAAGCTGCAGTCATCTGGTAAGAAGAAATATTGGGAAAATGTTTCCATCAGATTGGCCTGGAAGCAAGCCTGTAGAGCATTTGATTCATTTATTATTGATGTAGGAAGGCCCAGTCCACTGTGTGCAGTGCCATCGCCGGGCAGGTGGTCCTGAGGTGAATAAAACAAGCAAACTAAGCAAGTTGGGCAGAGCTAGACAGTAAGAAGATTTTCCTTGTGGCCTCTGCCTTGGCTTCTCTCCACGAAGGACAATAACCAGTAATCCACACAGACCCATTTCTCCCCAGGTTGCTTTTGGTCATGGCCTTAATCAGGGTAATAAAAAACAAACTAAGACACAGTGTTTAAATTATTCTGCATGGATTAAACAGGTATTACATTAATAAGATTCAAATTCATCCATAATGTTCCATTCATAATAACTGTAGTAAAGACATGGGATATGTAACACCTTCTGCATTGTTTCCTAAGTAGATATGTAAAGGGTCCCTTTTTAAACATTATTTCATGAATCATAGGCCTTGTTCATAATAAATTATATTTTCTTATAATCACTTAGTTTATTTAGTCTACTATAGCTACAACCATTCAAAGAAGTCACATTAAAGTGATATACTAAAATAAATTAACCACATTTCAATTAGATTATTTTTTCCTATAGTCCTTGTATTATTTATTCTGTGACTGTGAAGTTTGCATTAAGTTTGAAAAAATGTAGGAGACAGTAAAAGTATGTTTCCTGTGAAGTCACATTTACAGGTCTTATAAAATAAAAACAAGAAATGGAGTTAAGTCAGCAGAAGCAGAATGGTAGCAGCAAAGGGTGACGACTGGTGAACCCCAAGCTCCAGGTACCTTCAGCATCACTTAATACATGAAATGTATGCTCCCTGGGGAGGCAAAATTGGACTGTGTAACTGATACAGGCAAACTGAAAGAGCCTGAGTTGATGTCAAAAGAAGAGAGATCCAGAAGAATTGTGAAAAGACCACTCATGAAATACAACAATGAAAGAAATAACTTGACAGTTATTTTAGTAGATATTCAAAGTAGGAAGGAAATTAATCTCAAGCCACTTAATTTTGTTTGTGCTTCATAAAAGGCCTTTTTCAGAGATGGCCCATGAATTGCATTAAAAACTTCAGTGGCTGCTTTTTCTCCACTAAAATGATTGACATTTGAGAGCAGCTTGTAATAAATATATACTGTGATCACTGTAGAATACTCATTGTCTCATTTGATCTTCACAACAACTTGGACTGGGAGACAGTATTACTAGCCTTATTGTTCTTGTTTTTGTTATCATCATCATCATCATCATCATCATCATTATTATTATTGACTTTTTGAAACAGGGTCTCTCAGATGTAACACAGTCCAGCCTTGTGCAGGCAATCTTCTGCCTCAGCCCCCTGAGTGTTGAGATCAGGCCTCCTCTTCACTCTATCCACCTGAACTTAGAAGTGTTCATGAAGCAGTGGCATAACTCGTGAGTAAGTTTTTGCAACCCAAGCCTGACAAACCTAGCTCAATACCCTGAACGCGAAAGAGCTGGATGAATGGCACTCATCTGTAATCCCAGCACTTCTGTGAGCAGACAGGAGGCAGACACAGGAGAATCACCTGGAAAACCTCGGGCAAGCTAAACGGTAGTAAACATAGGAAACAAGAGGCTTCGCTTCAACAAGATGTGGAGAATCCCTCTGAAAGTTGTCCTGTCACACACACCTGGCATTTACACATGTGTCTACACACACAGAAACACACTGAGTGCGTTTATAAAGATGTTAAAGTTTGTTATTCCATAGTCATGTGGCTAAGAAGCAATGGAGGCAAAACTTGAGGCTCAGCTTTCTTCACATCTAAACCTGCTAGGCAACTGATACCACAACAGTCAGAGTTCAAATGTGCCTCAGAAATGCAAGGAAACTTCCATTCACTGGTGACTGACAATTCCAGGTACAAACTTCTCATTAAACAAATACTTGGGAGTCATACAAACGATAGTCTATGATTGCCTCCATCCATAGGCACCTAGGATTTTAGCCTTGATAAATGTCATGTGGGCTTAGATTATAATACCTAAGCCTGTTCACAGTCACTTTCACAAAAGTCTGTATCAAGTCTAGATGCACACATATTTAAATAATATGGACACTCAATGTGAAATACAGTCTGCAGATTGATTTATAATTCAAATTAATTTTAAAAGCCTGAGAATGATTTTTTGGAAGAAATCATCAAAACAGTAAAATTTTTCCAAGCGAATAACGAAAAAGAGCCTACCTGCTTTATCAAATGTTTAAATACTATAAAGCTTAAGTAATGACCACACTGATGAGAAAGAGCAATGGAAGGAAACAGTGAGATGGCAGTCACTGGTGTTTACTAAGATCAGACAAAGGAAGTACACCAAAAGGAGCCCCAAAACATCCACTAAGAGATACAGGGAGGAAAGAGACAAAAACAGAATATTTGTGCAAAATGAAATTAATTTAACTATTGCTTTAATAAAGGTACAGATAGGTCAAAAAGTTCAGGAAGTATCAAGATGATGACTCCAAACTTTAGAGTCTAAAACATGATCAAAACTACATTGTACATAATAACACTAATTACACTTTTAACTAGAAAATCTAGTTCTCTTTTTCCTTGATAACTGTGCTGATATGAACAAAAATGACCCCCGCAGGCTCATAGGAAGTGGCACTATTAGGAGGTGTGGCCTTGTTGGAGTAGGTGTGGCTTTATTGGAGGAAGTGCATCACTAGAGGGCAGACTTTGAGGTCTCAAATGCTAAAGCCAGGTCTAGTGTGACATTTATTGCTGCCTGTAGTTCAAGATATAGAATTCTCAGCTACCATATCTGCCTGAATGCCACCATGCTTCCTGCCATGATGATAATGGACTAAACCTCTGAACTGTAAGGCAGTCTCAATTAAATGGTTTCGTTTATAAGAGTTGTTGTGGTCATGGTGTCTCTTCACAGAAATAAAACTCTAAGACAATAAATAAATTCTCACTGGCATAACTAAGATAATATTCTGCATAAATCTCGTATTCACTAAAAAAAATCTTGACAGTTTGTATTAGAATTAGGAGTGTTATTTTTAGAATATTGCAAAATACCTTTCACTTGTGTTATAATGCATATGCCCATTGCCTCTGACACCTCCTAAGCAAGGGGTCATATTCACTGCTTTCATCGAGGAAAGCCTGCCCAGGGGTTGAGTTGGGACATCAGGAGCAGAGTTAGTCATCTGCAAGGCCTTAGCCTCCTGAAGGCAGTTACCTTCCCTGCTCAGCCACAGACAAATGGGGCTAGGATATGGGCACTCAGCTTACACTGCTGTCTTATCAGATAGGCACAAGCCTTTAAAATATCAAGCTTTGGGCAGGAGTATTTTCTCTATAAAGAAATACTGACAGTCTTGGGCTTATAATGGTTTGATTTATGATTATTTTATCTCAGGATGGTTCTTTGTTGTTTTGGTTTTGGTTTGGTTGGGTTTATTTTCCTTCAGTTTTTTTTTTTTTTTTTTTTTTTTTTTTTTTTTTTTTTTTTTAGATAGGGCTTCTCTGTATAGTCCTGTCTGTCCTGGACCTTGCCCTGTAGAACAGGCTGGCCTCAAACTCCCAGAGATCCTCCTGCCTCAGCCTCCTAAATGCTGGGATTAAAGGCATGTGCTGCCACCACCAGGCCAGTCTTTTATATTGCTGTGATAATCCACCATGAATGACAAGCTGTCATAAAAGAAAGCATTTAATTGGGGGCTGTCTTTGTTAGGGTTCCTATTGCTGCAACAAAACACCATGGCCAGAATGCAAGTTGGGGAGGAAAGAGTTTATTTGGATTACACTTCCAGATCACAGTCAGAACAGGAACTCAAGCAGGGCCAGAACCTGGAGGCAGGATGATACAGAGGCCATAGCAGGGAACTTCTTACTGGCTTGTTTCACATGGCTTGCTCAGCCTGCTCTATTATAGAGTCCAGAATCACCAGTGTAGGGATGGTACCACCCACCATGGACTGGGCCCTCCCCCATTGACCACTAATTGAGAAAATGCCTTACAGCTGGATCTCACGGTTGCATTTCCTCAACTGAAGCTCCTTCCTCTCTGATGATTCTAGCTTATGTCAAGTTGACACACAAAATCAGGCAGTACAGGAGCTTACTGTTTCAAGAGGATGATTCACGCCTGTCTTTGTAGGGAGCATGGCAGCAGACAGGCAGGCATGGCCCTGGAGCAATAGCTGATAGCTCACATCTTGAGATACAAGCACAAGGCAGTAAGAGCTAACTGGAATTGGTGTGGGCTTTTAAAACCTCAAAGCCTGTTCCCAAGACATACCTTCTCTAACAAGGCCACATCTTCTAATCCTTTTTAAACAGTTCCACAAAACTGAGGACCAAGCATTCACACATATGGGCTTATGGGGGCCATTCTCATTCGAACCACCACAGTACCAAAGTAGTATGTGTTCTATTTCAAGTTTTGAATTTTGATAGTTTCCAAGTTTACATACATGCAATGGTCCTCCTTGGGTGTAAAGTGCCCCAGCTCCTAGCCAGTTTAGTAGTTTACTGTGTTGCTGGTGTGTAGCAATTTCCTCTAAATTGAAACTGTATCTGAGAGGGAAGCTCCTTAAGATTCAAGAAGTAAATGGCATTGCTGAGGCTCAGGAGGCAATCAACTCACAAATGTCAGAAAGTTCCTGAAACTTATGAGATTCAGAAGGCACCTACCAAAGGTTACATAAGCAGTAACTGCTAGGGACTGGAAACTTTCCAACTTGCCCAACTGCCTGCAAATTGCACAGAAAGTTCAAAGATGAAGCTCTGGAGTTGTTGCCCACACTAGGTTTGTCTCTTCAGTCATATAGCTGTTTTTGAGTCATTTATGCTCCTGCAAGTGACCCCCAGCTTATTCTCTTGTAAGGAATTCCAATAAACTCACACATTCACGAAGCCCAACATAGATGGAATTGTTTCTTTAGTATGTCTCAGGTGCTCTATATGGAATGAATGGAAATTATCTCATGTCTCCCCAAGTAAAGACACACAATAGTTGCAAGGTTAGGCAAACTAAATGCATGCTCAGTTTCTGATATGTGAGCACACAACCACAACATAAGTTGAGGGGAACCAATATTTCCCCTTCGATGCTGAAGTAGTTTTTCAAAGTAATTGCCATTGGGAATAAATGTTACTTGGATTTGCTGTATTGGAGAAGGATTTATTTTAGCTCAATTTTCATGCCTCTCACATCCCCCACAGAAACTTCCCTAAATTAAGCTGGTAATTTTAATCTTGGTTTCTGAACATAGAGAGCATATGTTATAAATATATTTCTTCAACTCCACTTACCATCTTTATAAATTGTATTTTTTGCTTACTGGCATGATGGTAATTTTTTTATTATGAAAAATTCAAACATATGGAAAAGATGTGAGAATTGTATAATGAACATGCATATATACATAATGTAATTCATGGTAGATTTTAAAATTATTAGTAGTCTGTTTTTCATTTATTTATTTATTTAATGTGTATGAATGCTTTGCCTGCATGAAGGTATGTATACCATGTGTCAATGGAAGTCAGAAGAATATGTTGACTCCCCTGGAACTAAAGTTACAGGTGGTGTGAGCCATAATGTGTGTGCTGGAAATTGAGCTCAGGTCCTTTACAAGAGCAACCAGTGCTATTAACCACTGAGCCATCCCTCCAGCTCCTAGTCTGCTTTCCTTGTTGACATATTTTGTATTATCCCTTATAAATGAGTTAGTGTTCCTCACAACTGGACTGTATGGATAGTGTTTTTACTGAAAAAGACACGGTGGCATATGCCTATAATCCTATTACTCAGGGGGCTGAGTCAGAAGGCTCATTAGTTGAAGCCAGCCTGGGATACACAGCAACACCCTGTCTCAAGACAGAGCAAACCAACAAACACACCCTAACTTTTCTATATAACTAAGTTTTGAAGTAGGAAATGATAGACTAGGCATTGTGGCAGACCCACATAATGCCAACATTTGTGAGAGCCATGTTTTCAAGGGTATATATATAAAGCAAAGTTAGATGCTTTGGCTACTACAGACCTGTTTCAACACAAAACCAAAAGAATAAAAAGAAAGAGAATGGAGATAGAGAGAAGTGAGGACTTGATGATAGTTCTCATCAGCAGTAACAGGATGAAGAATATTATGATTATTTGCTTTTTTTTGCTAAGCATCATTATAAGCTTACAGATTTTAAAATATTAAATTACCCAAATCAGTTATAGTTATTATTACTTTAATGCTCTGGTTTTTCAATTAAGCAATAATGGCCCACTCATTTTCTTTGGCCTTGCTTGTCTGCTCTTCGTAGGTTAAGGCGTGATTTGCCAGGGAGGGCTGTAGTCACAGGGAAGAGGAAATTAGGCATGCAGTAAAGGCTTACAGGTGGAGTGATATCAAACACATTCACATTTACCAAACAGATGGCAGAGAGAGAAAGCTGAGACGAAACCAGAAGGGAAATATGAAGCTTTATTTTGACATGCCGCTGTCATTTTTAGATACAAAGAATGATTTTTAATGGCTACCTATAATTATTTTGTTCTGTTACCCATTCATTTGCAAAAAGCTGCCTTGAGCTCAACTCTTTTATCCATGTTTCTACCTGGATAAAGGAAGAACTATAAACATTCTTGGGAGCTTTATGATATAATGAAGCAAAGTTCTTTGCAATAAATATACAACTCAAAATAATGGTAAATATCCCCCCAACAAATACAAGCTCATTCTCAACCTATTCCTAAGTGAAACAAATATATACTATATTTCTCCCCTCAGTAAGGACTTTAATGTATGTTTACTTTCAAATCCTTTACCACAACAACTGGTTTCCAGTAAGTGGGCCAGAGGAAATCAAACTATGAGGTCATGTGACCTGTCAGTAGTGAAGAAATAGATATTTTTAGTGCAGACAAATGTAAGCTATCTGTATAATCTAAATAAATTATAAAACTAAAAATTGACAAGCAAATTCTAATAATCTTAAACTAAGCACTTAAATGTCTTAAGCCTTAAAAGGGAACTAGGAACAGTTGCTAATGCTTATAAAATTTGCTTTATTTGCAGTTCTTTTATGGGGCATACGATATTGCTCTTACAGTATCAACTAAGTCCAACAAATGATTAGTAGGACTTCAATGCATTTAGTGAGATTGAGAGAAAGTCTTCCTAAAAGGAAGGAGGGCTGTCATGGGTATACCTGAAGATGGAAGGAATTGGCCCCAGAAAGCACTAGCCTCGCTGTCTCTGGAGATGTGTGTTTGAGACTTGGAGAGAAGGCTTGCATTCATTATTAACAGCAATAGCAAATCGTTTTTAAAGTGTCAGCACGTTGTATCACCACATTCTGTTCCTAACATTTATAAACACAGTCTCTAAATTACAAATAATTTACCCCACATCAAATGAAGCTTAACAAAACAAATAAAAACAAAAAAATATTTATAGTTCATTTCTTGACTTCCAAAATTCTTCCTACTTTTAAACAGCACATGGATATAAATGAGTTGACTGAATAAAATGTATTGGTTGATTTATACATCTAATATGCTTCTCAATAGAAATGGGGGGGGGCTGTAGAGAATGAGAAAAAAGAAAGGCAAAAAAAGAGTGCTACCAACCTGCCAAAGGTCACTAAGAAGGGCTGCATTCTATAACTTTTCTTCAATGACATCTCACTAAAGTTCACTGCTACTTTATTATTATAGCATATTGGTCCTTCTAAGAACACTAACAGTGAGAAACAAATGAATATGGCTTTAGATGCTATTGATGGCAGTGGGAGACCAGGTTTAATTCACTCTTACGAAGTCTTCTTGAATTGTGTCACTTGTAGAATTTGAACTTGACTTTTGGAAACATAAAATGTCCTTGCTGGTGAGAGCTAATTAAGAAATCTGGCCCTCTGTGACTGAGCTCATTTTGTTCAGGTTGACTGCATGCTCAAGTCTGACTCAAGATGATCATGCAGTGTACAGCATGCCCAACTGTTTCAGTTGAATTACAGAAATTGCCTAGCTCAATGCTATCCTGATACATTCCCCAAGAGTGGCATCATTTGAAAACCATTAAGCAAGACCTCTGCCAAATCACCACTCCAAGCTTGAAAGCAACTACAAGTGCAATAGTTCTGCTTTGGAATGAACTCACACTCATCCCAGGATATCATTAGCAAAAAAAAAAAAGAGAAAGCCATGCTCCTCATTCACAATGAGCATGAATCTCACAGTTAAGCGAAATAAGCCATACACAAAAAAGGAGAAGCTTGGACTTCTACTTGTATGAATTTCAAAAACAAGCAAATCCAATCTTCAATGACAAAAGTCAAAATACTGGTTGGTCTGAGTAATGGGAATTGGCAAAAAGTGTGCATGAAACAACCTTCAAGGATGCTGAAAACCTTCCATAGGTGGTTGAAGGTACTTTCAAGCCTGAAGTGGTGATTTGGCAGAGGTCTTGTGTAACGACTTACACATGATGCCACTCTTGCATTGCTGCCTAGGGTGTTACATATGTATAAAATCCATTGAGGCAGACAGTTTGTGCATTTTACTGTGAGGAAAGTTATAACTGCACGAAAACTGAAAGAATTCTGGGAAAGTACCCAGTTATGCTTGAACTTACTACAAAGAACAGAATCTTTCCAGACACTTCAAAGGTTCCAAATTGTCTCCTTTTTGCAGTCTTGTTCTTCCATGATTGTGACTACATATGAGTTCTAGAGTCTAGATATTATGTGCTTTCTTAATGGCGTGACACTAAAACCCAGACCCTCTGAGCAAAATGAGCCCATGCCATGGTATTGAGTCTGTTTAGAGGAGGGAGAAAGAGAAGTCTGGTCTTTCATAAGGGCCTGAGCCTCAGGAATTCATCATTAAGCAATTCTGCATTCTGTACTTTCTGACCCCGAGGTGTTACTGTAGGCTTAGCAGATTCATGCATGGGCCACTGAGAAAGAGTCCTAGCTATCATATTTCTAATATTCAGGAATCAAGAAAAAGAAGAGATGAGCAATTCAAACACAAATGCACAAAGTACTGTCAGATGGTGGTAACTGCTGTACATGCATGGCTATGGGCACTTTAGACTGAGGAGTCAGAGAAAGCCTCTGGGAAGCCATGACATTTGATCTGTAACCTGAATGAAGAGGCAGCACCAGCCATACAGAAAGCCAGGCAAACAGAGAATCAGGTAGACAGTAACACCCTGGAAGAGGGGCATGCTTGATATTTTTCCTAAATGCTAAGAAGACTAGGGTCTCCGGACTGCAGGAAACTAGTGGAGACACCATGACATGAGAAAATACTGTTGACAGTCTTGAAACCCTTTGAAAGATCAAAATCTGGATTTAATATAAAAGAGCAAGTTGCTGGAAGGTTTTAAGGGTGGGAATGGTTCAGATGAGGAGTCATTAGATGGCATGTTTCCTGTCTTAGAGAACTAATAGGATACATGGATTAGAATATGAAGAGGAATGCAGTGGAAATTAGCTCACCAGCTTGGTCTTAGCCTTGGAGTAACAATGGTGGGATTCCAAGGATGGGTGCAATCACCACATCGTAGGAGATTTGAAGGATTGACAAATTTGGGGGAAATTTTTGGCAGGTTGAGTACCAGCTTCCTTTAAAAGCCATTTCACAGACTGGAGAGATGGCTCAGTGGTTAAGAGCACCGACTGCTCTTCCAGAGGTCCTGAGTTCAATTCCCAGCAACCACATGGTGGCTTACAACCATCTGTAATGAGATCTGGCATCCTCTTCTGTATACATAATAAGTAAATAAATCTTTCAAAAAAAAAAAAAAAGCCATTTCACAAAGCAACACTTGAGTTCACCAGGTGAGCTTGTGGTGACTTGTCGAAAGCCTAAAACCATCATTCAGATGGAAAAGCAGCTTGAAGCTTATACCGGGAGATGGGGGTGGGCTAACTGTAGAGTTAGCTTCAAAGAAAATGGAAGTATGTACAGACATACAACACACACACACACACACACACACACACACACACACACACACACACAGCAAAGGGGATTGAACCCAGGGTTTCTCATACACTAGAGGATACTCTACCACTAAACTATAACCCTAGGCCAGAAATAAAATTTTTGAGAATTTTGAAAATGGAGGTATTTCTAAAATAATGTTGTTGAGTTCCTTAGAAAGGGTTGTTGAATGGTACTATATCTACACATGTCGTTGTCTTATCTATGGCAATACGCTGCATGTTTTGGCAGATAGCTAAGTGTAAAGTTCTGAAGTATTTAAAATCTAGAAGTAGTGATGGTAAATTAACTGTTGGTAGAGACACCTGTTAACTGATAATACATTTTTAAAAGGCCAGGAAGCTGCTACAAATTCAAATTTAAATATGTAGGCCTTTTGGCAAGGTATTCTCACTTCCATTAATATTTGCACAAATCCTTATTTTAGAATTCATTGGGAAACAGTTGTAATATACATAGCTAAAATACTGGCTAAATAATTTTTTTCTTAAACAGAATATAGTATAAAGCTATTAAAAATAAGACACATCTAAACTTACTAACACTTATTATACACATGCATACATACAGTTTAGAAGCATGTGACTATGTAGAATATGGAAAACATAGTCTAATCTAATTTTAAATGACAAAAATCAAAGTTTGGAAAATCAAATTATGGGTTTTTTTTCTAACTTGCATGATTAAGACTTTTCCATGTTGTTTAGCTTTTTGGAATAATAATGCATTATTTTTGTAACAGAAATGAATCACAAAATATCCTTCAGGGTTCTCTAATGCAGAACTTGTATGAAGTATATGTAGGAAACATAACCTTCTGGTGTTAGAAGAGCAGATAGCGAACAGATATAGAATGCAATGTAGTTTTTTAAGAAATTGTAGCTTTTGAAAATCAAGAAGTTGAGGTGAATCAGGAGAGGTTTGTTTGAGTCTAAGTTTGGAACTGGATCTAGAAGAGTTGTCAGCAAGCTGGATGCTTTCCAGTGTTCTTCCTTTCTTCTCCCTTCGCATTATTTCCTCTGACCACACTACTGTTGTACAGAGACATTACAGGACATAAAAGTTTCTCTCAAATATTCAATCCCTGTGAGATGATTGCTTCATGTCTCCCTCCTCCCATGTGTGTGTGAGAGGGGTGTGAGAGTGTGGGTAGAGGTGGGTACAGATGCACATGCTCACACTGCACATGCACACATTCATGCCTAGACATGTATGAGCCTGTGTGTGGAGGCCGGAGATTAACATCTGGTTTCTTGCCTCTCATTCTCCACTTACGTTTTTGATACAGGGTCTCTCATGAAACCCAGGGCTCATCAGTTCCTCAGGCCAGCAAGCTCTAGGGATCCTCTTGTCTCTGCCTCCCTGGCACTGGGATTACAAGCATGTGCTGCTATGCTCAGCTTTCAAAAATAAGGTTCAGGGGATCTAAACTCAGAGCGTCATGTCTGCTTGGCAATTACTTTACTGACTAAGCCATCCCTCGGACCCCAGTTTTTAGAAGCTATTTTATACAGGATTATAGAGGTACATTAGAAAAAAATGTTACCAATACACATGAATGCCTCACATAATAAAAATCATTTTCAAGAAACAAATCATAAGAAATGTCAGTTCTCCCAAAGTTAATGTATATATTTCATGCAACTCTACTGAGACTCTCAAAAGAGCTTCTTGTCACTAAGTTGCTTTTAGAAGAGTAGGTCTGTGAGAATAATTAGAGCCAATTGTAAATGATTTTTAGATAACAAACATACTACAGAGTGATTATATTCAAGAGTATTTTCCAGACTTGGGAATGAATAATACATTACTAGAATGAGAGGGTGAAGAAGTAAGTTCCAATATACCTCATTTGTATTCCATTTCAATATGAAAAATGTGTTATACATTAATAAATGGTACTATCACAACTGGCTTTTCACCTGTAAAAAATAAAGTTGGATCCCTACCTCACCACATGCACAAAAATAAGCTCCAGATGGGCTGAATGCTTAAAAGAAGAGCAAAAAAAATTAGCAAGTTTAAATAAAGTTAGTATATATGTATTAATTAATGGTTGAAAAGTTTTACAACAAAATGAGAGATCTATGACCTATAAGAGATCTATTTAAAACTGAATAAAATTAAAATACATTATACTGCTCCAGTGAATACCCTACACCCTTGAATGAGTGTATGGGCAACAGAATTTGGACTTGCTAGGTCTTATAGTTGGTGTTAGCTGTCAAATTGATATACTTGGGATGAGGGAGCTTCAAAATTGCCTCTACCAGATAGACTGTGGCCATGTGTGTTCAGGGATTTTCTTGATTGTTGGCTGATGTAAGAGGATACAACTGAGATAAGAGATGATGTGGGTGGTACAGTTGCTAGGCAGCTGGACCTGGGCTGTATGATAAAGGTAGCTGAAAAGGACCCTCAAGCAAACCAGTTTGCAGGATTCCTCTGTGGTTTCTGCTTCAAGTTCCTTCCTTGAGTTCCTGCATTGGCTTCCCTTAATGAGGTACAGTAACCTATGAAATGAAATAAACTTTCCTTCCTAAGTTGTTTTCGGTCATGGTGTTGTTTATCACAGCAACAGAAAGCAAACCACAACAGTGAGTTTTTTAAAAAACAAAAGAGGTCATGAAGTTGGGAGGGGGTAGGGAAACAGTGAGAGTCAGGAAGAGGAGTGCAGGGTGAATGTGATCCAAATACAGTCTTAGTCACTGTTCTGTCGCTGTGACGAGATTACCATGGCTAAGGCAATGCTTGTAAGACACAGCATTTAACTGCAGGCTTGCTTACATTCTCATCGTGGCATGGTGATGCACAGGTATAGCGCTGGAGAAGTAGCTGAGAGTTCACTATGTGAATCCACCAGCAGCAGAAAGAAGAGCCCTGAGCATGTCTTGGGCGTTTGAAACCTTAAAGCCCACCCCTAGTGACACACTTTTTCTAATAGGGCCACATCTCCTTATCCCTTGTAATCCTTCTCAAATAGTGCCACTCCTTGATGACTAAGCATTCAAATATATGTGTGGGCCTATAGGAGCCATTTTTAGTCAAACTACCGCACACTATGAAATTCTCAAATAATTAATAAAATGTATTTTAAAAGAAGCTGAAGACAAACTTGGAAAACATTATATTACAAAACATATCATTAATATAGCCAAAAGACAGCATTTGGAAGCATTAAGAAGGAAATCTGTTACGAATTCCTGTTTTAAGGAACCAGAAAGTCCCAATGAAAATGGGGGATAAGGGAAAAGCATGCCAGGTGTGGTAGTTCATACCTTTAAACTCAGCACTTGGGAGACAGACAGATGAATCTCTAGGTGATCAAGGTCAACCTGATCTACATAATGAGTTGTAGGCCAACTAAGACTACATAGTGAGATCCTATCTCAACACACATACACACACAGACACACACACACACACACAGACACACACACACACAGTAAGGAAAAAAAAGAAGGCAATTCAAGCTGAAGCAAATTAAATAGCAATGATGAATCTGAAAACTGCTTTAACAGAGAAGCTCAAAGGGCCATACCAGCTACTCTTGGACTAACATTACAGAGTATGAAAACTACCTCCTGAGAAATAGATTGTAATAGGCAGCATCATGGTACTAGACACGAAAGGACAGAGTTAGTAAGAATACAAAATGTGTGCATATGTATGTGATGTACAAATCAGTAAAAATATAAAATAGAAAAGTGATATGCTGAAAAGATAGTCACTAGAATATTGTTTGTCTCTAGACAGTGGAATTTTATCAGAGTTTAGCATTCATGTAGTTTTTTTTTTAATTTTTAGGATAATTGTTGTAATAGTACCTAAATAATAATATAATAAATGAATTATATTACTTTTTTAAAATCCAGATAAACTATTCCTTTAGTCTTTTCTCCCTACATTCATTTTAATTCTCATCTGTTTTATTTCCATGGCAGTGGGATTGAGGGAGAGGGAGTGGGGACTTAGAAATAACAGACATGTCCAAAGAAGGAAGAAGGCAGTTCGACATCATTGAATGAGAGTCAGCCGAAGTGACATCATGCTCTACTCCTCAAGTTCCCACTTCATCTTTTCTCATTTGTATTTTCGAATATTTTAGCGACCTTTGGCATTTGGTGAAACAAACAAAAGCCTACTTTTTTTCCCTCCTCTTTCCATTTTCAGAGACTGTGCTGGCATGGACAGCCTCTCACCTTCCTCCTCTGCTGTCACTGAGTTCAGGACAACAGCAGAATTGGGGGGAGGCAACTGTTCACCGTTTTATTGAAGAGTCACCCTCCTTCTCGTCTCCTAGCTCTACTCTTTACTCAACAACCATCCCCAGGCCAAAATCTGAATCGACATCATCTACCCAGCTTGCTTAGCTGCCTATAAAGACTAGTTGTAATTAGACACAATGTGGGCTACAATATGAGCCTGTGTTACTGATAACAAGTGGGACGCACAGCGTCAAGAGACAAGAAGTGCCCTTTATTCCCATTTATGTTACCAGGAAGAAAAGACAGACATAGAACCACTGTCATGTTACGTTTTTCTAAGGCAATAAAAGTGTTTTGAATTCCTAGACATCCTACGAGTTTCAGTTTTACAAAATGTGTCATCTATTTTCTTTCTTTTCCTTTGAATCTTCTAGTGTCACACATCAAGCCTGGCTCTTTCCCTTGTCTGGAGGCCAGGGAGGCTTCCCAGCATATGCTTATGCAGGAGGAGGGATGCTTGCCTTCTTTCCAACCTTGCCCCCGCAGTCTCCGCATCATGGGAAGCAGGGAAACAGAAACGCTACACAGAGCCTGCAGAACCTCCTGTGTGCAAATTCCAAAGGAGTGTAGAGTTCTGGTGGGGGGTTGGAAGCATGCTCTTTCCTTAGGAAAGCATTCCCAGGGCAAATCCCTGTCTCCATGGATACCTTTCACTATGCCCAGAATGTGACCCTGGGGTCTTTCTTCCCATTGCTGAACAGAAAAGAAGCCCGTGCACATAGCAGCTGAGATTGTACTTGGAAAAGCTGCTGCGCAGGCACCTGCTGCTTTAGGATGCAACTCGAGTTTGTTTACGTTCATTGCTCATTTCCTGAGCAACACCGCATTGAGGCTCTTGACTGAGGTTAGCTAGATCATCCTTGACCAAGAAAATATGGTTTCCTATCAGGATAGGCTATAATTAGACCTGGTCATAACTATAATAGAAACAAAATCAGGGTTTGATAGATTTAGAAGTTAGGAGAAAAAGACTTTGGAGTAAGGGTTAATATTTGAGATGATATTTAAAACATATGAATTTTTATAATATAAACAAAAGAAACTGCTTAAGCTGCACCAACAATGTGCGAAGACAAGCAGGAAGTGGTGTCACCTGGCTCCGTGGTGATTCTGTGTCACTGTGGCGAAGGGCAATTGTGGGTGCCTGGACTCAGAGTCAGATAGCAGACTGAGAGCTATCTCCTCATCTTGTTAAAAAGATGCTTCAAGCTTTTGAGGATGTGAAAAACCTAAGTAGTTAGTTAAAAATAAAGGAATAGCCATTCTGAGGGAGAGCAGCCATTGTGGTGAGGTGCTAGTGTATTTAAAACTGTTATAGAAATAGTTATAGGGATGATTGATTTCCATCAGATGGAGATGGTGGAAACTAGATAAGCCCTAGATTCAAACATAGAGACAAACGGGGGAAATATTTACAAAAATAATGGGTTTAACACACCAACAGACTAATTATAGAGGGTGCAAAGGGGTGGGAGTAGAAAGCACCTTTATTCTCTTTATTGAATTGGCAGAGTTTGAAAGATATTGCAAAGATTTCTTCAACTTATGACAGCATTCAGTTTTTGCTGCAATCTTGAGGATCTAGGAGACCATTATAGAGAGAATAATTTTGAGGATTTGGTCAGATTTTATCCACTTTTTAGTTGATGCAAATATATGTATAATTTGGGGGCATTTATAAATAATGTATTTCCTGTGACTATTGTATCCCAAATAAAAAGGGAGTGCTCAGTCTGAAAAACTGCACAGCTCTTAAGTGAGATAGCTCCAGGCATTGCTATCTGTCTTCAGGACTGCTGATGGACCTTGTTGAGCTTGAGATATCCCATGCAGAAATAAGACACCATGCTCATCAAATTTCAAAGTAAATATAGCCCAGGGAGTGGGGAGGTGCTGGTTAGATTTTGTTGATATTGTTGTTGTTTGTTCTTTGTTTTGTCAACCTGACAAAAGCCAGGGTCATCAAGGAAGAGGGTACCTCAATTGAGAAAGAAAAAAACACCTCCATCCTATTGGCCTGAGAGGTTTTCTTGATTAATGATTATGGTCATTTGAAAAGAATGGTCCCCATAGGCCCATATGTTTGAATGTTTAGTCATGGGGAGAATGCCTATTTTAGAAGGATTAGGGGGTATAGCCTTATTGGAGAAAGTGTGTCACTGAGGGTGGGTTTGTTTGAGGGGTGGCGTGTTCAAGACAGGATTTCTCTGTGTAGCTCTGGCTGTCCTGGAACTCACTCTGTAGACCAGGTTGGCCTCCAATTCACAGAGATCCACCTGCCTCTGCCTCTCCAGTGCTTGGATTAAAGGTGTGAGCCACTGCCACCTGGCCGAGGGTGGGCTTTGAGGTTTCAAAAACCCACACCAGGTCCAGTATTGCTCTCTCAGCCTGTGGATCAGGATGCTGTTCTCAGTTACTTCTCCAGCAACATGCCTGCCGCCATGCTCCCCACCATGGACCAAACCTCTGAAACTATAAGCAAGCCTGCAATTAAATGGTTTTTTTCCTAGAAGAATTTCATCAACAGAATAGTTACAAAGACAATGACTGATGTGGGGAGATACAGCCCACTTCAGGCAAAGCTACTCTTGGGAGGGTAGTCCTGGGTCAGATAAGGAAAACAGAGAGAGCCACGGAGAGCAAGTCAGCAAGCAGTGTTCCTCCATGGTCTCTGCCTCAGTTCCTGCCTTGACTTCATGGTGGACTGGGATATGTAAAACCAGCCATTTTCTTTGGTCATCTGCATTGGTTTTGGTCATAGTGTTTATTACATCAGAAAACAAACTAAGACAGGGTGGGAAAATGGGATAAAGACACCAGAATAAACAAAACTTTGGTGACTGAAGTCCTTTATGCAACAACACTGTGTTGAGAAGGTAATTAGCCAAGTAACCAGACCAGACAAAAACACACTTTGTCCCTTGATCCCTTTGTATGTTTCATATAAAGAATTGTAGACAGTTTAAAATACAGGCCCTAGATTATCCTAAGAGATGGTAAAATTAGGCCATAGCCATCACATTTCTGCCATCGCCAAGCATGCTCTTCTGAAAGAGGGTTATGTTTTTTGGTATTAAGGTCACAACAGTCTGTCCTTTTTCATTTG
This sequence comes from Peromyscus leucopus, assembly GCF_004664715.2. Taxonomy (NCBI): domain Eukaryota; kingdom Metazoa; phylum Chordata; class Mammalia; order Rodentia; family Cricetidae; genus Peromyscus; species Peromyscus leucopus. Next base: position 34,514,014 of record NC_051066.1, on the reverse strand, counting down.
TCTGACAACTTGATGCTTCCATTTTCACTACTGTAATAATACCATAAACCATACTGCCATGCCTGTGATGAGGAAGACCAGGGCCTCCATCAGCCGGTGTTCCCTTCCTCCCTCAAAAAAAGCCAAAGAGGCCACACCAAATCTAGCTTTGTCACTGGGCACATTGGTAATCAAGGTCACTCAATCTCTTCTCACCTCATGTTTTTCACATCTTTTTTTTTTTCTTTATGGTGAAAAAGTATATTTAGAATTAGCCAGCTGGACTCAGTTCAGATGATCCCGATTTTGTTGCCAACATACAGAGCATCAAAGTCAGAAACGAAGTAAACATATGCCTTCTTCTCTCCGTCAGGCCTTTTGAGGGTGTTGACTTTGGCCACATCCATGTCTAGAGAGTTTCTTCCCAGCCTGTTTGATCTGGTGCCTGTTAGCCTTGACATCCACAATGAGCACAAGTGTGTTGTTGTCTTCTGTCTTCTTCATGGCTGACTCAGTGGTCAGGGGGAATTTGATGATGGCATGGTGGTCAAGCTTGTTTCTCCTGGGTGCTCTTTCGAGGATGTTGGGGCCGCCTCCGGAGCCGCAGGTTCTCAGGCCACCGGAAGGTGGGTGATGTGCAGATCTTTTTTTGTGGCTATGGAAGCCTTTCAGCACTGCCTTCTCGGCTTTCAAGGCCTTCGCTTTGGCTTTGGAAGGGGCAGAAGCCTCCTCTTCGTTTTTGGTGCCATGTTGGTGAAAAGGATTTGTTCTTCACATCTTAACAGGGGTGGTGGTGACAGATACAAAGACTGAATGAGCTGCTGTGTGTAAGCCCTTAGTCAGGTGCCGACATGAATGACGTCATGTATAGCCGCCAACTTCATTCTAAACTTTCTTCCCTGACCAGGGTGGAATCCAGGGCCTCATACGTGCTGATCAAGAATGTTACCGCTGCTCCTGTCATAGGTTTTCATTTATTTATTTTTGTCTTTACGACTTGGGTTTTTTTTTTTCTTTTAAAAAGATATATTTTATTGTTTTTAATTATGTATGTGTGTGTCACTTGTGAGTATGTGCCTATGAGAGCACATATCTAACAGAGGGTAGGAGAGGGTGTCAGATCCCCTGGACATCTAGCTCAGGCAGCCGTGAAGTGCCCTGTGCGGGGCCTCTGTTAGAGCGGTATGCACTGTGAAGTGCTGAGCAGGTTCTCTATCTCCAACCGCCCCTTGGCATTTTTCATTCTAATCCTAAGTGTCTGGTTTCTGTTCCCATGGGCCTTGGACCAACCCTCCTCGAAGACAGAAATGCCTCATTCGGAGAGGCTCTGGTAAAGCAGTCCCAGCCTTGGTTCAGTTTAGTTTCCCTCAATTTCTTTTCATTTCATTTTGTAACAGTATAATTATTCAAAATGTTTATTGAAAGGAAACTTCTCGAAAACACACTAAAGGGTATGAGATTCTGGCTTATGTAGGAGAAAAAAGAAGTGCCCTTCCCTAGCTGTTTAAAAAGAATTATCTTTGTGGGCTAAAATAAAAATTTTGAAACAAGAGAAAATTATGCCAGCTGTGTTGACATATCACAATGCAGTAAGGAATCCTTCGAGTATGAATTTCACATTTTTGTTTTACAGTTACAAAAGTCTATGTATCTGAAAAGTACTATAAGTAAAATTTTTTATAGGTTGTCTCGTTGCAATTGGTTGACTCTATATGTGTTATTTCATTCAGAACTCTATGCAGCTTGTGACAAAAAAAAAAAGATGTTTTGGTTCTGAAAATCTGTGGGCGTTTGTCGGGGACCTGAGGTCATGACCGAGACTCAGATGCTCAGGCCCTAGCCCTGGCTTTGGTTCCATTTGCTGAGTGTCCCTGAGCAAGGCCCTGACCTCCCTCCTTTCCTCTCTCCATGGACAGCACGAGGATTTCAGTGCTCAGGCCCTCACGGGGAGGTGAGTGCATTAAGAAATAAGCAGACTAGTTTCTCCCCATGTAACCCTTTCGGAAATGGAAAGTTAATCAAATAATTCTTAAGTGTGCTGAAAAATAAAACCAAAAGAAATGATGGGTACACAGAACAGAAATTATATAGTATATAAGGTTTGTGGAAATTATTACTTAATTTTACCCAAGCAGAAAAAAAAGAAAAAAAACTAAGAATATATTATTCTCAAACAAAATTCCCCATCTTCCCCCCCCCTCTCTCACACACACACACACACACACACACAGTTCCTTTCTCATTCATCTTTATTTTAAAATATTTCACACATTTGGTCTCAAAATATGAGCCCCCCAAAGAAAATCATCAGTCTTTAAAAATGTTTAAAATAATTAGGTTACAAATTCTGGAGCCCTTTAATGTGGCTGCAGCTTTGTGACTATCTGCGCATCCCATGTATGGCCCTATTAAATGTACCAGGCGCCAATGTTGCTGGCTGTCAAGAAGCAAAATGAAAAATAGTTTTAATAGCTGCTCTTTGACCTGTTTTATATTTTATGTCAATTATAACAGCACACAACCATGCATAATTATGAAGCATAGATGCATTAAAATGTACACATAATTTGTGTTCTTATGGCAACCACTGCATTAGGCTCTAGAAAACAAACCTATTGTTATAAGTCATTTGCACATTAATATATTAGTATTAAATATCGAAGACAGATTTGTCTGTCCATCTGTTTTGAGTCATTGTAAGTAAATATATCTTTTGGGAGGGGTGGACAAAATCTCTACATAAATGCACTGTAGGTACCATCTGTACCGTATATTATAATACAGAGCTATGCACCATCGTGCATAGCAACTCAAGCAAAGACAGTGCCATGTGACTGTCATGTGAATGTCATTTTTAAAAAGTGATCTGGTGTATGGACATAAGGAGGAATTTTTTTCCTGGCACTGCCATGAAAATTCCTTCATTTGACTATCCTGTGGTTTGGGGATTTTTTTTTTCTTCTCAAAAGCTTATAGTTCCCAAGGATAAAGGAAAATAATTATCTCGATATTGAGTAGTGCACAACAACAAAAAGTCTGCTTGCTTTATATACAGGAAACATTGACTTAAGCTATCGGATCGTCTGATAGTGACTCTGAGAAGCAAATGGCAAAAGCAGAAAATGACCTGTCTCAGCTGCTCATGGAGAAACCAATAGTTGTTCAGCGCGATGGCCCCACAGAGCCCTCAAGCACTAGGGAACTACAATTTCTGCTTTCTAGCATTCTCACAATTTTGTAATGAAGGGATAAGAGACCAGTGCCAAATTAGAAACAGAACCTAATCCTTGATGGGCAGGACTGGGGAGGGAGCAAGCCGCCTCTGAACTGTCCACTCCAAGCCCCTTTCCTTACTTTTGAACAACTTAGGCTGTCCATCTGACTTCAACGCTTGCAAAGGCTGGCCCGAAAGGAGAAATCACGAAATAGGTCTGAGGGTTAGGGAACCTAGGGAGCAATTGACTGTTCTCTGAAAACTTGGTCTTGAACTCGTGACAGTCCTCTAGCCTCAGCTCTCAGGGGCTGTCACACCTAGCTTAGAGTAATTTTTAACACTCGTATCTGAAGCCTCATCTAAGGTGTTTCAGTCTCTGTTTCTCTCATTGAATACGAGTTAAGTGTGGACGTTGAACATTTTTAAGCAGTTTCTACATTGCTGGACACTGAGTTCAGAGACAGTTTGCAGGGTGACTTCTAGTTATAGTTCATTCATCCATGTATTTGAAGGTGCTATTTTCATTAAAAGGTATTGTCCGAATTTTTTTTAAAGCTTTGATATGTTTCTGAGAAGTTTCTCTAGAATCATTAAAAACTTGTCTCTAAATGCAGTGTTTCAGTCTTTAAATAATAAGACTACAACACTGGGAAGAGAACTGGAAACATCTGATTTCAATAAACTTAAAAACAAAACAAAAAACTTGTGACATAGCCAGGTGTGGCCATTGAAGGAGACCCCCTTTCTTCTCCCCACCACAGCCAGGGCTCACTCCTGGACCCCAGATTAGGCTCAAATCACAGGCAAACAACTATTTTCACAGAGCTCCTTTATGAAGCTTGAAAGAAAAGTTAAAGTGGCTGCTTTCCGACTCAGACAGAAAAACAACAGCAAATGACCTTGCAGGTGTAATTTTTAAGGAAAGTCAAAGGGGAGGTCTGTGTTAGAATGGGCTAGGATGCAGTGGTATGTTTTGATTGGGCATGTTACTTAGATGAGCCAAAGAGGATTTTGATTGCTGGACTTTAATACACTCAGGAGGCTGAGGCAGGAGAATCATGAGCATCAGGACATCCTAGGCTGTATACTGATATGCTAGCTCCAAAGAAAACAAATGTAGTACAGTCTAGAAAGAAATACTGTTGTGCACTAATACACCCCAGATAGAGAGAAATGACTTTCTGAGAAGAGAGATGCTGATGATAGAAAACAGGAACAATGAGAGAACAAGACTGCTGGACGATGAAGCCATGAACCTGAGCAATTGGGTAGGAAAGAGTCCAGTGAGTCTGAGGCCCTCAGTTCCAAAGAGCTGGGAAAATTCAGATAATGGGTGTATAGGCAACTGAAATTCATACTTCCTTCAACATGGAGAGTTATAGGGTAAGCCCAGAGCTTTATGGGCCACTAGGAGAGTTGAGGAGACAAGGTTTTGAGTCCCAGAGCCACCCACCAAGGACTGGGGGTAAAAGGTGACGAGCATCACACAGGTAGGGCCGACAGCCAGACATACTCCCCTGGAAGAGAACTAGTAAATGTTGGGGGGTCAACAATTCATGGAAAATAGGCCATTGAGATGACTCAAAAGGGACAGGTGTTGGGGCCAATCTTGACAGCCTGAGTTTGACTCCAGTGCCCACATGGTAGACCAAGAGAACTGATTCTTCCAAGTCGTCCTCTGGCCACTGCATGTGAGCTGTGGGGTGCACTGGCACTTACCAATAAACAAATAAGTGTAGTAGTGTATGGAAATTCACACATGGTTAGTTCCTCAGAGGACTTCTGTCTTCCTGTCTTCTGGGTGGAAAGCACACAATCCACTGTAGTTGATTCACTTCATTTGGATACTATCTCCTCAAATCCATTTTCACAATCCAATTTTCCCCGGTATTTAGCTCACAGAGACTGGGCAACTATGATTTACTCTCACCGTCTACTAAGGTGGGAGTTTTAAGCTTTCAAAAACTGTCGCCACTGACTCACATGAGCCATTTCAATCCTTACAGGAATTGTCTTGCCCTTCTATTGTGCCAGGATATATCATGTGCCAATTTGACAAAACAATTCACTAGCTTCCAAGGCTGCTTCATTTTCTACACCTAATTATCCAATCTAACTAAAATTAACTTTTCAAAATAACATTCTTTCACATGCTAGCTATAATGCTAACTACAAAGAAACTTCTATATACTTTGGTGGGTATTTCAGACCAAACTGTTTAAATTGATAGGCCATCTTTGCCATTAAATTTAAGCATCTTGAATTTTTTTCCTCTGGTTTGTTTTCTTAACATAAGTTCTTTTCTTTGCTGAGTATTTTATTCGTCTATCGCCATTTCTACCTTTGGTCACCAAGAAACAGGACAAGCAACTTAAACACAAAACCCTCAGTCACAAATTCTTGTCCAAATGCTACTCTAATCTCTAATTTTTAATCTCTAATTCTCCTTGAATTCTAAAGAACTTTAGTGAGAATTTTTTTTTATTTCAAAAATGTATTGAGACCAAGCATGGTGGTCTACCCCTATAACCCCAGCACTTAGGCAGAGGTAGGAAGATCTCTGTGGATTCAAAACCAGCCAGAGCTACACAAACCCTGCCTTAAAAAATACACACAGACATACACACACACACCCCTAGCTCTTACCAATTGAACTTACCCATTCAATGGCTTATTCATTCATCTTCCCAGGTTCAAGGCACCCCTAGGGACAGGCCCACTCTTCAAGCATGCAGAATACAGTAACACTTCTTTGTACTTTGAGCTTGAAACATGGTACAGTATTGTGAAGCATATCCTAATTTCATTAAAAACTATTTACCATATAATTTCAGCTGGACTGAAACATAGCAAATAAGATTTGGGGAAAAGATAATATTCCCCTTATAAGTATTCTTTGCAAATTTTGTGAAGTACCAAGTATTTTTTCTTATCTGACAAAGAAAATTTTTTATTAATTTATTTCATGTGTATGAGTGCTTTTGCCTGAATGTTCATGTCCACGCTGGGTGCCCAAAGTGGCCAGAAGAAGGTGCCAGATGCCCGGGAACTGACAGCTGTGAGCCACCATGTCGATTCTGACAATATAACCCAGGTCCTCTGGAAGAGACAGCTAGGGATCCTAACAGCTGAGTCATTTCTCTGGCCCAACAAAGACGAAATTTTTATATGATTACATGTAAATTTTACATGTAAAATTACATGTAATTTGGTCCGAGTGTTTTGACCTTCATTACAGAAACAATGCATGCATTGAGATCTTTTACATTGTTCTATGCATCTGTGTTTTGATTGCATGTATGTATGTGCACCACGTGCATGCAGTACCCACAGAGGCTAGAAGAGGGTGTTGGAACCTTGGAACTGTGCTGGGAACCAAACCTGAGTTCTCTGCAAGAGCAGAAAATGCTCTTAACCACAAAGCCATCTTTCCAGTCCTGATATGGATATTTCACTTGTGCAACTATCTGGGCATAGTAGAATTTCCTCAACAAAAGTCTGAGGTTCGTGCACATATTTCTGCTCAATGAAGTATTCTTCATAGCTTTATTTACTTCTTAAAGAACAAAAGCTTAGGGCCACTGATCTAAGGAGCCCTGTCTGGTTCCTAAGTGAAAACATTTTGGAAACTGTAGCTTTATCTTAGAAGATAGCACATCCAAAAAGAACTGTTGGCAGTAAGTGTCAAAAGAAGGGAGTGAGCTTCATACTGGCCAGGTCTTCCACCTAGCTGTCCAGCTTAGAAAAAAAAAAAGAAAGAAAGAAAAAGATGTAGTCTCGAATGAATTTGAGAAATAGCTCTCTGGTTAGGTGCTGTTGTACTTTTATAGAGACTGTCCAGGGTTGATTCAAAAATAATTTGATCGTGATTTACCTGGAATATGCAGAAAAGGCATTAAGCTCCTATCAAACTTCTGCATTTCTGAAACACTGTCAGGTAAGGAAAACGGGGCAGGCTTGTCTTAGATACATGCTAAAAGTCTGCCTACTCAACAAAGAGCTGGTTGTGTCTGATGGGTCAAATATGAGTATTTGTTACTGCTTCTTTGGGGTGGGGGGGTGAAGACTTTCATAATTCTTTGCACTCTCCGTGGGTTTGAACCTAAAAGGGACAAGTGGCAACTCAGCACTGCGTCCCAGCCAACAGAATGATGGAGAAAGGCGGCAGCCATTGCAAGGTCAGACCGGGCTGGGTCAGTCAGGGGTACACACACCACGGGCATTGGTGTGTCCTGGCTGTGGTCCTGGGCTGCAGGAGGATTTCTTCTTTAGCTTGGCGGCTGGCCTGCAAGCCACCGCCAGAGTCCTTTCCCCCTAATCCATACTGCTCAATTGTCAGGAAAGCTTGTAAACAGGAGCCTCCATCAGTTACCTCAGAGTGGTCTGAACGAACTAACATCATAACAAGAGTGTTTATGGAGGAATGCTCAGGCGCTGAAGCGGAAAGGGCTTAGCACCGCACAGACCCTCGCCCACCTTTTTTCTTCACTGTTCACATTGAAATGCAAATATCAGCGCAGGGTTTCCACCGGCGTGCCACTCACAAATTGAAAAGCAGTTTTTATCTATGCAAATGTAAGCATGGTAATTGAAGTTAATCAATCAATGCTAGCTTTCACTAAAACCTTGAACATGATTGAATAAAGTAATTATCATTCAGCAGAAAATGATGAAGTTGTAGACAGCATGAACCTTATTAAAGGAGGATTTTGAGTCACAATGGCTTAATTTAGCTAACAGCCCAGCCTTAGCCCAAGCAACATACTACTCTTGCTGCCTAAAATTGTTTTAAGAAGAAGCAATAAACAACATTGAGGGTGGAGGAGGCAGGTGGAAGGAAAAGGATAGGAGGAGATCTTATTTTCATACAGCTTAGATTCGTTTAAAAAAAAAAACTGGCATTCTATGAGGGGGAAGCCATAATTGATACCTTAAAAAAAAAAAAAAAAAAAACTACATCAGCAAACAAAGATTGCTATGACATTTTTGATATGCCCGACAGCAACAACAAACTCCTCACGTTACTGTGTATAATATAAATGTGTGGAATAAAATGGGATCCTGAGAAGTTTTTATGAAAATCAGAAAATATTTCTCCTGTATGTAATCTATTGGTATCTTATAAATCAAGCAGTGTATTCCTAAAAGCATGTAAAACATATTTGTATCTTTTTTATTCCATGACTTTCAATAATAGACTTCATTTTTCAGTCTTTGAAATGTTTCATTTTTCTGAAGTTACACACACACACACACACACACACACACACACACACATATTTATATACATATATTCAGTTACTTGTTTTGATTTATAAACAACAGTCTACCAGAGGGTACCTCAATATTAATTCTAGGGTGTTTTTTTTTTCCAATTTTCCTGTACTCATGTATTTTCACTGACGATTTAAATGTTTCAAGCCCCGCCCCCACCCGCAAACCAAAATTATTTTATTTAAGCCAGTCTATTACTACTGTCAGAAAAAAAGTCAATTCAGGTGGCATAAGGGAAACAATCCCTCTCTGGGAAATGTAATCAACAGTTAGTGTGCAACATAATGTAAACTGATTATGGAAAGAGGCACCATTTAGCTTTTTCCAATGTATTTTTGAAAAACAAGGTTAACTAGCAATATTTAGATGAGAGTAACCCAGCAGGATACGGTGACTCTTAAGAACCTACAGTAATTCTATTGGATTCAATTAGACTGGAAAAAAAAATTAAAGGTCTGTAATCCTGCTAATATTATTGTTCACCCTTAGGGAAGTCACTCCCTCCCCCTCCTCGATTTTGGTTGATGCATTTTGCAGTTAGTGTATTTTGAATAACAATTTGTTGGATTAAAGCCATGTTCCCAACTGCACAGTACAAAGATTTAAAAAAAAATGTGTCTGTGTTTATATACATATATTTTGCTAGGTACTTAATCATACACTGTCTCAACCTACCCAGATTTCTTAAAGCTTCAGTCAAATTTCAGTAAGT